>NC_084954.1:13639559-13959976 GCF_949316205.1 Platichthys flesus | reverse complement strand
AAATGTTAAACAAGCAGATCAGCACAACATAGCAAACAAGCCAAAGTTGCCATTAGCTCTGATATGAATTATTTTTCAGTTTCTTAGTCGCTCCCTTTCTCTTTTCCTCCTCTATATTTCCTCTGACAGTTCCCTCAGAGGTCTGCCATGATGTCCGCACTGAGAATGGCAACTAGGGTTTCTTATTCATAGCTTGTGTGTGAATTATGCTGTAAAGCAGGTCGTATTGTTTCAGCACGGTACACCAGAGTGTCCATTGAGCACTCTAACAAAGACACTTATGCCATTCTCCCTATTATACATGGGTGTACCATCAAATGATGTTGAAACTGTTATTTCAAGGTAAGATATCTACCTATGGTGTTCCTCAGAGGATGTCTTACTCCTGACTTTGCTGGAAACATCACACTGTTCCACTTAGAACGTTTTTTTTTGTTCTGTCGGCAGGGACTGAAATACTCCTTCCAGACACATGACCGCCTGTGCTTCGTCATGGAGTATGCAAATGGTGGCGAGGTAAACCATTTTAACCATTACTACATTTGCACATCTGCAAACAGTCTGGAACAAGTCTTTCTCTCTTCATTGGTCCTCTTTATCGTTATTGTCAATCTCCCCTGTTTCTCTCTCCTCAGCTTTTCTTCCACCTGTCAAGAGACCGGGTATTCTCGGAGGAGCGGGCACGGTTTTACGGTGCAGAGATAGTGTCGGCGCTGGACTACCTTCATTCTGAAAGAAACGTGGTCTATCGAGATCTAAAGGTAAAAGGGACATTCTCTCGTCCTCGCTGTCAGCCTCTTTTGCTGCTGCACCCCCCCCAACACACATTCAACCTCAAACAAACATCGCACGCACGCACGCACGCACGCACGCACGCACGCACACACACACACACACACACACACACACACACACACACACTTACACTCACACAGACACACACCCTTCCTTCCCTTCCCTTCATTTCTCCCCTGGCAGGATATAAATAGGGTTTGCCTCCATCCATAACAGTTGCAGTGGCCAGGTCTTATTGATCTGCCTCCCCCAGATCGGTCTCCAGACCTCAGTGCAGCTGGAGGGAGGCTCGGCCAGGTCAACTCTAACTGCAGTTAGGCAGAAATAACCACCGGTCCTCTTGAAACAGATCGCCACGGCCTCCCTTTATAGGACGCATACAGTATTGTCGGGGGGGGGGGGGGTCATAAGCTGGCAGTTAAACACTGTTAGTTAACAGGGAGTAAATTATAGCAATATCTGTTAAGCATCAGAGAATATAAGGGTTTCCAGGTTTCAGCTGCTTCTTTTCAATATAAATATAGAATTTATATTCTCAGGATGATATCAAAGATGGTTGCTGCAGACTGATAGGGCATGAAGGATATAGGGGGTTATCAGTGTTGCAGTGGCATCTGTGGGCCTCCTACTTCCAGCTGATAAAACTATACCAGCCAGGTCAGCACAGCACTCGCTCCCTCCCTCTGTCCCTTGGGTTTACGAGGCAGGCTCCCAGCCTGCTTGGGTTCTCCTGAAAATGCCAGGGTAGCAGGAATGGAGGATGTGCTGACTCTAGCCGGGCGCTGCTGGCCACGTGTGAGCTACAGCTGCCAGGTGACTTTAACTGAGAGAGGGGGGAGGGAGGGCAAGCTGATATTAAAAGGCCATGCAGCTTCAAGGCATGACACTGCATGATGCACATCCTTTAGGCCATTAGGTCACTTTGCCTGTACTTAAGTTCACTAGGCAGATTTCCATTTACTTGTGTAAATTCAATTTTTTTTATTTGTACATAAAATGGTAGTGCCTGAAATACAAAAAAAAACAAAATATGTTCTTTTAGATGGAGACAAAAAAGTTTGTTTGTCGAAAAAGGCTGATAGTGTCAGAGTTTTCTGATTGAACTCATTATTCTTACATATGCTTGTTCTACTTTTAATTACATTTTTTTTACATGTTACATTTTTACACAACTGAAGAAATGGATGGACTGGTTCATTTTTTGCACATGAAGATACCTTTCTTTATTGAACTATATATAAAGGAATATCTGTCACTGTGTATTTAATGAGATTATATCTGATTGGCTTCAGAGGTTGTGAGTGTATTAGTGAGGACCCACGGAAGTGCATTGTCTTCCCAGTTACCCTCTACGCTGTCACCCTGTCACTATTCATTCAGCAGAGAGGGGACATTACTAAAACATGGCAGGTGTATCGCTGAGGATCCAAAGAAGTACAGTGTTGAATGTGATGTTGTTTGGATGATACTCTCAGGAAAGCTGCAAACTGGTTGAACACAAGCCGAGGTCCCAGAGGCACATTTTAAGTGGCCCCTGCAGTACAGTCCCTGACAAAAGTCTTGTCACTTATCCATTTTGTAGAAACAACAGCTTATAACCTGACTTCTAATTAATCCATTGGTTTTAGAAATGGCTCATATGAAAGCTAAAACCCTCCGAAATTATGTATGTATGTATATATTAAAATAAATCTGCTTCACTGAAAAAAGATTGATCATTTAATGAACACAGAAAGGTCAGATTTTGGCAAGACAAAAGTTTTGTCGCCTACAGAGAGTAATGTGCAAATTGAACAAATAATTTACTTCAAATACAAAAATATGTTGCATAACATCAGTGAATTAAGTAGTGGTGCTGTGAGATCCATATTAAATATATTGTATGACTTCCATGAGCTTGAAGGACTGCATCCATGCGGTTCGACAATGATTCATACATTTTTTGATGAAGTCATCAGGAATAGCAAAGAAAGCAGTCTTCCATGCCATTCAGAGTTCATCAAGATTCTTTGTACTTGACGCTGGTCTTCAGCCTCTTGATAATCAACGCTTTGGTCTTAGGGTGAATCTTAGGCATGTTGTCAGAGGTCAAGTTGCAGTTGATGTGAAGGTCTGGTGTGCTGTTTTTTTTTCATACCCACCCACTAATTGATTGATCAATTATTGATCACAGGTGAGGCTGTAATCTAGGATTGGGTGCACCAAATGACAAGGCGACAAGACTTTTGTCTTTTCAAAAACTGACTCAGTGGGCTTTACCAAGCTATGAACGTTAGAATGCTTTTCAGCAGTTTCGTTTGGCACCAAAACATTATTTCAAAAGCTGTTGGGATTGAAATTAGCCATTTCTTGTAAAAAAAAAAAAAATTGATTACAAATATATTTGAGGGGCACTTAAGGTCAACTTGTACCCAAGCGACAAGACTTTTGTCAGGGACTGTAGTATACAAACATGAGAGAAAACTCAAACTCGTCCTCAGATGGGAAGCAACAATGTGTCATTCACTTTACACATGCTTTATTATTTAGGATATTATGATTCCTATTATAGACAGTGCTGCAGCCTGATTCTTTGTAGATTAACAAATGTGTATTCCCCTCACCTCCCACAATTATTTTATTGTTAATTCCCATGAGCCTCTGACTTGGTTTACATCTTCATTTGATTGTATTCTTCTTCCTGTTTTCTTCAGCTGGAAAACCTCATGCTGGACAAAGATGGACACATAAAGATCACAGACTTTGGTCTGTGTAAGGAGGGGATCGTAGATGGTGCCACCATGAAAACGTTCTGTGGGACGCCAGAGTACCTCGCACCTGAGGTAACCATAGAAGTGTTTCTTTCTATATGAGATATAATTTTATATTCCTCTCTTACATCAAAGTCAATTCTCTGTAGGTGTGAACAGATCAGTGCCAAAGCAAATGAAAATCCAACAAGCTAAGTAATTTGCCACATTGAGCCAACAAAGCAACTTAAAGGTCCCGTGTTCTACACTTTCTGGTGTTTTTGTTAGAGCCTGATAAATGTATCCTCGACTATTAAAATTGACATATCAGTTTTGGCATTTGTTGGCCAACATGCAATGATATGAAAACCTTTGTTTTACAAAAGAAACAATGCAGAAAAGATATACATTTAATCTATGGTTACATGTTACGTAAAAAAAAGAAGAAAAAAAATCTTTATTCAATTTCTATATATTTGGTTGTATATTTTTAGTTTTCAAAAAATAACAGGAAAAAAACGAATATATATTGGCCGACGTATCGGAAATATTTTCTCCCTAATTGTGATATTGTCATGAGAAGGTACATTTTGGCTTTTAATACTAACATTTGAATATTGCTTTACATGTCTCTCATGTGCAAATGTGTAGTGAGTATCATGGGTCTAAGTTCCCCTTAGTTGAACTTCACTTGAATCCATGCTGCGTTTCCTCAAAAAAATAATGTTTTATTTGCCCCCTTGCTTGCACATATTGTCATTGAAGGGAAAGGTTTGCCACTGGAACATTTGCGTATGCGATACAGGTTCCTCGTGCTTCTCTCTGGAGCTGTGGCAAGAACGGTTCAGTTAGCCAATCAGAAGAGAGGCTAAGATCGAATTAAAGGATTTGCAGATAAACACCCATAGAAAACCAAATTTTCTAAAAAGTTGGATGGCGGGTGGGGATGAGCTGGGTGCATAGCTCAGGCTGGTGACTATCCCAGCTTCACAGAAGTTTATTTAATATGGCGTGTGTGTGTTCTACATTGATTGAGCACTTTTATATTTAAACAGTATTTGCACAGCACCTTGTCTAGCATTCAGTATGTGTTCTCTGACCACAGTGGATAAGAAGCACGTGGAAGAAAAGGCAGCTGTCCCAGAATGCCTTTCTAATCTCCATCTAAAGTCGAGTTAATGAGTGTGCCGTGTGCCGAGGGCAAGGCAGCCTGCTCTCGTGTTTGCTGTTTGGGGATGGGTGTGGCGACTCCCTGTTGCGTGCAGGTATGACAAGTGTTGGAGTGGGCCATGTAACTCAATATTTCATTGTGAGTATGGTGTGTTTGTAGGAGCCCCTTTGCCTGTTGCCATAAAAATGTTTTCCGGGAGAAGGGTGTCCGTGTTGACACAGTTGCCGCATCGTTGTTTTTAGCCTCCATTTGGAATTTTCTGTTTCTGAGAGGAGGGGTTATTGGTTGGCAGCGCCTCAGGAAATGTGAGCTTCTGCCCCTGGAGGGTGGAGGGTGGGGGGGGGAAACAAACATTGCTTACAGCTGTTGTGTGGCACAAAGAGAGCCACAGCACCCACTGCTGCCCAGCGGATGCTTCACCTGACCTGGGCAGAGCTAGAGCACACAATCCCACTGCCTCACAACACATACCTGTCCTTTTCATCAGTCAGTCATCAGCGCCAGGCCATTAACGCTGGCCTAGTATGTGAATATTTATCTCCTCACATCTGGACAATGAAGGAAAAAGGAGTTTATTCTTTACACTATAAACCTCAAATTTTTTTTTTATTCCTGAGTTCTCCACCTCTCCACGCCGCGCTCTCCCTAGCCCACTTTGCTCCTCCACAGAGAAGCACAGTCGATGACACCTCCAGCCTCCACAGCGGAGAGCAGGGAGACATCAGGGGGCGTTACCATGGCAACAGGGTCGCTGGCGAGCTTCTCTATGGAGTGCGGGCCAGGCAGTGTTACAGGTTGTTCTGCAGTAAACAATGACCTTGTTGTGTGTGCTGCACAGGAATGCTGTAACGTCTGGGAATATTCCACCCAGAGCAGGGGGGAGAGAGAGGGAGAGGGAGGAGAGACCCAATCTATGAATAAAGGCCAGACCAGTTTCTCTCTGGAGGAAGGGAAATTCACTTTGTCACATTTATTAAGCAGTTACAAGAAGAAAACCATTATTGGTTGAGGGAATTGGCTTTTAGGGAATATGTTTAAAAAAAAATGCATACTGGTTTAATCTAGGCACCGAAACTGATCTGGATTCACAAGCTTTGAAGATTAATGGCTGTCAGCGTGAGCAAAAAAGTGCAGTGTACAGAGTGCAGCTCGGGAGCAGCAGCAAGTGTTTGTGCTTTTATCCTCTCTTCTCTCCTCCCTCTCTCCTCCCTGTGTGTGCTCCTTTGGGGCAGTGTAACAGTATTTGGGGCTGGGGCCCAGGCAGACAGGGAGGCAGGCAGGGAGGAAAGCAGTCCTGGTTACGTATATGAGGGATGAGCTTGGCTCCTGCGCTCCTGGCAGCTTCACAGCTGTGGTGCTCTTCTACATATATGGGGCAGCTGCAGGCCCAGCTGTCGCACGGTGTGAATCACACGACAGCAGCGCTGGAAATAGAGCCGGCCCAGTAATCCTAGCCCCACACCGGCTTCACGTTACTCCCCCTGCCCTCCTAGTCCTCCTCCTTGATGCTCACCACTCACCGCAGCGCCAGGACAAGTGCCCACAGACACATGCACAGCTGCGTGCACATGCACACACAGTAGTTTTGTACCTTTTACGGACACGTCCATCTGTTTTCCAGGACCCTCTCTCAGCCTTTGCACTGTTGGGTCCATATCTCATTCTATTAATCCGCCCACGTCTTTTTGCCTAAGCGTCTATTTTTAGGTCTAAATTGCTTAGCATCACGCTGCTGGAGGTTTGAGAGAACAGACTGTTCTCCTTGTCTTGATTTCACCTTCAACATCCGCTTGGCAAGGTAGAATCCAGTACATGTCCCCAGAGACCTTGGGACAACTCTGCTCAGCAGCACATTAGTCATGCAACAGGTTGCACTGTTCAGTGAGCACAGCACCGGATACGTTTTTCTCAGTAAGAACTGCCAAGAAAAGTCATCCTATGGAAATGATAAGACAAAATATTTTCCTGACTCTGGTGGTGTTCATGAGGCTGTTTGTTTCCAAGACCCAGTGTGTGTTTGTTGCCACACTGTTGCTTATTGAAGTGACGCACACCTCTGCTGCTTGTTGATCTGGGTCTATGAATGTGTGGAGAGGCCTGCGGTGATTAAATATGCAGGGCTCCAAGGGAAACTCTATCCCAGCTCCTAATGTGAGATGTGAGTCAGTGCTGGCTGTGGCTGCCTCAAAAGCCCAGACCAGTGGGTGAGAGCAGGTGATTATGTTGGGTGGGTGGGGTCATGGGGGCAACCCAGTTGCTTTAGGGTTTGTGTGTCTGGCCTAAAGAGCTGCTGTCTGCACAACGTTGTAATGCCCAAACACAAGCGTATTGCTTGAATCATATCACCTCACTAAGGGTTAGAGATTTTCGGCACTGACAATGTTGCCTCAAGAAGATTCCTGGTTCGAATTCTGGTTCAGCCTGGGTCTGTCTGTGTGGGGATTGCATGTCCCCCCCTGTTGTCTGCGTAGGTTTTCTACAGGTACTGTGGCTCCTTCCCACAGTCGAAAGACATGCAGTTTGAAGTGAGGTTAAATGGAGATTCTGAATTGTTTGTAGGTGTGAATGGTTGTTTGTACAGCCAGTGACCTGTCCAGGGTAGCCCCGCCTCTCGCAGGAATGACAGCTGGGATTAGCTCAAGCTGCCCCCTCAACCCTCAAAAGGACAAGAGTTATAGATATTTAATTAATAAATGGACAAGTGCACATAAATAATCAAACTCCTTCATTCTATTCCCCCTTAACATGAAGTTAGAATAGCTCAAGAGCAAGCCAACTGCTGCACTGAATAAACTTTCACCCCCTTCCTCGTCCCCTAGGTGCTAGAAGACAACGACTACGGCCGTGCTGTGGACTGGTGGGGTCTGGGTGTGGTGATGTACGAGATGATGTGCGGCCGGCTTCCTTTCTACAACCAGGACCACGAGAAGCTGTTTGAGCTCATCCTCATGGAAGACATCCGCTTCCCACGGACACTTGGACCCGAAGCGCGCTCGCTTCTCTCTGGCCTTCTCAAGAAAGACCCCATGCAGAGGTGAGGAACATCCGCCACGTTCCTCTCATGTAGCAGATCACAAACCTGAGAGTCAGTGCAGTGGTTAAACAGATTTTTCCTTTCGCGTCTTCCAGGTTAGGTGGAGGGCCTGACGATGCCAAGGAAATCATGCAGCACAAGTTTTTTGCGGCAATCGAATGGCAGGACGTTTATGAAAAGAAGGTCAGTTTCTCAAATCTTCGTGTCGCCATGTTTCTCACTCATTCTTTTGTGATTGTCAGACTCCAAACTCAGATAGCCGCCATCCCTCAAGGGATAAATAAAGTTACGTCACTCAGAGAGCCACAGGCGAGACTATACAGATCATCATCAGACCGAAAACTGTTAGGGAAACTCAGGGAATGTGCAGATGTGCTGATATGTTTGTCTTGTCTCCTCTCCAACAGCTGGTTCCGCCATTTAAGCCCCAAGTTACCTCGGAAACAGACACGCGATATTTTGACGAGGAGTTCACAGCACAGACCATCACTATCACACCACCCGGACAAGGTAGGACCGAACTTCACATTCAGACAAACAGAATATCAAACCATCAAGTGGTGCCTCATGGCAACGTGTGACTGGAAGGCTGCTAAATGGACTGAAGATTAATTGCCATCAAACTTGTATGATACATTCCCTCCTCCTCCCCATGAGGCTTTATTAAAAATGAGAGATTACACTTTCTGTTCACTCAAACAGAACTCAAACTTTACTTTTGATACTCAACCACTGATCCTTGAAATATTGCTTACTTAAGTCAGTGTCACTGAATTAGATGGAAGTTATTTTAAAACCCCAAAATTATATCCTTTAATTTCAATTTTACATTAAAATGTCAAGTGTCAGGTTCATGAGAGAAACAATAAAAACTCATGAAGTTTGAGTTTTTCCCTCTGCACAAAAATATTCCATTGAATGATTTAATCATGGGAGTAAAGAAACCATTCTGTGGGCTTACGTAGCTCCCCTGAGAGCAGTCTGCCCTCTACTGGAGAGCCAGCGCCACAAACCTCACAATGTAACCAAATGCATTTGATAGCCACTATCTGTGGAGAATACATGGTTACAGTGAAATAGTAAAATATACTAAAAGTAGTGGGACTATGTGATATTGTTAAAAATCTTATTTTTGAATGAATATTTTGTTATCCTTAGAAAGTTATAGAAGTCAAACCAACCAATACGGATATAACGACCAAGCACACCGAGCATTCCGTGTTTGATTCTCAACTAAGATGGTCATTGAATAAAAATAAAACTCTAACATGCTTTTACGGTGGTTTCTAGCTGATTCAACAGTTTTTTCTAAACATTGCGTCTCCTGGGTCTAGAATGATCGAATTTAACAAGTGCTTCAACTCAGATTAGGATATATAGTTAGAACCTGTCCAGGTAAATCCAGTATCTCAGTTTGCATTCAATTACATTTAGTTCTATTTGTATAAAACCACTCACAACATGTGTCCTCTCAAAGCACTTTACATAGTAGCAGGAATTCAAAAGACCCAGAGTCAGTGTGAGCGGCCATCTGCTTTGACCGGTTGGGTTGACGGGAGAGACCAGGAACAACTGTGTACCTAAGATGACAAAACCAGTTATAGATATAAGAATATTAATAATTGTTAACACCAGGCAATAAAGAATCATATATCAATAAATCATTGATAATGATTTTCATTCTGATAAGGTCTCGAGTCAGCTGTACCTGCAGACAACAGGTTAATATAAATACATTGGAGGGGGGGGGGGGCCCAACTCAATCCATGTTTACTGTAATTATCACAAAAATCAATTGAGAAGCTGGTTATGAATAAATGTCTGTTCCATTTATACAAACAACTTCATGACATTATATAAAACCAAATTTTGCATTAAAACTGTCCATCCACCTCTCACTGGTCATTTCAGTGGTTTAATACACAGATATGTTAAAGGGAGAATTAAAGAGAAGTAAACACATGCTCTACATTGTCATGTCAGCCGCCCTAGGCTCTACTAACTGCTCTTCCTGTCTGTCCCGTACAGAGGACAGTATGGAGTCCTTCGACAGCGAGCAGAGACCCCACTTCCCCCAGTTCTCCTACTCTGCCAGCGGGACGGCCTGAACAACTCTCAAAACATTCCTCTGGTCCCACCGTCGCCCAATCCCCCCCATCACCCCACTCAACCTCGCCCAGCTACCCGCCCGACTGCACTCTCGAAAAACACACCGGGGGGGCACAACACAGCCCGGCCCTCCCAGCGTTGTCTGCAGATGCCGTCGTTGGATGCAACACTCCCAGTCTGAAAGTTGTGTTATTTACAGAGGAGAGGAGATAAAAAACACCAATATTACTGTGGTTATTGTGCGCGGCCTCTGAAGACCGATACCAGAGAGAGAGAGAGAGGGTTAACACTATCCTGCATTTCCTGGTTGCTTTGTTTTTTACTGAGCAGGCGTCCATACACCATAATGACATGGGAAATGTATCATTATGCACAAATTAGGCCACTGCTATAATGTTTTGAGAAGGGCCATTTTATAGCGAACATATTGAACAGTTTTAAATAGAAACAGGCATTCTGTGGACCAAAACCAACATGTGAGCAGAGGGTCTGGGTGTGAGTGAGTAGTTTCCTCTTTACGACTTCTGACCAATTCAAACACCATTCAGACAGACCGAGACATTTCTGGTTTTCTAACGTGAATGTACCGTATCAAAATAAAGTCAACCTTTCTGCACACTTGCATGTTTGATTGTCCTAAAGGTAGGAGAGGAATTTCTTTTTATTCTTTACGTTTCTACTTATCTGACGCAAAACTCTTCCACCAGTCAGTCGGTCTGTTGTATCGTCATCCCGCCGCACCTCGATGGGTCTGATCAATCAATAGTGCAATACAGTCTGACGTGAGGAGCGACAGACACGCAGAGAATGCAGAGTGATTAATCATTAAGGTAGAAAGCCGGCCTGCCCTGGACGCCTGTTGTTACCTGTTCAAACATCAGAGTCCATGAGAGACAGACCTCCCCCATTCACAGTTTCCTCGTCAGCGTATCACGTAAATCCTCCCCCTCCCTCCCTGAATTAAGTGCTTATAGTTCCTGATGCCTTCATATCTGGACGTTCTGCTGCAGACGGGGCCATCGCTCAGAAACTCTTCTCCTCTGGGTTTCTCCTCCATGTACAGAACAGTATTGGGTGTTGTTTTTTTTTAATTATTATTCTCCACCACCCAGTGCATTCGTCGCAGCCTCAGTGAGGTCACTTAAACAAAATACACTTCTTTAGGAATACTGTGTAAAAAAACTGGGCTTTATGGGGGTAAACACACACACACACGGTCATCTTTTTGAGTTGCTTTTTTTCTGGGGGGGGGGGTTGCCTCCCCCTTCACGAGCTTCTGAGTTTATTTATGAGACCAGCGTCGACTAAAATGAGTTTTACTGTGCCAATAATATGCACTTTGCTGCCCTAAAATGATTGTATTTGGACTCTTTATTTGTACTTTATGGTTGGTAAAGACTAAATTAACTTCTTTTATAATGTAAATTCAAATGTGGATAACAAATAAATAAAACTTATTTGTTTGAATGATTCTCCCCTTTTTACAGACGGCCGAGGCTAAACTGAGACTCACGGGAACTGAAACTGTTTTGGTTTTTTATTATTATTATTTCAAAGTGTACAAGGAGGTTTCCAAAAGTGCTTCAGTATTTTTTACGATGACAGATAATCATTTTTCAAAAGTGCATCATACGTTATTGAATGTAATGGTTTTTACGATTTTTGTGTTCACTTTCAATCATTTTGCAAATATCCTGTTCAGTTTTTTTTTTTCAATCTGATTGTTACTTATTCCTATGCACACTCACCCTTTGCTGCCATCTTCTGATAATAGGGAAATGCATTTTATACTTTTTATTTCAACTTTTTTTGTTTTGTACCTGCCCTCCCGTTTTTCCTGAGACTGAGGACACCAGCTTTAGTAAAACAAATAATATAAACTTTGTACACTGTTTTTACTTGTCTCTTTCAAATTGAGGAAATAAATGGTCTTAACAATACACTGTGTCCACTCATCTTTTACTCTGAAAGATGAAACCATTATCTCTACCACTTAGCCTGCAAGGGTCACGGGGGCGGGGGGAGGGGGGTTGACGACTGGATCTGTGGGGTTCTAATTATGGGAATTATCTCACCCACAATTAGGGCCTGAGCACTGACAGGCACTGACAGAAAATGAGGCCCTATCGAAATTGTAAGGATTATTATTATTTCTCAGGCAAATGAATTAGCTTTTTGAGGGCGTTCTTACCAAATTCTTACCAAAATTTGTAGAACATTTGAAAGTGGTGAAAATTTACTTTTCCTTTATTTCCTGTTATTTATTTTTAGGTGAATTTAAAAAAGCATTTTTTGCGCAGGAATATTGAATTTATTTATGTTTTAAATTTAATAAGATATAATGCATTAATAAGTGGTTGAAGTGCCAATTTTAGGGGTTCAGTATTATGCCAAGGACACTTCGGTATGGAGATGGGGAAGAGTGGTATTTGGCCCAGTATCTTGCTCGAAAACGACCACTCTACCCACTAGGCCAATCGTATGTTAACATTTAGAATTGGATTACCTGTCTAATACCATGAGAAACTAAGCACAGGAAGAAGATGGACAAATAATTGTGTGTGTGTCTTTTTCAATTTTACTTTGTAGTATTATTGAGCTTAATGAGCAGCAGAGTGAGACTTTGATTAGAGTCTTTAAAAACATGTTTATTAGTTTATTATACAGCGATTGCAAGGAGTGATGGGAAATAATAATATCCATGTCTTGTGCAGCCATGTTTTCATTTTCACACAAACGTCTATAAGCACCTCCTCCCACACTTCCTCTTGTTTTCCCCTTGTTAGTATGACCCATCTCAACAACACCTTGAGGAAATTTCTTTAATTTATTTTGCCTAAAAGATGAACTGGTTATAATCTGGTGGTCAAAGGTCACGATGGCCTCACAAATCTCTTTTTTGCATAGTGAATGCTTGTGAATGCATATGGTACAAATGTTCACTGAGACTGGTGGATTAACTGATTATGTTTGGGTGGTCAAAGGTCAAGGTCACAGTCGCCTTACAAAACACACAACACATTTTGACCAGAGTCACTCAAATATGAAGTGATTAGAATATAGTGGTCAAAGGTCACGGTGACCCCATATGAGAGGCATACAATTGCAGGGTGTTTTTTTATGCAACAATAATTTGTCTTGATATTTTATTAAACATGTCATTGCAAAATACTTTACATATTTAGCCAGGGCGTTTCCCCTCTGACGCTTATATGAGAGTCAACGTTGTTTCTCTAAACCAGACTGTGATCACACCCTGCAGACAAAACACAGCAAAGCGTGTGTGAGATGTGTTCCAGCATTCAGAGGCTGTGACTGTGTCTTGGCCCTGCTCTCCGCCTCTGCAGGAGTGCTCAGGTCCACGTGTGGGGCCCTGCAGCTGGTCTGAGACGGGGAGAGATGTGTCCCCTGGGCCCTCGGGCAGATGGTACAGTCTCTTGAGCAGATGTTGACACCAGTCTGTAACGGGGTAAGCTGCAATGCACAGCGCCACACAGCGGGACTGAGGTTCTTGGCTCACCTGACAACCATTCCTCACCTGACTCCAGCTGCACTGGCCAACACTCACCACAGAGCTGGGGCTGCAGATCTGCCATCGGCCTCCCGTGGGTGATGTAGTGATGTGCTGCGTGGAGAAAGTGTCACTCACAATCAGCATGCAAGCCAGAGCACTTTTTTTTTGCACTAGACGCAGAAATATTTCCTGTTAAAGCGTTACATAAAAATTAGCGTTACATAAGAGTTATTTACATTTAAATATACAGAGAATAACACAAGTTAGGCAGTAGTACACCTGTTCAAATATGCTTTTTGAATCTTAAGAAATCCCAATAGAATGTAAAAGGAATTTTTTTCCAGACACATGAGGTATAATGTTAATAATGTAAATTCCTGCAACTCAAAATCAGTAGCACATCCCTTCTGTTTTCCCTCTATCAATGCTATCTCATACTTCTGTTATCTTGTATACTTGTACTTTAAATTATCAGCTGTAAGCAGACAGCTGTGCTCATGGACTTTTCAGCTTGATTGATCCTCACTCACTGCACTTCCTTTCTGTGACTGCAAGAAAAATGCATTTACATGTCAAGAAGGGGAAATACAGGCAGAGTAGAAACAGAGATACAGTACAGACCAAATTGTCTTTGTATTTCTTCACATTATTATACGCACAAAAAAACATGCACGAGGAAATCCATTTTCTCCCTTTATTTATTTAATCTTTAACTAACTAACAGGCACGTGCACAGACCCTTTAGGGGACAGGTGCTCAAACCAAAAAAAGGGCACCCATCGCCATAATTGTTTATGAAATAAAAATAATTATAATAATTAAATAAAAAACACTTATATATTACACTAGTAATATACCACAATTTACCTCAGCAGACTGTGATGTAGCTCAACTTAAGACCTACCTTTCATTTCAATAATTACGATTTTAAATTAAACAAAACTAGTGAACTTTTCTAATTTGTAGAACAGTAAAACTGCCTTTAAATTATCTGTCTGTCTGTCTGCCTGCCTGCCTGTCTGTCGGTCTGTATCTCTCTCCCTCTCTCTCTTCATTAAACATGACAAACGTCAGAAAACAGCTGGATAAGGCTTTGAAATCACAGAGTTTTTTGGATTGTTTATTTTTTAGGAAACGTCCGACCAGTTGCGACGTAATGTTTTCAGCGGCGCTAATGTTGTGGTTCATTTAACACCAAACAGCATCGGGGGATTGCACAAACACCGTCATTACCTGTTTGTCTGATGCTGCGGGCATTGTTGTGCAAGTTCACACCTCTCATGAACTAGTTCATAGTTCAGTTCATGTCATAGTTTTAAGGTGGAAAGTGAGAATGAAAGACTTGACTTGTTAAAGAAAATCCATCACTACCCCTTGCCTTTACTGTCGGAATCTTTATCAGACAGTGTGTAAAAAACCCTCTCTGCTTTCTCTTGCCATCTGTATATGAGACCGAGAGCTGTTGTGTTGCAGGTATGGCCTGCCCCTTTAAGGAAAGTTTGTAGTGTGTGACGTAGTGCACCTGGGTATTGTGGGAAAAGACGCTAAAAGCGTGTGTATATAACGAGAAGTGACGGACCACCTAGAGGTGATGCGAGTGTCGCTTCTGCTGTATATCCGATAAAAAAAAAGTGGAGGAGATGTTTCTTCCAAGTGAAGAAACATCTCCTTCTCCTTATTCACGGAGCGGTCCGGACGGCTGGTTACCGGCAAGACAGGGGGGCTCCTGGTACAGGCGACATTGGAGACGTGACACATGCAATGTAAAACAAAACATTAACGTCACACCATCATCCTCTACCCCGGGGACGCACCTGAGGTAGAAGCGCTGCGAAAAGTAGTCCGCCTCCTTTCCTCGCCCATGTTAAATACTTGGGCTGTTCGCACAGGCAGCGGGAAGAACCGGGAAGCGTCGCGGCCACACACAAACACTCAAGCACATAATCTCTTGTGGGGGTGGCGGCTACGGGCTTGCGTATGTCAGTCACCTGTGAAGACCAGCATCATTTACCCCTGAACCAGCGCGGAGAAATGATGATGATGATGATGATGAAAAATTAAATATAAAATTAAATAAATATAAAATTAATTAAATATAAAATTAAATAAATATTAAATTAAATTAAATTAAAAAAAAAACTGGGCGCGCACATCCTGCGCAGAACCACACTGCGCACTTCCTGCACAGAAGCCCATTGCGCACATCCTGCGCAGAAGCCTACTGAAGTGCGCAGAAGCCCATTGCGCACATCCTGCGCAGGAATTGCCACGCAGCTTTTTTTTCTTATTTTTTTTTTATTAAATTTTTCCCTGTTTTTATATTTAATTAATTTAAATTTACCAAGTATAATATATATTGCATTTATTAGGAGAAATCCTTCCAGTTTTAAGAATTCAGTATGTTGCCAGCTAGAAACACTGGGATTCGTACCCAGATCCCCCTATTTGAAGAGCAAACGCCCTGCCTACTAGGCCACACTACCTGATGACTGCCATGTGCAATTAAGCATACATTTAGATTGACAAATTATATATTTTTTACTTTACTACATATATTTGACAACCTTACTTAAAAGTGCATGATACTGGATGATTTAACATACTTTAAAAACCTATTGTTAGTACTTTTCCAACCTTGTCTTCGGACGCCTTGCAAGAATCAGTCTGCTGTGATGTCCTGAGGCTGCCCTCTGCTGGCTGCTGGGTTCCTATGCTGCTCTAGTTTGGTTTGTGCAGCTTGTGATTAACCAAAGTTGTCCATAAAAGAATATCCCTCGAGGGCAATTTGATGAACAACCAGCAATCATCAATTGATGACAGAGAGAGTTATTTTTATTCTTAAATATTGATGAATGAAGAAAAAATTGGGCTCCAGCAGAAGGGCACTTTTCTCATCCAGGGCAAAAGGGCCAGTGCTTGAGCACCACTAGGGGTCTTTCTGTGCACGTGTCTGCTTACTACTAAAGGAAAAACATTAAGGCTGATGAATTAGATGGGTGGAGGGATGAATGGGGAAGATGGGAACCTAATATAAAAGACACTGTGGCTGAATTGAAATGGCCCTCACTTTAAAAAAGTTGACTTGTGCTGTATGGGTAAATCGGAACTAGAGCGCCATCAAGCGGTGATCACGCTTGTGTGGATTCATGTAACGTCCCTCATCTGACAGTAGAGGTTTTGTTGGGATATAAATGTGAGCAGAGAATTAAACAGACTGAGAAGGCCTTGTGCAAGATGCATTTTTAATATACATATACACATATTTAATTTAAAGTAACAACTGGTGTCAAACAACAATAAGTCAACACTATTTGAATCTCAAACTCACTCTAACCACTGTCCGGTGTGATTCAAAGTAAAAGTTTGATGAGTATTTATTCGATTTCTCTAACTTGAATGTACACATGTTTCTGTCTGATAACATGACGCGTGAAAGGCGGATACAACCCAAGATAGTCTATAGAGAGGATGAACCACCAGACCAACCAATTCTTATACCAATAGTAATATGTATATTAATATATTCCAACTGCTATAGAAGATGTGTATCTATATATTTCACATGCCTCACAGGTTTGCTCTCTCTATATATAAATAGATATTTTGTATGTATATGATTTTATATTTTTGCTGTATCGTTTTCCCCTTATAGCTTTCTCTCTTTGTCTTCAGTTTTCATAGATCAATGCCTTTGCTTTTAAAATGTGCTGTTTATTTCCCATACATTTTTTTTTCATTGATCCCTGTATTGTCTGCGTGTGTCTATGTTTGTTGTGTTCAAATATTTTAGTTTAGTTTAGTGAATCTCAATGGAACCTTCCTTGTTAAAAAAAAGAGGATAGATAAAAGAAAATAAAATAATTAGGACATCGTTTTTAAATGTCACTTTTGTTTATAATTATTTCTCCACTTAATCCTGTATGCGAAAAATAAACTTAATTCTTCTACTCATTTTACAGTGAGTTTTATTTTTTAAAGGCACCGGGAAACCAGTCAGAGTGAGACCTCTCGCCCCGCCTCCCTCCTCCACCACCTCTTTGAGCGGACTGACAGGACATGTCGAAGTGACGTCATCGTGTCGGGAGGAGGCGACGGCGGAGTTACGGCCGTTTGACAGAAGAAGAAGAAGCAGCAGCAGAAGACGAAGAAGAAGGGTGATGAAGAAGATGAAGAGGAGGAGGGTGTGAATGGGTGTGACCAGCGCTTACCTACCTGTCCTCTGTTTCACCTGGAGCCGTCTGTCGTGACTCTACCTGCCGCTCGTCGAGTGTCCTCCTCCGGCCGTGAGACGTGGAAGTGTGGCTTCGGTCCGGAGCAGAGCGGAGCGGGATCTGGATCCGAAGGTGCGTCTGGGCTGTTTTTTGTTTGTTCAGCGAAACAACGTCACTGTCACCGACATTTACAACAATGCTGCTGCTGCCTTCACGTGACGGGACGTAGCTTTGAGCCCGAGTCGTGAAGTGTTTCTGTCTCAGCTGCTGTGTCTCTGGAGGTAATGTGTAGGTGCCAAGGTTACAGGAAGTGAAAACCTGTGGAAGTTGGAAGTTGGAAGCTAAAGTGGTGTTGTGTGCTAGTCCCTGTTGACACATGTAAACCTGTCTGTCTCTAACGTGGCTGACTCACCATCACAAACACACCGTATCTCCAGAGTGGTTGTTTAGTTCTATTACGTTAGCAGAAACTGAATTGGTTGGATCAACAGGTTTAACTGGGCTACATGGTGACTTCCCCTCTCTAATCCTAGCATTGTAGCACGGGGGAGAACACAGGTGGAGGACTTTGGTCACTAAAACCATATTGAGGTTACTGCTTCATATATTCATCAATATGCTGCTTATGCATTGTGTAAACACAGTGAGGACGTGTAACACTTAATCGATCTACTTCAGGTTTCGCTGTTTCTAAAACATGTATTTGCTCTGCTGATAAAGAAGAGTTTCAATCAATCAAGTTGTGTTTGTATAGCCCATGTTCCTAAATCACAATTTCCCTCACTGGATTTAACAAGGTGCGACATCCTTTGCACTTAACCCTCACTATAATCGAGAAAAACTAGCTTTTAATAGAGGAAAGAAATGTAGAAACCTCAAGGGCACAACATGCACTCAGGAGCAAAAATCCTCTTTTGGACTTAAAGGAAATAATAATGTGATATTTAGGAATGTCGACATATGTGAACATTTATCTGTATTTAATTTTTAGCCCTCACGTCCAGCCTTTCATTAATGTTTTTAAAAGTTGACATCCATCCCTCTATTATCTGTATCGCCTCTCCTCTTGAGGGTCGAATGGGGACCTGGAGCCAATCGCTGCTGACACTGGGCAAGAGGCAGGGTACACCCGGGACATCGTATCAGAGCATATACACACACATATACAGCCAAACAACCATTCTCTCTCAAATTCACAAATGTGGACAATTCAGAGTCTTTAACTAAACTATTCCCACTCTCTGTGTGTTTGGACTGCGGGAGGAAGCCAGGGTACCCAGAGAAAACCCACTTAGACCCGGGGAGAAGAGAATCTCCACAGAGAAAGTCTCCGGCTGAACCGAAGTGCAGTGCTGGCCACCACACCCTCCTTTAAATTTGTCTTTGAATATTATTATTATTACTGTCTTTTCCCAGGATGCTAAGAAGATCCTGACTCGTGGCCCCAACATGAGTGTGACGTCATGGTTCCTGGTGAGCAGCTCTGGCACACGCCACCGGCTGCCACGAGAGATGATCTTTGTCGGCCGGGATGACTGCGAGCTAATGCTGCAGGTTAGTGTGAATCTGTACCCTTAAGGGAGAGCGTAGAGGGACTGTGTGCACTAGCTTTCGTGAAGCCTGCGTTTACACAGCAAACAGCGGCACGCTGGCGTATGAACCCTAACAGGTATTTGCTTTAATGTGTGAAAAGATGCCATGGATGGGTAGCATTGCTCCTCACTCATATCTGACAGGACAGCTCATCACATAAATACCACCAGTGGGAGGTTCATGGCATTCCTTGTGTGTGTGTGCATTTCTCAGTGTATAACCTGGTGACAGCTCCTCCACACAAAGTTGCTCCTGACAGCCTTTCAAGCAGGGACCTAAAACATTGCCAAAGTATTCTTGTTCTTGTGTGTTGCCTTCCATGCTTTGTCAGTTATAAACACAATTTCTTTGTGGTATTTGTGTCGAACTCTCCCTCCCATTTTCTCCCCATGCTGCATTTAGGCCAGTGAAAGAGGAATGCTGTCTCAGAAGCGGTTGTTTATGCTCTCCTCATTCCGTGTGTTATGCTCAGAAAAGCCCTGCCAACCACAGCGGTCGGTCAGATTGAAAAGTTGCTCACGTCCTCATTTAGGCGTCGCCGGACTCAGGAAAAAACCCTCAGCTTGTTCCAGTCTGAAATGATGCAGACTTGATCCACTGTTGCTCTGCTCAAATGCTTAGGACAACTTCCTGACTTGGAACCCTATTAGGTTTCGATCCAAAATAGTTTTTAACCCTTTAATTTGTAGGTTTCTCTCTGGTTTGTAGCTCTGTGCATTTTTGTCCATTCAAACCTCAGTTACATGTGTGTAACAAGAGAATCCTGCTTGGCTTGAAAAGCAGAGATTGAGTCTATGTTGAGTCATATCAAATGGCATAGCTGTGGGCTTCTACTTAAATGTTTGGACTTTCCATGGCAAGTGGGGCCTGATAAGTGTCTGTATCTCTATGACCAATATCTATTCTTTAGTTCAGTGGTGTATTTGCTTTTTCCCAGTACCAGAGCCAATGTTTTCTTTCTGATAAAGGAGGCAAAACACAGCTAAAGCCTGTCGAGTAAGGAATGTGGACTTCTAAAAAGCTGTCACTTATTTGACCTTATCAGTTGAGTAAACTGATAAATTCACCACTTCAGCCCGGGCATTATTCTCAAGAAGTTATTTGGAAGTCCACTGATTGAACAGGCCACTGCTAAAATCATTGAGCCATTGCTGAAGACCCACTTCTTCCTACTGGCCTTCAAATCTGTCATTGTCCAGTATTTTAATCCTCAATTATTCATAATGCTTGTTTCTCTTGCTTTTTTATTTCTATTTGTTCTTTGTTTTTATATAAAATGTTCTATTCTTTTATACATTGACTTGTTATATTAACAGTGCATACAGAGAGACAGTTGTATTAAGTGAGTGAGTTAGGAGGTCACTTTCACTCTTTGTGATTCTTTGTGCGACAAGGACACACTAATGATCAGAAAGGAGAGAGTGAGTCAGCCTGAATCACTTACTCGGTTTAACTGATGAAAATTGGAGGTCAGCATATTTCTCCTCTATTTAATGGCTTGGGGGTTGGTTGATTAGCACAATCTTCACCATCATCTCTTGCTTTGTTCAGAAGTTTACATCGATCTCAAACAGAGAAGAGTAGTTAATTCCTACACTGGAGAAACAAACAGTGCTTGATGTTTTGTCTTGAAACATTATTGTAAACAAATCCAAAGAGAAGCCAATTGATTGGTTGTTGTTTTTCTGTCCATCCTCAAATAGATGAATTGACTAACTTGCTTTACTCTTGTCTGTCTAGTCTCGCAGTGTGGACAAGCAGCATGCTGTGATCAAGTATGAACCGAAAACGGATGAGCACATGGTGAAGGACCTGGGCAGTTTGAATGGGGTGAGTGAGTCCATCTCTAGTTTCAGCCCAGAGTGATAAAAGCTCCTGAGATCCCTGAAGGCTCCAGTCTTTGTCCCAATGAACAAGAACGGTTGGTCAAACAGTAGAAATCAGGAGACTGGATCCTCCTTTTTTCTCTCTCTTTTTCTCCCTCACATTCTTCCTGGTCCATGCAGTAGCCCCCAATCCCTCCCTTCACCCCTCTGTTGCCACCTCATTGCACCATTATCCCAACGAAATCCAGAGTTGAGCAGTGGGAGAAACCGTGCATTGTTCTCACAGAGTGTTTCTTTCGGCCTCGGTCACTGCAGCCAAATTAATCAGAGCAGAACAGTGCACGGGCCTGTAACTGAAATCCAACATGGCTGTGTTTTCTCCTCAGTTTTCTTCATTGAATCTGGGTACACAAACTCTGTTCTTCAAACGTTCAGCTTTGTCTTTCTTGATGTTTACAGATCTGACAATAAAACCTAGAATGGCTCTCCAAATACAAGTTCAGGCAGAAGATGATCAGCAGCGTTGCATGTTTATTTACACCTGGCCATTAAGCATTCTACAACAGCTGAAACAGCCATTACATAACAACTTAATCTCATCAGAGATTTAATGTGTTGTGTTGATGAACTTTCAATGGGGAAAGGGCCAATTGCAAAGCACCTTATACCAAAGTACATGAGTGCGTGCCACAAGGAATTAAGAGAGCCTTTCACCTGTGAGTCAATGCGTTTACTTCATTAACAAACAGTGACAATGATTTTGGCTTCATGTTGTTTGTCTTTCTCTTGCAGACGTTCGTGAATGACCTAAGAATCCCTGACCAGACAAACATCACCTTGAACCTCTCCGATGTGATTCGATTTGGTTACGATATCCTTCACATTTTATGATCATTAACTTATATTCACATATTTGGTTTAACTGCGAAATTATCTGTGTGATTCATGTGAAACAGACGTTCTGCTCTTTGGTTGGAACAATTTTAGTTGGTGATTAGCAGACCACGCTGGAATGAGCCAGTCGTCAGCAGCTGTTTCACTCGCAAATGTTTTGCATTGTTTTCCTCCTCTGTGGTCTTTCAGTCCATTGGCATGTTAATCCCCTGTGGGTTTTCAGTCAGGGGTTTTAGATTATAGTCAATTGTGAACAGAAAATCTCCTGCACCCTTTGACCCCCCGGAAGCAGAAAAAAAATGAATGGTGAAATGTAGGTTGGATAACAGGGGGAGAGCTGTTCAGTGATCAGAACTGAACACACAAATGCGGGTCGTGTCATGTGATAGTACACATGTCAAGGAGTGGAGTGTGCTGCTTATTTGAAGTATAGCAGGTTTTTACTGGTTATCTTTTTCAAACAACACTTGACCACCTTTGTAGAGAAGGTGTAGAGTAGACATCAACACAGATTCAGTAAAAGAAAAACAAACTTCACAAGTCTCTTTGCCAACAATCTTCTCTAAACCAGATACAATGAACTGTGAATATATAAATAGACACATTATCACATTGTTTCAGAAAAAAATTGTGTTCTTTAACTCATCCTGCACATGCTCATGTATATATCCTGGAGAGGAGTCAACACAAGGTCCCAGAGGAAGCTCTTAAAGTAAGTGACACTGACAGTCTATTCCTTTTACCCTAGGCTGGCAGTGCCGTAATGCCTTTTACAAGAAACACTTTCTATGGATCTCCGTTTTAATGATAAAGTATAATTAAATACATCCCATCATCAACAATATCTTTCTTTATAATCTTTCCCTCTTTGTCTGATAAAAATTCACAGAGGCCTTTAAACTCACTGTGAATGAACAACAACAAGCACATGCTCTAAAAACTTCATCGGGTAATCTGGGGACTTAATATTTCCGTGTTAAAAGCTTTTTTGATTAATTTTCCATTATAATCGATTGATAGACATGTTATGTAATGTGTGTTGTCCTCAGTTGGTTGAGTTTCTGTGCCGGCAGCTCACTGAGAAGTAACTGTTGAAACGTCTTCCTCATTCTGTGTGTTGTGTGTCTGAGGGCAGTTCTATCTGTAGTGATTGTTGTCAGAGGGTCCCTCACATCCTGCTTCCCTCCTGTGTCTTTGTGCAGCATGAGAAGTACACCAGCCAGTTGCAGATCGGTGTAAAGGACCTGGAGGCCAAGACGAAAGAAAAATATCAGCTCCAGTCTTCAGAAAAGAGCAAACACTCTCTTTTCAATGTCAAACTGCAGGACAAGACTGAGCGAAGAGCCCACTCACTCACAGGTGAACAGCTTCCATTCATAAACACGCAGACTCAATCCTGGCCATTTTCTGCTTGCACAAGTACATGAACTGTTCTTGCAGCCTCAGAGGAACTGATTTACCCTAAGTGGATTTGAATTCCCTGTTCACACACTGGGAAGAGGAAGTCTTTGTGGCTTCGTGTCCTGCATGACTTTGGCGGCAGATCTCCTGATAAGGCCCCTGTGGCTTCTTTTATTAAGAGCTTCCCTGGTGTGAGATTAAGATGCCATGTGAGCGGAGAGGCCAAAGGTACAAGCCTATGGAGTCAGTAAAGAAATAGATCTTGAAAGCCCAGAGTTGGCAGGATGATTGCACATGACTCAGGGCTCGCCAGACAGGCTGAGCGGTGAGGAGTTAAGGACAAAAAGGTCTTATCTCTGTCAACCATTGCTGATTGCTGACCTCAGGTGGGGTACTGCTGACACTGGTCCACCACGTGTCGTGTGAGAGTTAGAAAGGTGTGTGGTGGTTGGGGGGGGGGGGGGGGCGCCAACTTGGCACTTCTGTCCTTGTAGGCTGAGGTGGATTTGTTGCTGTTTATATTTACAGTCGCTCTTTCCCACTCTTTCTGCGCTGAGCTGTACTGAGTAAATCCAATTTTACAGTTTAGGGGAACAGTCGGAGAATTGTTAGTCTGAGGGAAGCACTTTGTGAATGAAGCTCATTCACAGTTCCCATTCCAGCTGTTGTTGATTTAGCAATTCTCATGTTTTCTTCTCCATAATCGCCCTTATGAGCTTGGAGGGAAAACCACAACTTGTGCCTAGAATAGGACATTCACAGTACTAGGCTCTGACTGCCTTATAAATGTGTCTTTGAACTGTTTAAATCATTTGCCTTGTTTATGTAATGTGTTTCCTACTAGGATGGTTGTATCTCCTGCAGCTTAGAGATAAACCACAGTGATCCACTAAACCTGCGACCGCAAACTCTTTGCTGGGCGCATTCACGGCTGCAGCGTATCTGCAGCCTTGCCCTGTGTTGTTGTAACCCAGTCCACGTTTGAGATGACGACACTACCCGGATGATAAATGAACAGTGTCAACAAGATAAGGCAGTTTTCATAGTATGTGAGAGAAGATAAAACACGACTTGGTTTGAACACTTACAATAAGTCGGGTGTGTTGCGTCTTTTTTTCAGATAACAAAAAATAGACCCTGTCCCTCACAACAGCAGCCTTTGCTCCCTGTCTTCCTTTTTACTTTTTCATATCTCTTTGTCTTTGTAAAAAAAATGGATTCTCTTTGACTGAATTTGTTTGGCTCGTACCCTCGACATAAATGTTTTATGTACTCTGGATTGAACTCTGCCAGGACCTGGGGCTATTCAGTGTTTACTAAAGTGACGCTAAATGTATTGTCCAGTTTTCCATACATCAGGACTATATGATTTAAAATATCCTAAATTCATAATCCTTTTTTAAAGGAATTGCTTACGTTGTCACCTACTGTACTTTCATAACATCAAGTTTCTGTACAAAGCTTACCCCAAAAATTATCTAGTGTTGAATGTCCATGTATTCAGTACAGTTAACATATTGGTTAACTGGTATGTTGAGGAATATGTCCCATAGTAAAAAGTGCTCATGGTAATTTCATCTTGTTCAATCTTTGGTCCTTGTGGTCGTCTTTGCTCATTACCAAAACAATAAACTCCACATAAAGCGCAATCCTCAGTCCACTGGCCCTTTGACGCTCACTCGTGTTTTCCTAAGCTAAAAGCAGAGGCTTGGGTAAGGGGAAAGGAATTAGTAACGTGCCCTGCTGCTCGCCCCGTCACTCTGTTGATGTCTTATTGTGTGTGTCCAAGGCAACAGTGGTGCACTGCTGCTGATGCTTAGGATTGTGGAGCTGCTCGACACCAGTTAAGAAACCTTATCAGGGAAATGAGCCTTCATTACCCAGGTTGCACCTGTACAGGAAGTTGAGTATATACTGAGGTCAGTGCGCAAACTATGTGCAAACTACAGTATCACTGTCAACAAAAATCCTCAGCTTAGATTGCCTGGTTATCCTACTGTCCGTATCGTATCTTTTTTCTTTGAAGATTAGGATTAGCTTCATCCCGACCCACACAAGGAGGATTATGTTTTGGTGGTTTGCGTGATACACTGTGTCCCTCACTACTCTCTCTGTGTCATGGGAATGTGTGGAAATTGTAAAAAGCCCAAAGCCTTTTGATAGTGTAACACTTTACTTGTGAGCTCCTGTGTTGTCTTATGTTTTTGCAAGAACAAACATTAACACAACAATGTTTTATCGTGTGATTTACATGTATTTACCTAGAGAAGTCTGTATCAATCCAGTTCCTCCTTTCTTTTTGTCCCTCTGCCTAATGTGTGTTTGTCTGTTTTTGTGTTTGTCTGTTAGCTACCACAGATTCTCCGATATCCAAGCCCACTCCTCTGTATGGCCAGCCATCGTGGTGGGGGGAGGATGAGGACCCTGCCAAGAAAAAGCGAAGCAGAGGTGGGAAATCGCCAGAACAGGAGTCTCCAGGTCAGAGAATGAATCTTGTATTTTTACTGTTATTTGCACAAGCCCATGACTAAATTATGACATTTATAATAAAGTGTTTCAACCTTTAAATCAAAACTTGTGCTACAGAGTTATTTTTCTTTAATTATTTCGGGATATGCCATGTCTAGGAATTAGATTCTAATTTGTAGGGACATGTTTTTCTATGGCGCTTCTATCCGCTGCCCTTTGTGGGTCACTGAGAGATGGATGGTGTTAAGCCCAAGGCAGGTTTCTGGCTGCCAGTTGTGGATGGCTAGCCAGGCAATACCATGCCAGGGCATTGCCGGTCTGCCTCATGATGGATTATGAACCTCTAAGCTGCCGTGTGGGTGTGTGTGTGTTTGTCTCATGCTGCCCTGGTTGATACAGATTATTCCTGCTCCCCTCCACTGGACTCTGAGCTCATAGTGATATTTGGCCTCATAAACCAACTGGCAGATTTGTTTTTCAGTCTAACAGCTGGATACATTGTCTAATTTATGGTTCCCCGTTCCATTGATTGTGTGACAGTGTCATCCCAATCAAGCTTTAAGAATTTTGTTTGTGAGGATTCAGAGATTTACTCTGTGTAGCTATAAATATTGGCTTGGAAAGGATCTCAAAAACAACTAGAATTCACCTATTGTATGTCTGCACTTATTAATTAAAGCTTAAAGGGTAATTTCTATAATTAACAGAAAGTAGATTATGTTGAGCCATCACCAATTATTGTTGTGTGTCTTATATTTGTGTTTCTTTTCAACAGAGCATGGTAACGATGTGACAAAATATGAGGTCAACGGTTCTCTGTCCGAGAGTCACGCCAAGTCCATCTTCTCCTACCGCCGGGAGCCCAGCTACTTTGAGATTCCTACTAAGGAGTTCCAGCAGCATCCTGCCAAAAAGCCTGAGTCGCAAGTGCACGAGGTTCCCACAAAGGACACCCCCGATCCCACCCAGTGTGTCCCTTCCACCCCCACACCTCCCGTGGTCCAGAGCCATGCTTCCTTCACCATCGAGTTCGATGAATGCACACCAGGTAAAATGAAGATCAAGGATCATGTGACAAAGTTTTCTTTCCGCCAGCAGAGAAAGCTGCCCTCTACGGAGGTTGTCACCACACCCACTGAGGTGATTTCAGTAGAAAGCAAAGTTGCTGATTGGCTGGTCCAAAGCAATGCTAGCATGTTGAGGAGGAGGTCACAGGCTGAGGACATGTACAGCACAATCAGTGACCCGTCATTTCTGAAGAACACCAAGGGTGAGTCCCTTAAACAGGCTGCATCCTTACTAATATGTTTTCATTTTAAAACAGCCTTTTATAACTAAAGAGATTTTCATCCATAAGAGTGTTTTAGCTCTGCATCAGTAAAAATCCCCATCCATACGAATCGGTTGAAAACGCAGATCACGTGACACTGGGAATGTGCATGCTGGTGTACACAGGACGCAAATTGTCCACTCTGCAGCTGGTTGCTTCCTTACAGTAGCAAATACTACAAAAAATAAACAATAACGGTGAAAAGTAAGACAAGGGATTCATTTTTTGGGACCAATGACGAGGTGGCACTGTGACTGACTGTAAGTGTTTGCAATGTTATGCCTTCACTACTTGTAGTTGAGACATGACTGAGAAAAACCAAGCAGGAAGCATATGCAGGTGACCGCGTCATTGTTTCCAAACATCTCTTTTTCTGTCCAGCCATACGACAACGCAGCCCTGGAGTTTTTAAACTCAACGGGAACAGCAGCGTTTCCTAACTTCTTTGTTTTAGGCTCTCTGCATCAACTAGTGTGGATGGTAGGCATAGACGTAGCAATAGTGATGTGTTTTAAAACGAAGATGTACTAGTTTGGATGTAGCCACAGTTTGTGTTTCTGTTTACAAACAACTGCTGTAGTTTCTTAGTGGGTGAACTGACTTGTTGTCTTTCCATCATCAGCAAACACCCATGAAGATGGCACCCACAGTGATTCAGGGGATCCTATAATCAATGGGAATGATCTTCTCCCATCAGAACATCAAACGGTGTCCCAGGTTTCTCCACAATCTAAGAGAAGCCCAATCCCACAACAGCTCACCACCCCTGACTCTGAGGAGCCTGTGTCCTCCTCTCCTCCAGAGTCACAGTCCATCTCCAGTCTTGACAAGACTGAGCCACAACAGGCTTATGTCATTGAATTCCTAGATGAGAATCCAAGAAAAAAGCGCTCCCAGTCGTTCACCAATAACTCTTCCCCGCCTGAGCCCTCAGGCCTCAGGGTGCAGCAGGAGAAGGAAAGGAAGAGCTCAAGCCCATATGCAGAGAGACAAGTCTCCACCATCCCACCAACCCAACGATACACTGTCCCCCTGAAGAGCCTCGCTTCCACAGGTCCCCAAAGAGCTGGCTCATTACGAAGGGAGAAGACAGAAGACCGAATCAGCACCAACTTTTCCTCCCGCTCTTCGCCTTCAGTCCCGGCAAAGCCCTTCAGCAGTGTGGGCCGGAGATCCAAACTCGCCCAGGAATTCACAGCTGAATTGCACAAACAGGCAAAAAAGGTCCTTTCTTCCAATTGGGAGAAAACTACATCTAGATCCCCTCCAGCAGCAAAACCAGAGGCAGTTTTAAAATCACAGGCCAGTCCCCCTCCCCTTAATTCTACCTACCAGCCACAGACTTCCTCTCCGATCCACAAGCCTATTCCCCTCAAGGCCCCTGTGATGCCCCCAGCGTCTCACCTTGTGGAAGTCAAGAGCCCCCTTCTCAGCCCCAGAGCCGAAGAGGACGACTGTCTGAGTGATGCAGGAACTTACACCATCGAAGCAGATCTCCAAGATAAAGAGCTGGAAGAAGCACGGAGCAAGATTGACAAAGTGAGTCTTTCAATCTATTTTGTGTTCATTCTAAAAGCAAAGTTGCTGTGGCTAAAGATTGCATCATGTTCCTTAAAGGTAATAAAAGCTGGTATTACAATTCACCAATGTCTCATGGAGAAAGTCCCACTTCTCCGTCCATACACTTATCCACCTGCGATGCTTTGTTCCTGACAGGTGTTTGGTGTTGTTGAGAGCCCAGAGCGAACCAACCAGAGTGAAGCAGAAACATCATCAGCATTTAGGCCTGTTATTGGGCAGGGCAGGGAGCAGCATAGTCTGAGTAGCAGTGGGCAGGTGAGGCCAGCTCCAGAGCAGGGACAGAGTCTGGTGAAGGTAAACAGTCCTCCTCCGGGTGGGATCTGTTGATACATTATATTAATGTCAGCTCTAAAGACAATGACTCAATGCGTTTGGTCAATAAATCATAACTGTTGCACAAATCAGCGTGCACTGCTGTCTTGATTTGCCCTCTTGGAATTTCAGTTCTTTTTGGTGTCTCTGATATGATTTTGTGATTTCCTCCAGTTTCTGGGTTCCCTCTTTGGTTTTTCTCTCTAACCAAATACAAGTTTAAACTTCACCTGTCCCTCATAATTTCTAATGACCAAGACTGATGTTTGATATCTTTTCTGCTCTTAATATTAACATTGTTTCCTACTCAGGGAATCATATTGTTTTACCTGTGCTTTCTTCAAAATGTTGTTTCTTCTCTTGAATAAGTTGACTGTTTTCTCATGCAGGTGCAGCAAGCAGCTGCAGTGTTACAGGGGGCTCCTAAGTGGATGTCTTGCTGGGCCAGCTTGGCAGACAGCTACACAGAGTCTGGCCCCTCGTCTGGCCTCTTTGACATCTCTTCCCAGATGGATCTGTCAGGAGGGGGTAAGTGTCTGATAAGTTACGATTCTATTTGAAATGATAATGAGACAACCTGATAAATATGAATGATATTCCGTTTCAATACATGTTGTTAATATGCGTTAAAACTCTTCCACTTCAGCACGAGGTACAATCACCAGCAAGGCCTCTCTCAGCCGCAGCTATGACAGTACAGACTCAAGGGCTCGACGCATCCTGCCCCAGGTACCAGTGGGGGAGAAGAGTGACGTTACAACTCCCAGCATTCATGTTCATTATGACCCCCATTCAACATTCAATGTAGAAGAGACTAGCCTAGTGGGCCGCACTCCAGAGGATGGCATTCACAGGTTGTCAGTGCAGGACGAGGTAGAGCCTGACAGCCTGAGTGACGCCAGCAAGTCCAGTGATGGTTCCATCATAGAGCAGAGGAGGAGACAGCTGTCGGACTCAGAAGAGAAGACACGTGGTGAGAAGTCCAGACTCTCAACCAAACCTACATCATTCTACATCGAGTCAGACGAAGCTCCGTCCAAACCTGAATATAGAGGCTTGAAACCAGGCACACCTAAGGCTGAGAATGAACTTGCAACCAAAACTTACTCAACAGTCACCATGACCAAACAGAGAGGTAACCAGGACTTCGGAAAAGTCAAACCCAGCGCATCGGCTCCTATCCTGAGCGAGAGTGCTCAGAGTCCAGAGTACAAAGAGGCCAGGACAGTATCTCCATTAATCAGACAAGAGAGCTTCACCAAGGAGCGCCCTAGCAACCCCAGATTGCCAAACATCTCTAGCCAGTCTGCTCCGAAAGATCCCGACACTGAATTATTCCAGAGAGCCTGCAATCAGGACACTCACTCTTACCTGAAAGAGACGGAGGATGTTCTGGCTGTTCTGGAGGCCAAACTTAAAGCAGGACAATCAGGAAGCACTCCCTCTCCAATAATGGACTCTCTCTCTGTGGAGTCTGATGTGGATACCTCCAGCACAGTCAGCCAGCATAGCAATACAACCAAGCAAAACACACTGGCGAAAAAACCCTCTGTTATTGGCCTCCATAGGGAAAAGTCTTCAGCCAGTATAGCGAGTCAAGACTCAAACCATCAGTCCGTGCGTCGTCCTCAGCGAGCTGACAGCAGCAGTAGGACTGAGTCTTTCAGGAGGCCAGTTGGACTGAGACGTAGTGTTGGGAAACGTGGCTCCACAGACCTGAGTGATGACCCTCAGAGCTTACCTTACTCTGATCAGGAGTCTAACAACTACCAAGCCCGCAAAAAATACACCATGACCCATCAGAAGGAGGAAACAAAGCCCACCAGAGTGTCCCAGCCCTTGAGTCGTGCCAACAGTTTGACGGCGCCGAGACCCACCAGGGCATCCATGCTGCGTCGCGCTCGCTTGGGAGAGGCCTCAGACAACGAGGGCACGGAGACTGACAGGCTGACCCAGGAGGCGGCCAACATCCAGGCTAAGCAGCCGCAGGAAACCAAGAAACTCACCAGGCTGGATATGCTGGCGATGCCTCGTAAGCGGACGGGCTCATTCAACACGACCAGCGACACCGAGTCGTCCTCCGTCCCACATGGGATGGGCAGGAGCTCAGGATTCTCCAACCGAAGCACAGAGTCTGGCGGCAGCTCTGTTCGACGGGCTTCTATTCCGGGAGTAAAGTCAGGGGAAAGGCCGCAGAAAGCAGAGCTCAACAAGACTCCAATCACCCGTGGACGTTCAAGCAGTGCCAAATATGCCACCAGCACGGCAAGTGAGTATAACACAGACCCTCACACATACCTGTCTTATTTAAAGTCAAATATTTTGATTGTCATAACTACTGTATGTCAGTATAACTCATCATAGAAAAGAGGTTCAAGGTCTGTCAAACTGTGGCCGTGGTGAATGGGTTTAATAAAAGTCCTTGATAATCTATATTTTGGGAAATATATCCTAGCCTTTCTATTTTCTATACTTTCTATTTTGTGAAAGTGGGAATTGACTCTGGACTTGTTGATAACAATAATACTAACATTAATACAATACTTTCAAATAAACTTAAATATTTTCCTTAATCTCCACACTGTTCTCATGCAGTTTATGGTAATATGTGACCTCACCTTTGTTTACAGTCATACCATGAGGATATTGTGGACATGTTGAAAACTACACTACTACTACCAGCCCTGTACAAAAGGAATTACTGCGTGGTCTGGTACTCAGCTGTAGTACTGTGGAAGTGAACTGCTCATTTCAGTCGTTACATTATTTTTGAAACATTGAATTGGTCACAGTTGTAGTGATGAGCACTTCCACAGCACCTTACCTGACTCTTCTGGGAAGTTTATTGGTGGCTACCTGAAATACCTGGTGGTGATTTTCTGGCCTTTACTCTTTGACTCTCGTCTGTTCTCTTCCTCTTTTTCTTCTTTACCCGCCCTCCTCTGTAACTCAAACCAAATCACGACGCCAAGGCTCCAGGAGGCGACAGCAAGGCTCTGACTGTACCTCTACCTCAGACGAGGAGTACGACTCAAACCAGAGCACCCCTAAACACAAACGCTCCCAACCTTCCTCAGCTTCCCACAGTCCACGCAATCAGCCTCGGTCCCAGCCGCTGGTCGCCCTGCATCCGAAAGCCAGCGGCAAAGATTCTGAGGGGGAGAGCCACGAGGGAGACGCCCTCCAAAACTGGTCCACACACAGTGCTCAGATTGCACGGTAAGACAGAAGATAGATTTCATTTAGTATAACAAACCTTTTTTCTGTTGTGGATACTAATGTTTTCTAAAGGTTAAATCAGTGTGACATGAAAGATGATGTCACTCCTGCAGCCTTTACAGCTTCATGTTTGAGTCAATTTAAGATTTGACCCTATACATGCAAAATAAGATACAACAAATATGATGCTCTGTAGAAAATAGATTAACTACTGGAAAGATTTTGCTGACATAATAAATTGGCAGAAATAGAATTTAACAGTTTAACAATTTCTTCTGTTCCTAATATGGATCATCTTTGTAAAGAAAGAAAAGGTTTTACATTCAGTGGAAACTGCTGTTATTCCGGCAGCCATCTTTCTAATAAATGTTTGCTCCCTTCTAGTTTGAGTCAAGACCTTGCTAAAGACCTTGCTATCTTGGCCAGAGAGATCCATGACGTGGCGGGGGATGGAGAACCACATAGCGCTGGAGCGGAGAGCAGCGCGCCCACGTCCACAGTGACTGCTCACGAACAGGTGCGTCACAGTGGATATCTTATACTTGGTGCAGTTGCTGATTAATGGCACAGAGGCATTAAATCTTTATTTTTTAATTACCTCAGACTAAGGAGGATTCTCTTTCTATCACAAGCTACACTACAAGAGGAAGTCTCTCTCACTGCTTTAGATGCAGGTTCCTAAATTGCTACCAATTGTTGCTACACTGTTCCCCAAAATGTCCACTAATCAGTCACTTAGTATAGAGCAGTACATCATGGTTTCATCTCTTTTGAATATTGCTTTATTCATTCATCAGACATGTAGTTTGTCTCTTTTTCTGTCTATCTTACATCCTGACACTAATGCCTGATTGTTTTGCAGCTTGTTCAGCATATTCCAGAGGCTGGTCTGAACTATCAGAGAGTTCCACCAAGTTCTGCCTCGACGAGGGAACCTGAGCTGAGCTCCAGGGACCTTGAGCAGAACGGCAGGGCGCGAGCTCGGAGCAGTGACGAGGTTTGACACAGCATGCTGTTCTGCCTCGTTGCTACCACCACTGTGATGGGAGCATGGACAGATCATTCTTCATTAAGTTTTTTTTTTTTTCATGTTTTCCTCTAGCTCGTTGTGAACAATCTGATGCTGAACCCAGTGACTCAGATCATCGTGGCCATCAGAGAAAACACTGAGCAGCTTGCTGATAAAATTAAGTAAGATGTACACAAACATCACAAACATGAACATCCTTCATTCCCAGGCTTAGTCCAGGTTTGATGAAAAACTTTATTGACCTTGTCTAACAGCCAGATGGCACTGAGCCAATAATCTTATTAAATTAGTATAACCCGGTGAGTCCACATACAGACTCCGTCTTACTGACAGAGACAACAGAGATTTAATCTTCTAAGTAGATTAGTCACTGAATAAACATTTGTCTTAGAAAATTTCCATCGTTAACTGTACCCTGTTTTTTTCACGGAGGATTTATTTGATCAAAAAATAACCAGACTCCAAAGAAGAAAAATATACTGTGTATTAAGTACCCACCACTAAAATGCTCTTAGAAGGTCTTGTACATCAGTATTGATTTAATGAAATCATTTTTTTTTTATTTTTAAGAACTCTGTAAAACAACAGCTTCCTAACATCTGCTATTGTACCCGCAGGGTACTGTTCCAGGATAGGGCGGATATCTGGGAGCAAATTGAGGCAAAGATGAACTCTGACAATGATGTCCCTGTCGTCAAAACCTCCAACAAGGTCAGTGATTTTTACCGGGGGATTTCCTTAGAACATTCTCAAGTGAAATGCTCTTTAAAGAATAAATGTGTTTGAGCTAAGTCAGACATTTGTGTTTTAGGAAATCACATCAATCTTGAAAGAACTCAGGAGAGTTCAGCAACAACTTGAAGGTGAGTGACACCATAGACAACATAAATGTATATACAGTACATATAATATACACATATTTTGTATTTCTGTGTCATGCCAAGGTCACCACTAATTTACAAATCAGTTAAACTTCCTCCAGTATTTCATTTAAAAAATGTGATAGAAACATAGAAATTAAATAATAGAGAATTTACATATAACATTTCTAAGATGGAAATTGAAGATGGAATTAATCTTTATCTGTGTAAAACTTCTGTATAATAATACTTTTGTTGCATTTCTCTGTCCAGTCATCAACACGGTCATGGAGCCCGGTGGGCAACCCGAGGCATCAGAGGCCTCTTCCTCCTCGTCTGGAGTTCGCCTCTCCAGAACTCCTTCATCGCGAGACTGGAGAACCGTCCATTCCATCTCTAAAAGAGGCGGCGGCCCGAGGCCCAGTGAGAGCATCAGGAGAGCAGCGGTGACACCAGACGATGTCCGACAGGGATATTTAGTGTGAGGTCGCACACGGCCCTGAACTTCAGCTGTGGCCTCGCACACACAGGTGTCCGACCATTGTGTTCCAAATGAAAACAACAGGGAGGAAGTGAGACTAGATTCACGGAACCGTACCTTCCTGCACATGCACACATACACACTACTGCACTATGAGCACTTCACAACTACACAGCACTGTTACCCACAGTGCCTAACGCCCTTAAAGTATGCTCATTTACAGGCTGACATATGCAGTGATGATTTGAGGAAGTATCATACTTCCCCCCCCCCCCTCATCTGAAAGTCCTTGAATATTGATTTGTTTCTCTGTTAGAGATCTTCCTCATTATTTACCAATGATATGACCAACATGGCTGATTTTAAAAGCTCTATGTTATTACTTGGTGCAAATTGACCTGAGCTAAATCACCTCAGGGAAACTTATCAAATCATACATTTTGTGTTTAGTGATATTTTGAGGAAATAGAACATCATCTTCACAGATGTTAGTGAACTGTGTTTGTTTACTCCATAAACCCATTGCATTTCCTTTTATATATTTTCTCCATTGATTTTGTCTCTGTTTGCCAGTTTTCTCTTTTATAGACCAGATTTGTGGAAGAATGTAAAGTATTTATTAGGGGTGTTCTGTGACACACGGGTATTTTGTAACCGAGTCAACATGATTTTGGGAGCGAGCTGGTCGACCAGCGCATCTTACACTACACCGTTAACACCAGACAATCTATTGTGTATTTATTCCGTTATTTCCCTGAAACATGTTCAGTACATTGGCATCATCGGTGTTTGCTCGGCTGGAGGTGAAATCCCTCAGGTTTCCGATTGGAGGCTGTGGCTGAGTCCCTGGTTCAGTCACCTGGCAACCACAAACTGGAGTGGCTGTAAAACACCAGTAGTCGGTGTTTAAGCCCTCAAGTGCTTCTGAAAAGTGTGTTTTTATTGTGTAAAACACAGTTGGGGGGCTTGAAACGTGTGTTGTTTTGTTGTCTTCTATGACTGAAGAGGACAGTTTCCTTTGACAATCATAAACAATCTTCTTTAATCGAACTCATCATACGCTACATACACCAATCAGAAGTGACCACGTGACTCCAGACCGAGGAAATGTCCAATCTCATTGGTCCTGTGACAAAAGTAATGTAATGACAACTTGTGTGTAAATCCGATCATTAGTTTCGTTCTGTATGTAAATATCTGAAGATTTGTGTAGATCAGACAAAATTACCTCTCAGTCTTTTGCCGTTTGCACTAATGTAGAACAGCTTCATCCCCTGGACCTGATGTTCTGCCAAAGCCTTTAACTCTCCTGCGTGTGACAGATTGTAAATATCTGGTGCTGTGGGGTTTCAAGCGAGGGGGAGAAGAGCGACCCAGTACACCAGCACGTTTTTTAACTTCCCCTTTCCCAGTCCAAACTCTACGTGTGATTGTAATTGGGAAATTCTCATAAGTGCCACAGAGCTGTGTGGGGACGACGTTTCATGCAGCCCAGCACAGTGGTTGTTTACAAGCTCCGGCAAAACTGAATGTTTGTCCTTCCTCGCTCCAAGTAATGCTGCTCTTCATCGGTGGGATGGTGTTTCCACTTTGTTAAACTACATCTAAACCCCAGAAAGTCAAAGAGACAAAGATTAACGCTGCGTCTCATGTTTTGATAGTAACTTTCTGTTTCCCCTCCTCCTCGTCCTCCTCCTCTCAGGATGATTCATAGTTACATGGTATTTATGTTTGGATATTTGTGTCATTTGTTAGATGGTGATTGCAGGTTTGTTTCTTTGTTATTTGAAAATAAATTTGATGAGCAGTGCTGCTTTCTCCGACTCTTTCACATCTCTTCTATTTACTCACAACACCTTTTTTTATATACGTGAGCATTTTCAAGTCTCAAACCCAGAAAGGAAAATGAAAACAGGAACTGTGCAGCAATATGCCGAGCAGCAGAGGCATCACTTCAGCTCAGTGTTGACTGAAAGCTGAAGAGGGACTAAGCTTATTGTTTTCAGCATCTGCTTTGTGTAAGTTGTCTTTTCTTTAAATACTTAAAAAAAAACTAAACTTCCACTGAGATTTAAAACCATTTAAAGATGCAGATGATAATTACATCTCAATGTTTTTGTTTACTCTCTATCATGATCATTTCCTGCTTTCAGTCTTTAACAGACAAGCCGTGCATGTAAAGAAAAATGTCTACGTACAGAAGACTTGATGACAGTGATGTTCAGGAAAGTGTTCAGAACAACGGGGTAGGCCGCCATCAAACCATCACTAAACTGTTTATTATTTCATGTTATTCTTTTCTTACTTAGAAGTGTTGTTCTGTTTAACTGTTAGAAGTCGACCAGCTGTGTGGTACTTGTTGTGCTCCTGGGCTGTGTGTCCGTCCTGGGGATTTTAATCGCCGTTGCCGTCCTGGAGAGACCCCAGCCGCCTAAAGATCATGAGACACTTCCTGAGGACACTGGCTGGAGCAATACCGCCACAGACCAGTGCAGGTAATGATCCTAGTGAAGCTGCTCAGCCACTGCAAACATGGCTGAGCACCAAGAACAGCCACCAGGGGCTGATTCTAGAAAGAGCCAAGGAAAAAATTAATTTAAACAAAAATTCTTCTTAAAAGTGGAAATATTTAAGTATTGAAGTACTCCATATTATAAATGCTATACTACATTCATACTTTAAATGCAATTTTATAATATATACTGGATGAATGTTGTTGGATAGATGAGTTCAAATTACTTGCAGTACGGATATCCATGTTAAAAATAAGTGAAAACGAAAAGGGTATTTATGATACAATTGACAATATCTTTAATTAAATAAAATTAAACGACTTCAAAAAGGACTTTTTCTGAGCCAGTGAGTTCAGGGCAAAAGAAATCTCCAAGTGAACCACTGAATACGCTGCAGCCCGACTGCTGACTTCATGAGTCAAGATTAGTTTCTCTAGGTTGCACCACAATTTTCTCCAATTCAATTTCCTGGGGATTCAAACACACACGCACACACACACGTCCTTGTCTTATATCCCTCAGCATGGCCCTCGTGGAGAGCATTCCCCAACATGTGGAATATAAATCCAACGTGACGCTTGGGATCCCTCTGGAGCAAGCCTGGAAAGATCTTATCTCCATGGCAACGGAGGAGGTTCTCGTGGTCTCCTTCTACTGGACTTTAACTGGGGAGGACATCAACATTAACTCCTCCTCCGACATTCCGGTGAGTAATCAAACAAAGGCCAAGAAACGTGAAAACATGGAACCTTCCCCCAGGTGAGTGTGTTTTTAATACGCTCACTTCGTCCTCGGCAGGGAAAGAACATCCTGAGGGACCTTGAGGAGTTGCCCTCCAGGAACGTGTCTGTCCGGGTGGTGACCAGTGTTCCCTCAGTCAGGAACAACTCCACCGATTTAAAGGTCTTAGAAGCGAAAGGTTTGGAACCGATCCTTCTTATTCTTCCGCTCTTCATTCATTGCGTTAGGTGTGTGCGTTACACGGCGTCCACTTGTTGATCTCTGTAGGGGTTCAGGTGAGGAGCGTGAACTTGGGCCGCCTGACAAATGGCGTCCTCCACAGCAAGTTCTGGATCATTGACAGGAGACACGTGTTCATCGGCAGTGCCAACATGGACTGGAGGGCTCTCACTCAGGTGAAACGGAAGAAGACAAATGTGACACGCCTCACTCTCCACAAGCCAACACACCTGTTAGTTATCTGACTGACCTCCTGAAATGATGGGGGCCTATTTTAAACTCTGAAACCAGTGATGGAGGAAGTACTGAAACAATTTACTGAAGTAAAAGTATGAACAAATAGACAAACACGCACTTAAGTAAAATTACCACATTAACAATAGTGAGAAAGTACTTTGTTTTGAATATACTTGAAGTAGAGTGTGGACTTTTCACCGTTGTGACACTGTGATGTTGCTGCTGTAGGAACACTTTGCTCTCGCTGATTATATTTTGAACATATAAAAAAACAATGTGATCATGAAATATAATGCATTGTAAAACTGTAGCGGAGTAGAAAGTACTTGAGTACAGTAATGGAGTACAGGTACTTTGTCAGCACTGAAACAGTAAAGTGACAGTTTACTGTTTGACTCTGCAGGTGAAGGAGCTTGGAGTGGTCATGTACAACTGCTCCAGTGTAGCTCTGGACCTGTATAAGATCTTCCAGTCTTACTGGGTGATGGGAGGGTCCAACAGCTCCCTGCCTAGACCCTGGCCCTCAGAGTTTGACACTGACATCAACAAATATCACCCCCTCCTGGTGGAAGCCGACAATGTCTCCAGCAGGATTTACCTCTCAGTGAGTTTCCCTTCCTTATTCCTGGATACTGTTTATCTGAGGGTAGGTTACTATTTACACTGAAATGACCACACAGTTACATTTTCAGCCAGGGCCACTGCCGAGACTCTAACTGTTTCCACTCTAAAATAAAGTTCAATAATGGAAATGTTTCTGGAAGTGTTATTCCATGTTTTTGTTTCCCCTCCAGGGTTCTCCACCATCATTCTGTCCTCCCTCGAGGACACAGGACCTGGAGGCCGTTCTCTCCATCATCACAGAGGCCCAACACTATGTAGATGTAGCTGTCATGGAGTACTCCCCCACCACACGCTTTTCAAAGCCCGCGAGGTAAAACATAACAAAGACATCTATTCTCCATGCAGCTCTTTTGCTTGATTTTGTCCCTCTGGATTTGAACAGATACTGGCCCTTCATCGATGTGGCCCTCAGGACGGCTGCATTCGAGAGGAGGGTTAAGATCCGGATGCTGATCAGCTGCGGACGTAACTCTGATCCGGCCATGCTGCCCTTCCTTCAGTCCCTGGCGTCAATGGACAGCCCTCTCCATGGCATCAGCATTCAAGTGGTGAGACACAACGTGACATACATGCTGAGGGAAACACTAAATCCTCACCGCTGAATTATTGTCTATCTCTCTTGAATGTGGTTGTGTGTCTTTCCAGAAATTGTTCATACTGCCTGTGGGAAACCATTCTGATATCCCCTACTCCAGAGTCAACCACAACAAATACATGGTGACAGATAAAGTCGCCTACATCGGTGAGTAACAGATTCACTTGTAGTAGTTGAGTTTTGACTTCTTTGCATGTGAATAAGTTAATAATTGACCAAATAACATTGTGTTGCTGCCGCAGGTACGTCCAACTGGTCAGGGGACTACTTTCTCACCACAGCTGGAGTGGGGTTGGTCATTTCCCAGCATGCTCCTCACGCTGTATGGAGGACCAAGGCCCTGCAGGGGCAGCTCAGGGCGGTTTTCGAGAGAGACTGGTTCTCTGCGTTTGCTGTGCACCTCGACGACCTGGGGAACCACCCAGACTGTGCATTGTCCACATGACAAGACTGAAGCTCCACAAAAAACACAATACAATCATTAATGTTGTATTTGAACCAATCACTTGATGTCATATCATCTATGTATCCAACTGTATGACTTCATAAATCGATAGACTAATAACTGTTAACACGTTTTAATCACTTAGCACTGATTGTTTTATTCAGCAGTCCTCCAATGTTGACTGATTGTTCAATGTGTGATTACTAGATATACTTTTTGATTATTAACATGTGTAAATATCTATATGTGATTGCTGCAAATAAACAAAATATATATGAGTTTCCTTTTGCTGCTGGCTGCACCTCACTGTGTGCTGAATGCTGAAACAACAGTAATGTTATGGTTGTCACTAGGACTGAGGCTGGATGGTAATGTTGACCAAGACAGGACTAAAACCAGACGGTAACACCAGAATTTGAACCTGATGTGCTCAGCTGCAGCATAAAGCAGAAAACATGGCATCTGTGTAGGATACAGGTTTTGTTAGTTACACAAAGAGACTATGTTACACTTATTTTGCATTGTCCTTATGCAGAATTCCCAGGAAAGGAAAATCACAAGAAATATAATTTTAAAGTTTAGTTTAAAAAAATACAATTGGGTTAAGTTTATTACCTGGAGTGAGAAGGTTATGTTTTCACCCCTGTTGATTCGTTGGTTTGTTTGTTAATAATCAAGATTGCAAAAACACAACTGAATTGATTACCAAAAGCTTATTGTATATATGTGGTATAGGTCAGGGAGGAACGCACAAATGTTTGGTACAGAACCAATTCAGCGGAGGGATCATTTTCTTTAACTTTGTGAGATAGGGTGTTTTTTTGGTGCAAGTTTGGTGCAGTTTGATTGACTGCTGGGCCTCAGTGGATGTATGTGCTCTACTAAGTGCCAATCTAGTTTATTTTAAGATAATAACCAATGAATCACCAAAAATTACTGACACAATCTCGACACAATATGATTAATATTTGCTTCTTTTGATGCTACATCAATTTGATCAAACAACTTTTTCATCTGTACTATCTTCGTTAAGTTGCAACCAAATATAATATATGTATATTAAGAAAAAAATAAGAAATATAAAGATGGACGACATGACAGCTATCCAAAAGTGAAGACAAATCATAAGGATCTGGTAATTGACTCATTTATTTTATTTAATTATTATATTATAATATATTTTAATTGGTTATGGTAACGCTGCACAAGGCACATTTTTTACTGATCTCTGGGAATGTGAATAAATTGATTTTAAAGAAGACACACAGTAAGACGTGTCAGACACAACTTTGATGAATAAAGGTGCTTTTCGTTATTTGTGATAAAATGCAATTAAACAAATAAACATCAATTACAATCAAGATATGATTGGAAAAAACGAATATGAAACAAGGTTCGTCATCAGTATTGAGGTGTATTTCTTGAACTTAATTAGAAATTGAACACACTCATGTCAGTCTACATGATAAATGATTTTTGAAGAGAGAAAATCTTTGGAAGACAACAGGCACGTTGTCTTCCAAACAGACATTTTGGGGGGCAGATGCTCAAACCCCCCAAAAAAGGGCACCCATCGCCAAAATTATTTACCAAATTAAAAATGATAATAATAAATAGATAAAAAAACACAGTAGGATATTTTCAACTTATATATTTATTTTGTTAACAAACGAACTAACTATCAATTTGAATAAATAAATGAATAACAGGCAAAAAAGACAAAACAAGGCCATATTGAATAACCTAATAATATGTAAGGGTTAGGGTTAGTGATGTGATGGGCTCCTCTTGACCAGGTAGGGTTAGGTACTGCAGTACAAGGTCGATCCAAGTGGAAAGTTCAAGCACCCGTATTGTCTGTGAAACAAAAGCCTAATACCAGACTAATGGATATAATAGTTCGATGAGTTATTTTTGTGTAACAGTCAAAGTTGAGGGGCGTGGCTTATTGTCACATCAGAGTTTCCATTGATCTATTAGTCCCATTAGCTTCCTTTAACCACCTTTGCTTCAATTCCTTTAACCCCCTTTGCTTCAATTCCTCTAATCCCCATTGCTTCGATTCCTTTAACCCCCATTGCTTCTATATCTCTAACCCCCTTTGCTTCAATTCCCTTAGTCCCCTTTGCTTCAATTCCTTTAATCCCCTTTGCTTCAATTCCTTTAACCCCCTTGGCTTAAATTCCTTTAATCCCCTTTGCTTCAATTCCTTTAACCCCCTTTGCCACAATTCCTAGTAGCCACTTTGCTTCATTGAAGAATCAGTCTGCAGCAACCAGCCAATTGGTAGAACAAAGAAGAACAAGAGATTTTTCATGCAAAACACATTTTGAACAGCAAAACAAACAGTCACAATGGAGTTCACTCAGAAAGTTAAACAAATGGACATAAATGCAGAGAGTGTCCGCCCGTACTTTGAAAGCTTTTTTACGAAGCTCACAGCAGAGCAGTGGGAGAGGTTGAAGTCATGCAATCCGGATGAAGCTACAACATTTACGTTGGCAGAACTTCTGCTGAACCTAATGACGTCTGTTTCAAATGCCATTGTAAAGCAGCGTCCCCGTTCACCCGTGTCTGAGGATAAAGTTCGGTCCATTCTGGGCGACACTCTCAACAACAGTCTTTCACCAGGCAGCACAACAACGTCTGAGAGTTTGGATAAGCTCACAGACTTGGTTGTAGAGGAGGTGACGGAGACTGTCAACTCCACCTTGTCTGCAAGCTCCAGCTGTGTGAGCTCTGAGAAGCCTATCCCAACCCGCCTCATTAACCCCGCTAAAGTCCAGAAGATGATCTGTTATGCCTGCGAGTCGTTAAAGACAGACAGACGAATCAAACAGTTGGTCAAGCAAAGTCGGGCCATCTCCTCAGAGGAACAGGACCCTTCAGATGATCCCATTCTGGTGTCTAGGACTTCTTCAAGCTCCTACTCTTCACAAGTAAGCTCCAAGTCAGGTAGTTCCTCAGAGGGAGGTTCAACAACAAGCAGTGTGGACAGTGTGAAGAGGCTTGTCCAGGAAACAATCAACGAGAGTTTGACTGACATCACAGACTTCTTCAGTGAGATCAAAGACAGCCTCTCTCTCAGTTCCTCGTTTTCTTCAGAGATTGATTTGGCTTTAGATGAAATAATTGAGTCAATCAGTGAGGAAAGCACAACTGGAAAGGAATCTCCAGAGCCAAACTTCTCAAACGGTAAAGCGATGAGAAAGATCAATAGGCTTTTCATAAAGACTTTTGCCGCAGCAGGGACACTCCAAATATTGTCAAAGGTTGCAAAAAAATTCAATGAGAATTCCAAAGTCACTAGCAGGAAGACGATGCAGTCATTGATTGCTAGTATTGACGCTGTGCTTCTGGAGAAGGAGAAGCCAGGAGGTGGAAATGAAAATTCTGCATTCAAAACCCTTGAAAAACCTCGATCTGAAAAGGTTATTGTATTCACAAAACAGCTTTCAGATCTCATCTATTTGCACATCACACCTGGCAAGAATTCAGACAGGGGTTCAGGTCTAGTGAAGAAGGTTCGTGTTCCTTCTTCACACAGGGGCATATATGCAGACATCCAGACCAGGGTGTTTTGTTTTCTCTCCTTGATAAGCTGGTGGCTGAAGAACCAAGTTAACCGCCACACAAACAGAGTGTCAGTCGCTTTAATGACCATCGACTCATCGCAGTCATCATCATTAGAGGTCAACAGCCTCGAGGAGAAAAGATCAGAGCAGTCGTCATCATCATCAGAGTTCACCAGCAGAGGAAATGAAAGACTGAAGCAGTCAACCCCAGCAGTGGTCACCAGCAGAAGGAAGAAAATATCTAAGCAGTCTTCATCCTCAGAAGTCAGCAGGGGAGGGAATGAAGGACGGAAGCAGTCAACCCTAGCAGTGGTCACCAGCAGTGGGAGTAAAAGTTCGAAGCAGTTTTCATCCTCAGAAGTCAGAGGCGGAGGGAATGAAGGACTGAAGCAGTCAACCATAGCAGTGGTCACCAGCAGTGGGAGTAAAAGTTCGAAGCAGTCTTCATCCTCAGAAGTCAGCAGCGGAGGGAATGAAAGACTGAAGCAGTCAACCCCAGCAGTTGTCACCAGCAGAAGGAAGAAAATATCTAAGCAGTCTTCATCCTCAGAAGTCAGCAGCGGAGGGAATGAAGGACTGAAGCAGTCAACCCTAGCAGTGGTCACCAGCAGTGGGAGTAAAAGTTCGAAGCAGTCTTCATCCTCAGAAGTCAGCAGCAGAGGGAATAAAAGACTGAAGCAGTCAACCCCAGCAGTGGACACCAGCAGTGGGAAGAAAATATCTAAGCAGTCAACACCAGCAGTGGTCACCAACAGTGGGAAGAAAAGATCGAAGCAGTCTTCCTCATCAGAAGTCGGCAAAGAACGTGAAAACTCAGGATCATCAGACAGGCGGGCCAGGGAGAAGATTGAAAAGATCCAGGCAGAGGCCAAATATAAAATGTATGTCAGTGTTCTCTCGGACAAGCTCGTCACACAAATCTATACCAAGGCAAAGCTGACCTGTAGTGATGATGACATAAGGCATCATCTGCTGGAGAGAATATGGGCCGAGGTCAAAGACATTGACTCACCTTACATCCCTAAAAGAATATTTGACATGGACATTTACAAGGAGTTGTCTAAGAAGTGGCCTTCTCCAGCGATGCTAATGTCTTCCCTTCTTGGAAGAGATCCTGAACTTGAGATATCAATAATCTCCATTTTGAGAAGACGCCTGTGCAAAAAGCCTGGCTTCTTCTCCTCTTTCAGAGCAGGCATCTCTTCCTTCTTCAGGAGATAATAGGTGGATGATGTTACTCCGATAGCTTCACTTTCAAATGTCAGTGTGGTGGTGGTGCATGCCACGGGGCCCTCCCACACAAAGCCAGAAATGGAATGTTTGCTTGTTAACATGATTTATTGTACAACACACGTGAACACACAAACTTAACACAAACACAAAGTGAATCGCTTTTCAGTGTGAGGACCAATCAGCTAACAGCTCTCACCTGCGCTGATTGATCCTCTGTGGTGCAGGTACCCCATAATAATTTTCAGGCCAGGGATTTTCCGGCCTGACCTAGCTTTTACTAAGTCTAAAGTTTTGCAATGGGTTTTCTCAAGGTGCTCCTGTTATCCCCACATTTACAAAAATGAATAAAATTTCTAAAATGGAATTATTTGTTCTCAGTATTTATTCCACTCAAACTAAAGTTTTGCTGTTTTACAAGCTGAAAATTCACGGTTTCTCAAGTGCAAGTTTCTTCCTTTAAGTCATCAGCCATCGGCACCTTCACCTGAACTTAGCTCCCAAAAGCTGTGTAATGCGGAGGAGAGTAACCTCATTATGGCTGGTGATCAAATAGCAATAGTAAGCATCCAGCTTTCAGATATTTTCCGAATAAGAGTCACAGTTGCTGCACAGAATCAGTGTTAACGGATACAGTGTTACTTGATTTTGTTTGTCTTAAACTAAGCTAGCTAGCTAGCTATTTTGTTAGAAAATGTCTGTTATCTTATACTGAATGAATGCAAGCTAAGATACAGAGAAAAATCACACTCTTTCTGTTTGAACCAATCTATAAACTGTCTGAAACAATGGATATCTGCAGCCCCAAATGAGCCCAAAAAAAATTGGCGCGCACTGTGTGCGCAAACATTCAGCGTCCTTAGGGGCTAGGCCCCCCTTTCTTTCAATCCTAGAAACGCCCCTGTTCAGGGGTAAATGATGCTGGTCTTCACAGGTGACTGACCTACGCAAGCCTGTAACCGCCACCCCCCTACAGGAGATTATGTGCTTGTGTGTGTGTGTGTTCGGCCGCGGTGCTTCCCGGTTCTTCCCGGCACTACGCTGCCGGTGCGAACAGCCAAAGTATTTAACATGGGCTAGGAAAGGAGGCGGACGGCTTTTCGCATCGCTTCTACCTCCGGTGCGTCCCCGGGGTTAGAGGATGACGGTGTGACGTTAATGTATTGTTTTACATTGCATGTGTCACGTCATGATAAATCAGTCTCCCATATCGCCTGTACCAGGAGCCGCCCCTGTCACTGGTTACCTTGGCTTGCTGTCTGGCCGGTAACCAGCCGGCCGGACCGCTCCGTGAATAAGGAGGAGGAGATGTTTTTTTTACTTGGAAGAAACATCTCCTCCACTTTATTTCTCGGATATACAGCACGAGCGACACTCGCATCACCTCTAGGTGGTCCGTCACTTCTCGTTATATACACACTTTTAGCTTCTCAGGTGCACTACGTCACAAACTACAAACTTTCCTTAAAGGGGCAGGCCATACCTGTAACACAACAGCTCTTGGTCTCATATACAGATGGCAAGAGAAAGCAGAGAGGGATTTTACACACAGTCTGATAAAGATTCCGACAGTAAAGGCAAGGGCTAGTGATGGATAAGGTTTTCCTTTACAAGTTAAGTCTTTCATTCTCACTTTCCACATTAAAACTATGACATTAACTGAACTATGAAGTAGTTCATGAGAGGTGTGAACTTGTACAACACTGCCCGCAGCATCAGACAAACAGGTAATGACGGTGTTCGTGCAATCCCCTGTTGCTGTTTGGTGATAAATGAACCACAACATTAGCGCCACTGAAAACATTAAGCCGCAACTGGTCGGACGATTCCTAAAAAATAAACAAACAAAAAACTCCGTGATTTCAAATCCTTATCCAGCTGTTTACTGACGTTTGTCATGTTTAAGAAAGAGAGAGAGGGAGAGAGATACAGACAGACAGAAAGGCAGGCAGGCAGGCAGACAGATAATTTAAAGGCAGTTTTACTGTTCTACAAATTAGAAAAGTTCACTAGTTTTGTTTCATTTAAAATCGTAATTATTGAAATGAAAGGTAGGTCTTAAGTTGAGCTACATGACAGTCTGGTGAGGTAAATTGTGGTATATTACTAGTGTAATGCTGCTTATGCTTCAACTCTGTCAGAAAACAGTAAAAAAAATGTGTGTACTGTGTTGTCAGCTTTATATAGATTATGTAAATCACTCTTGATAATTATGCACAACATTTATTTATCTCATTTACAAAATTTGCAGCATAATGCCAAGAAAAGAGAGACTCCAAAAGCAGAAGGACGGGGAACTGCAGCAATCAGCTCAGGGTAGCAGCTCTCTTTTATCTTGGATCAGGCCATCAACTCGTAAAACAGATGAGGGAGAATCAATAATCCAGAGGAGCCCGTCACATCACTAACCCTAACATTAACATATTATTTGGTCATTCAATATGGCCTTGTGTTGGAATAATTGTATATCATTGTAATTGTATATAATATTGTTATCATGAACTGAATATGACCTGCATGAACTGAATATGACCTGGTGTTGGAGTTGTTATTAAGATGCATTTATTAGTCCCAAACACATGCGCAGACATGCACAGGCACACTCATGCAGGTAGGGAAATTGAACCTCTGCTTTTGGCCCATCTGGTGCAGGACACACAGAGCAGTGAGCGACCATGTACGGCGCCCGGGGAGCAGATGTTGGGGGAGTAAGGTGCCTTGCTCAGGGGCACTAGACAGGGTAGGGAGAATCCTCTTGGATTTTTGGGCAGATCAATCCAGGTTCGCCTTTTGTTGTCTCTCCGTGGAGTCGAACCAGAGACGAACCAGAGACATTTTTTTCCCATAGTCCAGAACACAAGAGTTAGCCTGACTAACCACTGCTGTGCCTTGCCTAAAGTTGATTTTTACGGAACTGTCTGTTACGGTTATGAAACCATAAAGGTTATTTTTCCATTATGTGTAGAATGGGGTATTACCAGATAATCAAACACCCCGAAGAGAAGGAGTTATCAAGTTATTAAAACCCCACCCAAATGATGTGTTGTAATGTTGAGCTGTGCAAATAAAAACACTGTGTTTTGAGAAGATCCGTTGAAGTTTGCTGCGAACTCCTCAGAGGTGTGGACTTCCCTTGCAAGTAAAAACTGAGTACTCTTGTATGTCTGGTGTTTGATTCTAATTCAGTTCTTGCAGCATTGTTACATGTCTGTGTGAAATTCCCTCGACACCTTGTTTTGGCTGTTTTTGCCTGTTATTCATTTATTTATATCCTACTGTGTTTTTTATTTATTTATTGTTATTATATTTAATTTCATAAACAATTTTGGCGATGGGTGCCTTTTTTTGGTTTGAGCACCTGCCCCCCAAAATGTCTGTGCACGTGCCTGTTGAAAGCAATATAAAGTAACTGTTAAGTAAGGCTGTCAAATATATGTAGTAAAGTAGAAAAGCAGCATAGAATGACACAGACACACACACACACAATAATTTGTCCATCTTCTTCCAGTGCTTAGTTTCTCATGGGAATGAGCAGGTAATCCAATCCCTAAGGTTAAAATAACTGATAAAGTGCACAATATCTTACACTATTTTGAATTTGACTATCTGTCAGTGCCTGTCAGTGCTTGGGCCCTAAAAAGTGTATTATTTGATGTTGAGTTCACTCTCAGAAGTATGATTGAGGCGTGTGCCTGCTGGTCTTCCTCCCAGGCAGCAGGTGGCGCTGTGACTAAACCCCCTCCCCCGCTGTGAGGGCGCGGGGCGGGGCTCCGGCTTGAGTAGTACGTGTGCTTCCCAGCAGTTAGCTTGCGGCTAAGCGAAGCTACAGCTGAAGTGAGAATCATGGTGCTGCTTGAAAACGACTCGGTAAGAATCATCAATTCTCTGTATCGAATTCTACTGTGTTGACTGATGGCCTCACATACACGGTCTGTGTATGCTGCCTAGCAGCTCGCAGCCTAATCCCTTCAACGGTAGACGAGGTAGTCGTCAAACCGACTCATTAGCCAGGTTGCTAACGTTAGGTTGAGGCTAACGCTGCTTTGGATTTGAGCTGGAATCTGTAATGTCGCTCAGTTACTTTGCTTCCTTGTTTATTGATAGTCTCACGCGGGGGCTTATGTTTTAAATCTGAGTTGAAAGTACTGAGTCGCGTTTAAAGCTACAGTTTAGTAAGTGGACATACATGTAGACATCGTCAGTGAAACTTTGAGTTGGCACAGGGATATCACGTCAGCCAATCTCAGGCATATGTTGCTCACAGAAAAACTGCTGTGATGTGCTTTTCTTATTAGCTTTCTTAAATACTGTCTAAAAACGTATACCTTCCTGTATGCCTGACTATGTGACACAGCTTGTTAATAACCATCATTAAAACAACTTTGAACCCCTTGAGAAGAGACTGAACACAGGGCTGTTGTATTAGTTTTTAATCAGGTGTAAAAAAACAACAACAACGGGGTAGTGGATTATTAAACGTGTTCTCTCTTTGTTCTGAGATCAGCCACAGTACATGTCATCATTTGTGATATTTATATTATATTTCCGATATAATTTCTGAAATGAAACTGGAACATTAAGGTGAGCCCTATTTTCTGTGCTCCTCAGTTCCTCACAGAGCTCACGCGACTCTTCCAGAAGTGCAGAGCATCCGGCAGTGTCGTGATCACACTGAAGAAATGTAAGTGTGCTCCTCCTGGCTGTTGTCAGCCATCATTCATGTTATATGGGGAAGGAAGTGTGACGAGCTAATGTTGCGTGATGCTTGTCCACTATGACCAGATGACGGCAGGACCAAACCAGTGCCCAGGAAAGGAAACACAGAGTCGTTTGAACCTGCAGACAACAAGTGTCTCATCCGAGCGTCTGAGGGCAAGAAGAAAATTAGCACAGTGGTGAGTTTATATGTTTTTCTCATGTTTGAATGGGAACGCTCTTCATCTGTTCAGTTTATGGTTTCAACGAAGTGTTGATGCTGAATGTTCTTCTCTTGTGATTTCAGGTCAGCACCAAAGAAGTAATCAAGTTTCAAATGGTAGGTTGAGCTCTTGTCATGTTTTCATTGTTAAGAGGCTATTACCCTGTGACTCTGTTCTCCTGATGTTATAGAGAAAATGTATTGATCATCGTCTCTTGTCTCGTAATTGTTTATCTCGGATGAATGAGCCACTTGTGTGACTAAATCATCATCTCCCCCCCAGGCGTATTCCAATCTCCTTAGAGCTCACATGGATGGACTTAAGAAGAAAGACAAGAAAAGCAAAAGCAAGAAAACCAAAGCCACCCAATGAGCAACAGACTCTTTACAATATGACCTTGGTTAACCTACACTGGCCTGTACGATCAGTGGGGGGTAATGGGAACAGCCTCATTCTACACGATCACCCAAGGCCTCAGAATCACTGTTCATCCACCCGGTGACTGCTTTGATAACACGCCATTGTTTGCATGGTAACGTCTCATCCCTGGCGGTTCAGTGCCATCGCTGATCTGGAGCAGGATACGTGAGGATGTCTCGAAACTCATAGCAAGACGAAGCAGGTCAACCGTAGTGAATCTCCGCGGCTCCAGCTTCAGAAACCAGGTCATCAGCAGCCGTGTCACCTCTGGAGCCCAATCCACGGAGCCTAATGATTAACTGCCTTTCATACTATTTAATTGTTAAACGTCCCTATTTATGTTGTATTGCAGGCTCACCTGTGAGCTGCCTGGGCATGTTTCAATTCGGCTATTTCTTGAAGGATTTTAGATTTTCACGTTTTTTAGATTATGTTTTTCATGCTTTAAAATTTCAGCATGGGTCCACAGCGATAAAGAGCTAAATTTAATAAGGTTTGTTTTTATTTTGCCAAACTTCGATGTATTACATCTGGCTGGATTTTTTTTGCGGGGAGATGAAATAGTATTTTATATTTTTATTTCACTTGGAATAATGGGCCCCCTTGTTTTTGAACCATGTCATGCCAAGCTTTCAAACTGGAGGGAAATAAAACGTACAGTATGGCTTCAGTTAATCTTATTATTTGTAAGTATAATTGTATGATATGATTGAGTAAAAAAAAAACAAAGTTGTAGGTTTACTGAAAGTCCTTTTTGATTTATGAATACAGAGACACAGTACTGGCTGTAAATCTAATAATAATTTCAGTTCATCACAATTAACAATGCAGGTTGAGCCGCAGCCATGACACTCTGTGGCCTCGCCCTGCTCCCGAGTCCAGGTCTCATGGAAGAGGACCGCAGCAGAAGTTGCGTTTTTCAGAAATAAAGTGCATTGTTAAAACTCAACGTGTGATTATTGTTTTTTTGATCGAACAGCAAACGGTGACTGCGGTAAACATGAGCGACTTAGAAAACGAGACAGTAAATACAGTATGTACAGAGAAACATTTCTGTGCTGTGCTGAGCCGTTGAGGGAAGCAGAAGAAGAAGCTCATAGCGCTGTGTTGCTCCTCTCCGGTCTGTCCCGCGGGGAGAGTGTGAGCTGGCGCTGCCGGCTGCTCTCCTCCTGGTAGCCCTGCTTCATCAGACTGGTCACATACTGGAACATGGTCTGGATCAAAAACAACACGCATGCAACTGGATCAGGCTTCACATTAAGTGAAAGACGCTCTTTAGTGAAAATGGATTTGATTGGACACTCTTGTCTGTGTCCTCTGCTCGATAAGTAGGGACAGCAGAGATAGGGTCGTATATGGTCAGGAGATATTTAGTGGGAACCATACGAGACGTGTTTAACGATACAATCTGTGATGATCAATTGAAATGAAAGAAACTAGGCTGACAAATGTTCTTATGTGGGATTTGACAAATGTGACTCCTTGACAAAAAAACATGTTCTGAAGCTATGATTTCGATGAGCCCTATTTTTCAGTGATTGAAAGTGAAGTGGATTAAATCAAAATTATGAGCATTGAAGATGAATTTGATGTTGATGTTTAAAGTTGTGAGCACATTTCTTCTTTTAACCAGCTTAGATTTTGTATTTTACCTTTAATGCTAAAAGAGAGGCGACTTGATTTACCTACTGGGCCCTAGGAATGGTAAAGAACAGTGATTCTCCATCTGGGGGTCCCACACTCGTGAGATAAGTTTATGGGTCAACGGATAGTTGAATCGGAAATTAAATACATGTTCAAAATACATTTAGACTGGAAGTTGATGACCTCCACACAGGAGGTTAGGTTTTTGTCTGTGTTTGCTTGTTAGTTAGCAGGGTTATGCAAAAATTACTACAATTTTGTGGAGGCATGAGGTTTTAGGTTCATCTTTAAATCTGGATCCAAATAAAAATCCAGATCTACTGAAATTTCATAAGAAGACTAGGGCTTTGGCTGAAATATATTTTTAACAAGATAATTTTCTTTAAGCTATTTTCACAAATATTACCATAAATACGTTGTTTTAAAGTATATATGTGTTAATAATAAAACAACTGCTTTTGTATTTTCTTATATACCACTAGGAAGCAGTATAAATGGCAACAAAGAACCAAGACACACGTGTTGTGCTTCCAGTGTTGTCCATTGTCGTAAATGAAAAAGTACATGTCTAATAGTTGTGTGGCACCACTGAGGAGCAGCAGTGTTATTCCAGTGCCTCTGTATTAATAACACAGGAGACGCTTCAGTGACGTGATGTGACAGAGTCATGTTGCATTTCCTCCTCATGATCATCTGTGGTTCGATGGGATGGAACCGTTCAGTCAAACTGGTGCTGCGCTGGTTCCACGTATTGACATGTCACAGGGCGCATTACAGGCTCTGGTGCTGATGTCGGACACGGGCCGCCGCTGCTGACGCGCCGGCTGCACACATCAAGCCCATTTACCCACAAGTGCCTGTTGAGGTGTCTGCGTAAAGGAGACGCGCGGTGACGCCTCCTCTTACCTTCCACGCCTCCTCGAGCTCGACTGTCCACCTGTCCTTCAGGATGGGCTGCACGGCGCAGATGAATTCTGCTCCGACGTACTGGAAAACAATCATCGGAGACACTTGATGACATTGCTTGTGCCGTGGTTACTAGGGTTACATTCAGTGGGGTTTCTTACGCTGTAGTACTTGGGAGGGGCGTTGTAGTGATAATGGCTTTTCCCCAGCTCCAGAGCCAGAGCCTCCAGTCGCTCCGGCTGGTCCAGTCTCGCCACGCTTTTCTCGATGAACGACATCACCCTGGAAGAAAAACTGCGGTCAAGCCAGCCGACACAGAAATTCTACTGCACTCATATACTGACACTTATGGTAAACAAATCCAAACCTGATCCAAACCGCCCAGAAAAGGGACAGCAACGGAGTATCCGAAGTTACAGGAAGAACACATGTAGGCCAACGTCCAGTTTTTAAAAATAAACTGTTGACATGGAGCCTATACAAAAAGCATAATTTAAAAATAATTTCTTTGATAAAATTCAGTAGAAGTATATATTGTCTTATCTGTATCAATTATGATATTTTACTAAATTCAAATCACACATTTTTAGCTTCAAGTAGGTAATTTCTGGATATTTCAAAGTTCTATAAAAACACTTTGCTCCAAAATCCAGAGAGAGACTCATATGCCTGTGTTCAGGACCTCTCTGACTACCTACATACTGCATATTAAACATATTTACTGTTGAGATTTAGACATTTTTCAAAGTAAAGTCCAACATTTTCACTTCGGAAATGATCATTTCCGGATACTTCAAAGAACTGTAAAAACACTTTGCTTAATAAGTTCAGAGAACGACTCATATGCCTGTGTTCAGGACCTCTCTGACTATCTACATACTGAATATCAAACATATTTACTGTATAGATTCAGAGATTTTTCAAAGTAAAGTCCCACATGTGTACAATCAAATCAGTTCATTTCTGGATATTTCAAAGTTCTATAAAATCACTTTGCTCAATAAGTTGAGAGAGAGACTGATATGCCTGTCTTCAGGACCTCTCTGACTACCTACATACTCAATATCAAAATTTTTACTGTATAGATTTGGAAATTTTTCAAAGTAAAGTCCAACATTTTCACTTCGGAAATGATCATTTCCGGATACTTCAAAGTACTGTTAAAACACTTTGCTCAATAAGTTCAGAGAAAGACTCATATGCCTGTGTTCAGGAACTCTCTGACTACCTTAATACTGAATATCAAACATTTTTACTGTATAGATTAGTATTAGTACTGGTTTGATGTACACAGTGAAAATGTGTTTATTTCAACAGTTTATTTTGAAAGAAACGCTTTGGATGCGTTTACCATAAATGTCAGTATATGCGCGCAGTAGAATTTCTGTGTCGGCTGATTTGACCACAAAGACGCGAGTGTCGGCTGGCTTGACCGCAGTGAAGAAAAAACATTCACAGCCGAATGATTCTCCAGTTCATCATGAAGGAGCTCACACGCCACCAGGACTCTGTGTTTGCAGCCTCACAAACTCAAATGCCAGGAAAAAGAAATGGAATTGATTGTATATCTTATAAGTCATTCTCCCGCTTAACTCAAAACCAACTGATTGCACGATAATTCTCCCGTGAAAACATTTTTCTCTGCACAAAACACAACAGGATCAATTCCCTTTGTTGGTTCCCAGGTGTCTCCGTCGTCTCCCGCGTGTGTGAGAGTTTAGAAGATGAATTATTGAACCAAGTTGTTTTTCTATCTCCCTCTTCTCTCTGTCTCCCTTCCACCATCTGATCGTGGCTGAGGAGCCGCTTGGCCTCTGTGTCTTCAGGTCCTCGGGCAGTAATTGACTATTCTGTTCAGAGTTAATCCCGTGTGCACTCTCCTGTATCAATAGTGATTCCCAAAAACCTTTACCGGTATCCCAGTGTGCACAGGTTCAAATTCATTTTTCTGCCAGTGGGTGCTCTGAACAACTGAATTCCACCCGAAAAGAAGGAATGTGAGAATCCACTTCCGCTTTTGTTTTGTAACATTATGAGATTGTTTATCTACATTTCCCTCGATTTCTCAGGTAAAAATTCTTAGATTCTGATGGGGAGAAATCTGTCTAGTTTAGAGGACTGACACTGTGTTTGTGTGCAATTGGTTGCAGATCCAAATAAACTGTGGATCCGTAAGTGGACTGTTGTTCCATGGCGAAGGTTTGCGCTCTATTGAGGGCCAATCAAGTGACCTCTTTATGATAATACACTGGATCTATAAAATGCCAACTCACCTACTCTACCATTACTGACAATATCCCCCTCAATTAATTTGTCATTGCTGCTCCCTGTATCTCTATCATACCTTTTCTAATGTACAAATACTTAAGACATAGACAAACTTTTCATTATGTTACAAATTGTTTCGTCTCATCATTGCTGTAAATGCTTCTGATGTTCTCAGTTCCACACTGGGAGACGGATCCCTCACATGTTGCTCTCTCTGAGGTTTCTACATTTCTTTCCCCAGCTAATAGTTTTTCTCTCCTTACTCTTGTTGAGAGGTAAGAACAGAGGATGTTAAGCCCTAGGACACAAATTGTGATTTGTGAATACTGGCTATACAAATAAAAAAAAAAGAAAAGATTGTCCAGAGCGACATTCTGATTGGTGGTTAGGGTTTGGACCAGGTGACTCCAGATATCAAATTAATGCTCATCTAGCCTGGATTGAATGCTGGTCCACACCGGGGCTCTTGGTGTCATCTGTGGGTCGCCCCTATGCAGTATTTCAGAGGAAATGTCCCCCCCCCCCCCCCCCCCCGATGCCCCCGACATAAATAAACAAAGCAACACTTAAAAAGAATGGTTAAAATGTCCAACTCCAAGTCCTAATAATACAAATGAAATGTTGGCCGAGTACAAACAACTCCAGTATCATTGTCCTCTATTGTAACGAAACCCAATTTTATATATAACTTACAGTGACAAGTCAGACAAGTCAAATGAACACGTGATGATGTTAATGGGCGAGTTATAATAATGTCTGTTAAAATCGACAGAGCCCAGTTGTTGAGGGGAATTATTGAACCTTGTTTAAAACTAACAGAAGACACAATTGCTTCGAAAGATTTACAGAAACAAAGTGAGAAACTACAACAAAGTTGTTTTAAAGGATTTGGTAATAATAAAGAAAACATAAGCATTGCAGTTTAAAATGTGTGTAGCGGCTGGATGCTCATCGAGGACTGACTGTGACACTTTGACCTTTCAGTGTGAGCGGGACCACAGGGTGGAGGGTGTTGACACGCTCTCCGGCCCTGTGCTCCCCACAGAGCTGTGTTTTCACTGATTCATTATGTGCTGTGAGATGCAGTCGCTGACTGACCGTAGGCCGTGCGCCCTCAGCTCCCGGCTGGTCCGCAGCCTCTCCAGATCCTCCACATCTCGGAACAGGAAGAAGACGTCCTTGCACTCGGGATGGGTCTCAAACAACCTGTTGCCAAGACAACAGCAACACGTCAGGCAGCCATCCGTGAGCCTCTGGGAGAGCGGCCTGTCACAATCAGTCCCACTCGGAACAACAAACCTCCCCAGCCGAGACGACACACACACACAACCCCGAGAGTTTCACTCACACAACTGTCATCCTGAGTGTGGATGTGCACGTTTCAGCTCATTAACACTGCGACTGAGCCCCACACTCTGAATGGAAGATCTGATTGTGCCGTCCTGATCTGATTCTGTTTCTTCTCATCGTCCCTGCCCTCCTTCTGCACCCAGCGGCCGCCACTCACCACAGGGGCCTCCATGAGAGAGGGTCAGGAAATACACATCCTGGAGCTTTGCCCTGTCTGAGCCTGGGATGGAAACTCCAGTGAGATGGAGCCACTGCGCCTGTGAGCGTTTTCCTGCTCTGATTCTAACCACAATCATTCTCCTGCCATCCAATCAGAGAGCCTCTGCGTCTCCAGCTGTGGAACCTGTGATTAGCGAGGCCACCGGGATGCAGTCGCCTCCTGCGGATGGCGTGAGCTGCATCCTGCCCCCACTGAGACGCTGAGGGCTCCTGGATGACAGGTGTCGAAGGTTGTGACGTGAGAACATGTGCTGCTTCATCATTTCAACCTGAGCTGAGAGCTGCTGGTGAAGGCATTGATTGATTGATTATTTCCTGCAGAGCCTGGTATACAACCTGTAGCACTGAGCTGAACTGATCCATAATAAATCAGGATTTAAATACTCCAGGGGGATGCAGCTCATACAGAGGCTTATATTGGATGGATGGATGGATGGATATATACAGTAGTTAGATAGATAGATGGATAGATAGATAGATGAATAGATGGATAGATAGATAGATGGATAGATGGATAGATGGATAGATGGATAGATAGATAGATGAATAGGTGGATAGAGAGATGGATAGATAGATAGAGAGATAGAGAGATAGAGAGATAGATGGATAGATGGATAGATGGATAGATAGACAGATGAATAGATAGATAGATAGATAGATAGATAGATAGATAGATAGATAGATAGATAGATAGATAGATAGATAGATAGATAGATAGATAGATAGATAGATAGATAGATAGATAGATAGATAGATAGATGGATAGATAGACAGATACACAGATAGACAGATAGAGAGATAGAGAGATAGATGGATAGACAGACAGATAGATAGATAGATAGAGAGATGGATAGACAGATAGACAGATAGATAGATAGATAGATAGATAGATAGATAGATAGATAGATAGATAGATAGATAGATAGATAGATTGGTTGATATATAAATAGATAGATAGATAGATAGATAGATAGATAGATAGATAGATAGATAGATAGATAGATAGATATATAGATAGTATCGTATATTTGAATATACACGACAATAGATAGATAGATAGATAGATAGATAGATAGATAGATAGATAGATAGATAGATAGATAGATAGATAGATGGATAGATAGACAGATAGACAGATAGACAGATAGAGAGATAGAGAGATAGATGGATAGACAGACAGATAGATAGATAGATAGATAGAGAGATAGATGGATAGACAGATAGACAGATAGATAGATAGATAGATAGATAGATAGATAGATAGATAGATAGATAGATAGATTGGTTGATATATAAATAGATAGATAGATAGATAGATAGATAGATAGATAGATAGATAGATAGTATCGTATATTTGAATATACACGACAATAGATAGATAGATAGATAGATAGATAGATAGATAGATAGATGGATAGATAGACAGATAGACAGATAGACAGATAGAGAGATAGAGAGATAGATGGATAGACAGACAGATAGATAGATAGATAGAGAGATAGATGGATAGACAGATAGACAGATAGACAGATAGATAGATAGATAGATAGATAGATAGATAGATAGATAGATAGATAGATAGATAGATAGATAGATAGATAGATAGATAGATTGGTTGATATATAAATAGATAGATGGATAGATAGATAGATAGATAGATAGATAGATAGATAGATAGATAGATAGTATCGTATATTTGAATATACATGACAATAGATAGATAGATAGATAGATAGATAGATAGATTGGTTGATATATAAATAGATAGATAGATAGATAGATAGATAGATAGATAGATAGTATCGTATATTTGAATATACACGACAATAGATAGATAGATAGATAGATAGATAGATAGATAGATAGATAGATGGATAGATAGACAGATAGACAGATAGACAGATAGAGAGATAGAGAGATAGATGGATAGACAGACAGATAGATAGATAGATAGAGAGATAGATGGATAGACAGATAGACAGATAGACAGATAGATAGATAGATAGATAGATAGATAGATAGGTTGATATATAAATAGATAGATAGATAGATAGATAGATAGATAGTATCGTATATTTGAATATACATGACAATAGATAGATAGATAGATAGATAGATAGATAGATTATGTGTATAACTCAACAGGCGGCCTCACCACGCTTGCATCTGTTCAGGTTGACTGTGTCTTTCTTTTTCTTCTGCGGCACAATAGCTGTGAAATGTGCTTTCTCACTAATCATCCCCCTCGCTCAGCACCGGCTCCATTGATGACACAGAGGGGAAATTGGCTGCTCTCGCTCTCTCTCCCGTTTTTGTCTCATCCACATCTCCACATCTCTCACAGAGCTCGGCTGTTATGTTCCTCTGTGTGCGCGCCTCTTGTCGACATGGGCCCACATGCAAGCATGCGTGACATACTGTGTGCAGACAATTTAGCAGCCTATATAGCTCAAGAGGAATTTTAATTGGCAGGGTTCAGACGTTCGATTTGGCACTCGTGAACGGAGAGAGTCTTGTGTAGATTCTACAGAGGACACGTTGCCCCGACAGCCTGGCGAGCTTGGAGTGACCCTGACCCACAAGAGGCCTTTAGATTTCCAGGCTTACACACTAAGGTCATGCCCGGTCAACGTTTGGGATCAGCTCGGGGACACATGGCATTAATTGGGCTCAGAGATACAGTATGTGCCCGGTGGGCTCTTTACTCAACAGCAGTCTGCCAGCCTCTTTTTTTTATCACTAGATTCTCTCGTTTGTTTTATGTCCAGCGCCAAAGGGCCAAAGATGTTTACCCACATGCACGAACAGCATCGTCAGCATCATCATAATTGATAAAAAGGCCTTTTCCTGATGGCTATAATGTCTTTAGTTGTATGAAACAACGGCAGACCTGGAGCTGTGTGGTTATTATGTAACGTTGTGAAGACGAGATATGAAGCGATGAGGGGGGGAGGAGGGGTATCGTGCCCCCGAGCCTCCAGAGGGAAGATGAGAGTCAGGAGCCGGAGCGGGTGGGGGGGGGGGGGGGGGGGGGGGGGGGGGGGGGTGGAGGTCGAGGATGGAGGGATGGGAGCAGGCTCTGGTTTGTGCGTTGAGGTCAGGCTCCGAGGCGCCTCGCTGGGGGATCTGTTTAGACCTCCAGGAGTCCGGAGGCTTCACACAGACAAAGCTCTGAGGTCAAACTGTGCAGTCTGTGTTCTTGCTCCTTTTGCTGCAGATCAAGATAAGGAGCCTTTTAAAATCTGTCTCTTAAAGAACAGAAAGACCATTTTTATTTTCCTGAGTTTCTGCCACATCCCAACTTTTGCACCCAGTCACAGTAATGGAGGGCGAAACGGATTTTTGAGGAACAAGGTTTTCTCTCTACTCACCAAGTCATGTTCGGCCCTTTGTAACACTAGCCCAATGCACAATGTGTTTGGGTTTTAGGGTTTTCTCTACATAAGTTTAGTATCCTTTATACAACAGCTAAGTATTTTATATTATGTGAAGTGTTATTCTTCTTGCTCTAAAAATCATTTTGCACTGTCCACTTCTATTGGCATTGACTATTTGCACATCCTCCATTGACACTTTACATCCATCCATCAACCTTTTTGACTGCATAACTTTGTGTACTTATATGATGTGTACTTTTATGTCGTCCGAGTACTTATATGTTGTGTTACATGTTGGGTTACTTATATGGTGTTTACTTCTATATTGTGTACTTGTATGTCGTGTTAAATGTTGTGGGACTTCTATGTTGTGTACTTGTATGTCGCCTCAGTACTTACATGTTATCTACCTAGGCCTTATTGACTGCGTACTTATATGTTGTATTACCTACCTGTTGTGTACCCCCCCCCCCCCCCCCACCCCCCCCCCCCCCCCCCCCCCCCCCCCCCCCTATCTATCTATCTATCTAAATATCTGCCCTCGCGTATTTCGGTTTGTGTCGTGAAACCAACGCAGTGTGGGTGTGGAGCTTCTCACCTGACGAACATGATGATCCCAACTTTGGCTATGTCGTCCCGGATAACTTTCCACGACTCCTTGATCATCTGGATGTGACGCTCGCTGAGATGCGGACGCGCAGCAGCAGCATCCTCCTCCTCCACCTCTGGGCTCCTCTCCCCGAACTCCGCTTTTGCTGCCAGACCTGAAATCGCGCAGCCCATTCTTCATAAAGAAAAACAAAGATAAACAACAAGGAGAATGACACAATCCGGGCAGGAAAAGAAGGAGGGGCTGATTATTGGTTCCAGAGGAAACCCGAGGTTGTTGCGTCTGGTTGAAGTGCGCGACTCCACTGGGGTCTGTGACTGCTCCTCTGGTGGGTATCACTGATCGGTGAAGTCACGTCAGTAAACACACAGACTCGGGTCATTTCTTTCAAAATAAAAACCCCTCTGCAATTAGCCACATGCAGCAGGCTGTTTTTTTTTTATTTTGAAGTGCAACCTACCCAACTTCCGGTATTCACATATGTGTTTCTGGTTGACTTGATGCAGCATTTGACTCAATTCAGACACACGTAAACACAATTTGTCTCTATTGCCATCAACTCATTTTACACTTAAAAAAAGACAATGTTCCATCAACTCAAATATATGTATTTTATATGTAAGTTATCAATTCAGATAATGTACCTTGTTAATTTTAATTCTAACCACCTGTATAAGTTAGTTCAGCAATTTTTTTATTTTTCAGTGTATTTTATTTAGAACAAAAGGTCTGAAGTGCTAAGTCTTACAGCAAACTGGCTTTGCTCATTTAACAATTTGCATTACTGTACATTTTAACCATGGACTGTATATAAAGATTGATGAAGCCTCTTCCTTTTGAGAATCAACAGGATACATTTCCTCCCCGTAATGTCAGGAACACAGCAATGCAACACTCCTCTCATACGGTTTATAAAAATACTGAAACATTTAACCAGTTTAATAAGGAAGTTGTAGATCTCACTCTACCGACCACAGGACAAATGGATGGAAGATTAAAGAGGACAATGACAATCCACGGACACTTGACCATTTCTGTTTTTATTGAAAATACGGGAAACTTCAAGTATGAAACAATCATTTTTTTTTCCTGTAGCTGAAATTTAAAAAGTAAAATTGTTACTGCTCAGTATTTACACAAGGCCACTCTCTCCCAAATATACAGTTTCATAAATAATATCTAAGAAAATATACAACATGTTGAGAAATTAAAGCTCCTGTGACACAGTATGTGAGGACAGTTGTAGAAGCAGCTACAGTAGAACGTGGAAGCCAGTTACTGCGGTGACTGCTTGCGTTCAAAGACTACAAAAGTTAAAAGGAAACGGTCTTTGGTGTTCGGTCAGAGATCCTCGTCAGTGAGACGGCAGTGTTCACGCTGAAAAAAAAGATCAGTCTGTGTTTGTCCACCTCCACTTCGCTTCCTGACACTCCAGCTTACAGTTTACGTGGTCACATGATAATAGTGCTATAGTGACTATAGCAGGGATCACCAACAGTGGGTGCATATAATAATAAAGTAAGACCTAATCTTTAACTGATACAGGAAACTATTTACACATTTTTTACATAAAGTTGAAATTGTACAGTGCAGGTAATACCCAGTGTACAAATAATGCAATACACCTTTTTAAAGACATCACACATCCCTCTCATAAACCCAACAAATAACCAATAATGTCCCTTTCATGTTAAACACAATTCATCACTGAATGTCTCCTGTACTAAAGCACTGTGCGGACAGTAAGCTGCATTCTTTTAGGGGACAAGATGAAAAAGAGGATGTTGAGAAGCGTTAGATAACTGGCAGCTGTTTCCTGATAATAGAAATAAACATGATTCACGCGATCATCAGCTTAAACTCTGGAACTTCTCCCGTAAGCTTTTCACTAGATTACTCTCTGACATCTTCCCTGAACTGAAAATGGAGGACCTCTCTGCACAGCCAGGATCCTCCTGGGGGAGGTGGTCCGGTTCTTGGAGTTTTTCTGCTATGCAGCTGCTCCTCACAGGATCCTGGAGGTTCTGCACTTCGTGGAGGGGAAGAGACCCGACGTGGTCCAAGGAGCTCCACCTGCACAGCAGGGGCTGAAGCCGTGGCTGGGGCCAGTCCTCTACGGCTGGACCTTCTTCACAATGTGTCCGGTCTGTCAGAGCTTTGTGAAGGTCTGAGGAGCTGCTGTACTTGTGTGAGCAGCCATTACACACGCTGCTGCAGCACTCCAACATCCCCATTGTGCAGCTACCTGTTGCTTTGGAGGAGTGGGTGTATTTGGAGCGAAGTCCTTGCACGTCTGGCCAGTGGAATCTCTCCGTCTGGGAGCTTTGAGGGCAGGTGTCTGAGCTCTGGGAGATGGCACCAGAGTTGGGGGTCTGGACTGGGCTCGGAGAACGCACTTCATGGATGACCATCTGATCAGAACCAATCAGAGGCAATCTCAGGCTGTGTTTACCTGTATACACACAAACAAAAAAAACAAAACACACAGAGAATCAGTTTTATCTACACAAGAACAAGTGATAAGTTACTGCAAGAGAAAGCAATCAACTGCCTCCTGTTTACCCTTTTTCCTGAGCTGCAGCCTCTCCTCGTGGACAGCGGGCAGGCTCTTCAAGCTCTGCTGATTGGCCGAGTCTCGGCTCCTCTGCCACACCATAGGCCTGTTGTTCTTGATGCGTTGGCTGTACTGACGAGCCAGCTGGAACACCTTGTTTTTCATCTTTCCCATGTCTTGCAGGATCTGTTCCTCATCCAGACTCGCTCGAAAGCTGATGATCTTCGGCAGCTGGTTGTGGTTCAAGTGGTTCTTCTCCTGTGACGGAGGAGTTTTACTCGGTGTAGATCCGCCCTCTGTCGGTGGAGAGGTTGTGCTGGGTGATGAGACCAAGGAACTATCTGAGGCAGCGCATGTTTCAGACTCTTCTAAAACCGGAGGCGTTTGTTCGCTGCTTTTAACGTCTGAAGTATCGAAGCTCATGTCCTGTGGTGCTTCCAATATCGAATCATTTACTTTCTCCTCTTCTATCTGCAGGACGCCCTCCTCCATTTCCATGTCTTGCCAAACCTTGATCATTTCTTCTGAGCTTCTGAACTCTTCTTCCTCTGTGGTTGAGGCTTCACTGATGCACTGAGGTCTCGCCATGGCCTCCGCTGCTCTCTTCGGTTCGCTTTCAGTGTTTTGACTCTTGTCTAATCCAGGAAGGTCGAACACAGACCAGGAAGTGGGCCGGTTCCGAGAGAGGCCCTTCCTGTGCACTGGGACGGCCTGCTCCTGAGGAATGCTGTTCAGCTGTCGGCTCAGATGTTGAACCAGACCTGCCGGGATGTAGGAGAGACTTTCCCGGCGCTTGATGCTGAAGTTAGCATCCTGGTGCTCGGCATCCTCGTAGTAACTCCTGATCTTGTGGATGAGAAGACGATCTTGTTTGGAAAGTGTCGACCTCCGTTCTCCTTCGATGAGGACGTCCAGTGCAGGGTTGTGTGCAGGCGTCGACGTATTGACCTCTGAGGTGGACTGAGGCTCTGGGGTTGAGCTCTCGAACATTTGGGTCTGCTCCTCCAAGTCCATGCAGGCCGAGGGGCTTTTGAAGACTTCGTTTTCTGCTGGAGGAGAGGGACAGGCGAGGGAACCCAGGTCCTCGGACACTAGGCTGCTCCGTCTGGACAAGCTGCGGATGAATCGCTCCGCTATCACGCTCGCCTGGTCCAACACGGACATGGGAAGGATGCTTTTACGGTCCAACACGTCCTCCCCCTCCTCCTCTGAGAGCTCCCCGTTTGTCAGTACACTCGCCTCCTCCACTTGGAGACAAGAGGAATCGCTCCCTCCTTCTTCTTCCTCCTCTCCAGTTTCTCTTGAAGTATCCTCAGTTTCTAGGGTGTCGTCGTCTTTTTGAGGGGGGGAAACAGGAGACTCGGGACACAGGGAGCACTGCTCCTCCGGTTGATCTCTCCTCGTCTCTGGAGGGACGCAGTCTAGAGGACAAATCTCCTCCACGTTGACCTGAAACACAATGGAGTGTTTACAAAGTAGCACTTAATGAGCAAAATAGACATAATGACAGCAAGCACTCTCCCATCTCCATAAACCTAATGGACCTTTTCAAAGTCAACCAGACAGTTTAATCCACAGCCACAACAATTTACGATGCATGTGTTTTATCCTTGGGGACCCGCTGGAGTTTTATTACGGTGACCTGTTTCATTGTACAACATGTCCGTGTGGTAAAAATTGCAATGACACTGTGACTGCATTTACATTCTGGCTGCTAACCCCTTCCTCGCTGCACCATTCAGGACGCCCTTGGAGAGTTTAACGGCGAGTACGATGATGTCAGCGGCCCTAACAGCGCCTGTGATATTGGCGCCCCGACATTGCTCCCTGTGCTGATGTTGCCCTTGTCGGCCATTATTCTAAATGTGTTTCCAGTTGTTGCCTGCTCGTGTGGTTTACCTGCAATTTCTAAAAAGTGCAGCTTGGGGCTGTGTGGTGGAGATAAGGTTAGAAAGGAATTAAAAACTTTACTCTGTTCAGGTGCAGAGAAACATGAGAGCAGCACCTGGCCTCCAAATCAAATGTTCACCAGAGAGCGGTGTGTGTGTGTGTGTGTGTGTCCCATATGCAAAAACATAAGACTCCAGGAAGGGGGCAAATACTTTTTCACAGCACTGTATATCTTTGAGAGGACCCTTTGAAGTGAGGACATTTTAGCTTTTTTATCAAAGGGGTGTTTGAGGGTTAAGACTTGGTTTGAGGATTAGAGTTAGGGTTAGTTTGAGATTTAAAGAAAGTTCCACATTATAAAGTCCCTCATAAGACCATAATTGACTGGTTAAAATCTCACCATAAGAAAAAAGTGAATCAATAAGTAAGCTCATGGAATAATTGAAGTATTTTATATGTTAATAAGACAATAAATAACAATAAATCACAGCAACAATAAATATGATAATTAATACACTTTTTTTTGCAGCATTCAAACTGATTAAGACCACCTAACATCAAGGCGCCATTATGCCAATGAATGTCCTCACTAAGATAGAAGTACAAAGCTGTTTGTACGTGCGTGTGTGTGTCATTTTAATTTACATCAAAACAAACTCCAGGCATAATTCAAATAGGCCAAATAGAAAATAACAGCTGAAAAGACACTGAAAGATTGATGTCGTAGTAAAGAGACAATAAACCCTTACAACACACTTAGCTGTGCTGAGGGTATAAGGATATATTGGCATAATGTAACACAGTGAATACACATTAGTGTCACATCTGACCTCAGGGACACGTGTGGAAATGATGCTGAATGGATGTGTGGACACTAATTGCGGACGGCTTTATTAACTACCTGTGTAGTGAGGGCTTTTTTAATAGCCTCGTCCACGTGATTCTCCTCCTGCCTCCCAGTTTCTGTCTCAGCTTTCACTTCAGTCACAAATCTGTCGTGATCATCCTGAGAGCATCAAAAAAAATTGAAACACAACAAACACACTTACGTTTAACGTTTGAAACAGCCATTACAATGCAAAGGGTTTCAATTTAACCGACGTGGATTAATGCATAATCAGAATAAATACTGGTATAATAATTTACCTCAACAAAGAAGGGGGAAAGGGGAAATATGATTATCAAAGAGCAACGCGCTCGCCATAATAATAATCATTTAATCAACCTTTGAAGTCAAATTACATTCAACAGGGCGGCACTGGTTTTAATGCAAATGCAGGCAATGGTTTCAACAGCATGAGCATCAACATCAATCATGTCCTAAAAACACAATTATGAAACACGGCACACAATTACTGGAGCTACACAGATGAGGAGGACAGGAGCAGGAGCAGAGTGCATGCACACAGAGATGATCTTCAGCTCCACAAGAAGAGACGTGCACCAAGTTAAGCTGCAACCATTCCTTCTTAGAGCAGATTAGGAAATTCCATGCCCTTCAACATCAATTTGACGGGAGGTATTAATGTGCACAGTGCAAATGGTAGCAGGTGTTAGTTGGTTCTGTTTGTGAAGTAAAAATAAGCGAGAGAGACGTGAGCGTGCGTGGGAGAAAGAGTGGCAGAGAGTATTGGTAAGCCGGCGGAATGGAAGACAAAAATGGGAAACCCGTGGGTGGCAGAAACCCTCACCGTTGTGAAGTGAGTAGAAAGCAAAGCCCTGGCTCTAAAGTGCCAGCAGGAGATGGCTGCCAGCACTGAGTTGGCAAAGTCGGCTACCTGGTCATCTCCCATTAGTATATCTTCCTTGTAACTCTCCCCCTCCTCCTCATCCTCCTCCTTCTGCAGCTCCAGACCCCCCTCACTGCGTGAAGAGCCCAGTTTCAGGCCAGTGTCAGTCGGACTTAGCTGCTCCAGAGAGTCCCTTCTCGGGATCAGATCGTCCACACATGGCCTCTCAGCCCGAGGGTCATCGTGACCGGGGTCCAGCGTTCTGACACTAGCGGCTGGCTGAAGGGTGCGCCTATCCCCGAGCAGTGCACCCTCACTGCCTGCATGCTGTAGCGTGAAGTCAAAGACATGTGGTTTGTTATCGCAAGGCCAGTGCTGGAGCATGATTGTGATTACAAAGAGCTGTAAATGGGCTGTGAGATATGATTTTTCTTTCTTTAGGCCGGGTCAAAGTGTGTTCTGTGCAGATTAGGTTTTTTCTACTTTCAAATGTTTTGGTTACACTTCTTTTGGGATAAGAATGGAGAGCCTGAACTTCTGAAGCAAAACTAGATAAACCATATCTCACCACAGCACACCGACATAAAGTGGTGTGCTTACAACAGAATAAACAAAAAGCTTATCAGGGTTTAATAAAAGACAACATTTGGATTTCAGACGCTTACCTTCAGCACAGCTTCATGGAGAACAAAGATAAAGAAGAGGGGGAGAGATAAACAAATAAGAATGTCAATAATTCAAAATGAAAAAAGTCAGAATATCGCAGGACAGAATAACCTGAGTACAACATGAGTCTTATATAAGCTCCAAAAGAAGGGAGTGAGTGAGGTGGTTGTTACTCTGGCCCAGACTTAAAGGAGGTCTTGTGATTAGATAAATACCAATTAGAAACATCTTCCTCTCAGTGGCTTAGACTGGACATGATTCAATTAGCCAGGATGTGATGAGCCACTCCCTCACCGATATGGAAGGTTGACGTGGACATTTTTTCTTCATTACACTGATTCCAAAAATTGATCTGGTCTGGGAGCAGAGAAGAACTGGGGACAAGGAATACAGAGGTTTTTCTCTTTCATAATGGCCAATTATAGAAGATGACAGCAGGAGGACACGTAGATCTGAGGCTGAGTTGGACTATTGAAAAGAGCTTGTGTATGACAAAGCCTTGGGCCGATGTGCAATATAATTAACGTCATTATGGGGGAGGCCAGTGGAGGGGGGGGGAGCGAGTGTATGTGTCTTTTGATCTGTTCTCCAGGTGTCTTTGTGGGAGAACAAAGCGAAACTGGAATGCAGATGAAAAAAGCTCTTTATTTCACGTAGACATAAAATAACCTCACTTAGCAAGTTTGAAAACGCTCCTGGCCACATGGGGCTGAATTTGAGTCTGGACAAGCAGAAACTGAGTGGTTTAGACAACTGGTAACGACTATAAAAAAAATGGCGTTTTCAAACAAATGAGTAATATGGATGTAGCCAAAATCTGCCCGTTTGTCCCCGGAATTCCTAAAACGGAGAATGAACGTCCACTGAACCTCACCATGTACCAACCTTTTGTGCTCCTCATGATTCTTTTCGCAGGCTCTGAAAGGGGAGACATTGAAAATGACAATTAATGATCAACTAAATAACTATAGAACTATATTGAGCAGATACACAATTTAAGAATACAGGATCGGGTGACAACTGTTTACCTGATCTCCTTCGCCCCTTTCGTCCTCCCTGATGGAAGTCGTCCCCCCGGCAGGACTCTGCTTTATTCAGCCTCTCAGGACTGTAGTGGTACTTTCCTAGATCTTGGCAGTAGAGACATATTTCATCACACTTCAAAGCTGCAATTACAAAAACAATTTTCTCCCAATAGTCGGATGTGTTCTGGGATACGCCTTCCTGGTAAATTAAACAGCAATATATATTTACCACTGAAAATGAAACACCCTTTTTTCAAGCAGCATCTTCTGCTGCCATGGATACTGTTAAAGTGGTATGTACATGGCTAATGTTTCCATATTTGTGACACTTACAGTTTGAGTTGTCCAGGATGGCATCTTTTGCCTTTGAAGAAAAAGGCAGTGTGATATGATGAGAGGCAGACCTTTAGCTTTCTCTGAGGAGAAAGGACATCGTTTTGAAGGACTGTTTTTTTTACCTTCTGGGGGACGATTGTGTTGTGGTTCTCAAGAATGAGCCTCTTAATGTGATGGGCCCAGAGACGCTTCTCCTCTACTGATTTGGCCTGTAAACAACATGTACTTGTGATTTAGAAAGTCGTTCTTCCAATTAACAAATAGAATGGAAACAAACTGGCACTGAGTGTATATCTCCTCCGAGGCCCAACATTCTCCTCATGAGAGCACATTTAAATTCACTAGATCCAAATATACTCATAAAACGTCTGTTTTTTTGCGATCCATGAATTACTCTCTGAGAAAACAACCAAAATATTGAAAAAGTTCCTATTCCACAATGTTTAAGAACCCCCTGATCTGGATCTGCACCAAAATTGTAATGGCATCTTCCTTTTCTCATTTCCCTACACAAAATTTTGTGGTAATCGGTTGGGTAGTAATGTTTGTGTTATCCTGCTCACAGGAATGCAGAACTGACATAACAGTGCAAACTCTTAAGCGTTTAAGAAGAAAGGTTTGGTTAACACTACAGATGGTGATATTATGGCAAACATAAAACTAATCAGGCCTCTGGTTGTTTTCTGATGATACTGACCAGATGATTAAACTGAAGTTGTACATGTTGTGTAAATGTGCAGCAGAAGGGAAAAGGTTGACAGTTACTGGTGATCCACATTTACCTGCACTGTATGTGGCTGCTTGGGATGCTTGAAATGGATGACACTGAAGAGCAGGGGATCCTTGGCACTGTCAAGCAGCATTAGGGTGGAGCACTGCAACCACAACGAATGTAGAGATGAAACTGAGGCTTCAGTCAACTTAATTTGCTACTTCAAATAATATGTCTTTATGTAATAGATCTTAAGTTGTTGAACACACGATATGATGTTGTTTGACCTTCTGTTCAATCTTTAAATCACCATTTACCTTTATCTAAATTTCTTAAAGTACTAAATCATTAATGAGTGAAAATGAACCCTACCAAGATGTGGGTCTTATAGACGTAGTGTTCCCCTCGTTTCTTGGTAAAGAGGAGCATCTTTTCGAAGAGGAAGAGTGTGCGGGTGTTCTTCGCCCTTAAGACATGAAACGTGCCCTCCAGCACCAGCTCTCCATAGGTGGTCAGGTCAGGACCCTTCCAGTTGATCAGAAGAGACTGTATCTCCTGCAGATGAAAAATACATACACATACACACACACTCTTAGCCATGTTCCTTCACCATGAAAGAGTATAAATGCCAGCACAGCGTCATATTTCATCTGTGATACAAAGATACAATGGAAACTGAAGCTGCCGCTTGATCAACATCTCACACCAATAATATCATTAAGAATCAGTAATCCTCCCTCTAACACTAAAAGTGAAAGCTGCAGATGTATACATTGATATCAAGGTTTGTGGATTTGCTTTAGAGAACATATGACTGAAGAGTCGTATTTTTAGAATATGTATATGTTCAAGAGATAGAAAAAAGTAGAGTTAAGATATATAATTATTGCAATAAATCAATGGAAAAATTATGTTTCAAAATGTAAAAAATTCAGAAAGACACAAGGATAGTTTCATAATTTACTAGGAAAAAATAACTTTAACTGACTGTGTAGTGCTGGTGTGAGAGCAATTCATGACAATGACGTATATACATTTTAAATGGCTATTTGAATGCATGTGTGGAGCGCTGACCTGAACCCTGACAGCATGTTCATGTTTCCTCTTCATGTCATTGATGTACCAGGCCACTCCGGTCATGGTGTCGATGGCCTCCTGAACCACCTCATTTCCCTCCTCGTCTGGGTCAAAGTGCTTCGCAATTTCCTTTGGAAGAGACCGGGGACAGTTACAACTTCTGACAGGAGGGTGACGCCACAGGGAACTAATTGAATCTCTTCCCAAACAAAGACAGATGTGAATCCATATCAATCTATTGAGCTATTTACCTTTGAAAATACTAAATGGCTTTTTGCCTCTGGGCCCTTAGATATTAATCAAATTAAAGAAGGGGAAAAGGAGACAATCACTCTTTGGCTGTATTGTTAAACACTCACAGGCATTTTTCAAGGTGCAGTTATAAAACAATATAATAACAATACTTTATCATCAAGCATCAGGGCTGTGAACTTCTCTAATACTTACCGTATCATAAGTCTAAGGCCTGCAGGTGACATATTGAGAGAATTCATGTTAAAGCAGTGTAACCAAGGACAATGTTGTGTACCTGCAGCAGCAGATGATATTTCAGGATCCTCTGAACTGGCTTGAGCAGGAAGGAGCCCAAAGGGAGCGAGCGCTTCAGAGCAGCTTGTCGATCCCTGAAGAACTTGGCTAAGGTGTTACTCCTCATGCAGTCAGTCAGTGCTGCCACAGAGCTAGAGAGCAGAAGATGATAACACGTGTATGTTTAATAAAGGACGTTACATCAGATATCACAGGAAAAAGGTTATTTCCAGTAAATATTTTCTAGCTTCTTACTTGGGATAGTTGGTGCAATACTGGGTATAAATTTCAAAGTATTCACTCTGAGGAAACACAAAGCAGACATTTTGATAACATTCATTTCAGTCCTTGTACTTTCCATCATAACTTTGATTAATTAAAGCAATTAGGTAAGATAGAATAACTAACAATATATTATTTTAAGTAGACTAAAAATGGTATGTGCTGTTGAATGATGATGATTGTTGTCCTTCAAATCCCAATAAAAATTTGATCACAAAAAAAGTAGACTAAAAATAGTTTAATTGTAATGTTATGAGGAAGATATACTGACCTTATCTACAAAGCATCTAGCTATGGCCACAGGGTCGTTCTCACACATATCCAGAGACTGCAGCAGTTCACTGAAAAGCAGAACAGAGAGTTCACGTTAACAAAAAATCTATGTGTAGAAAAAACGATGAAACCACAAAGGAGGGAAGAAATAATGATTAGTGGCTGTTGTCAATAAATCAATGCTTATATTCTTCTACTGTATTTATTCTCCCCCAGTGAGATTTGACACAAATTAGGAATTTTGCCACTAGAGGGCAGCATACACTGTTAAACAATAACCTTGTCTTGGCAAGAAGGAACACTGGAATTCTCCCCTCTGACAGTGCCATAAAAAACAGGATGTATTCTAAAAACCTGGAAGTTGTACGGTTGATTCATTATTTACTTGGTGTGACATCACCTCAAAAAAATGTGCACAACTGGGTCCCTGTTGGAAAATACAATACAAAAAAAACATGGCTTCGGAATAGAAATAATTAAACACGTTTCTTCCAACTGAAATCCATCCCTTAAGATAAAGACTGTGCGCCTTATCTGAAAGCCATTACAAGGAAACATGTTCATAATACAATAAAAGAAAAGCACTGGGGTTGAGGTATGTTTCGGAAACAAAGTCAATATTTGTTCATACTGCAAGATTTACTCTGGTCAGAAAGAGTAAAATCCTGGCCTCCCAGCAATGACATCCATTCAGAAATGTGAGTTTATTGAGTATCAAGTGCTTTTGGGAAAGCAGGGGTTTGAATTACAGCAAAGTAACACACTTTACTGCTAGTAAGACACCTGCCGTACGCTGATGGTTTCCATGATCCCTGCAATGGTGAGTAAACCAGGTGACTGGGTTTTAAAACATTTTTTGACAGACTATAGAAAGGTTTACCTCTACTGCAACATACATTTGGAAAGCCTCCTGCAAATAGGCACAACTCTGTATATTAAATAAACATGTGGTACCTATTCACAGGCAAGGACAGACACTTCTCCTCTGAAACTGCACTGTAATAAAAGCTGGTATCGCTGTCTGAATTGCTAACTGAAGGATGACAAAGCCTCTCAGTGCAACGTTACACAAAAGAAAAGCATTGTCTCTCTGTAAACTACAGTGCGGGTCCCCTCGGATCCCAAATCTCTCTTCAGCTGACTTCAATTTAAAAAAAACGTGTGCTGTACAATAGCCTTGACATTACCCGAGGAATGTTAATGTGTTGTTTTATCAAGAGGCACGGACAGCAGTGGGCACTTGCTGAAGTGAGATGATTAAATGTAAGACTAACTATGACCATTACACCAGCGTGTTTACTGTGGAGAGTGTTGCCCCACGGCTCCTCCCTGCGTCTGCTTTGACTCACTGAATGGATCACAAGCAGCGAGTGGAAGAAAAGGAGTTAGACGTCATGAATTCTCCACATTCCTCATATTATCTCAAATATGAGAATAGCAGAGTACACACACATCAAAGTGCAGTGAAAGGGAACAAAGTACAAGGAAGTAAGTACACCAATGACTGACCATAGCCCCTTTTGCTCTGGGTATTGTCTCATCAGGTCGAAGGTACCTTTTAAGATAAAAGCTACAAAATAAAACATATCTAGATGTTAGGCTGGTTGGTGAGGGTTAACCCGGGCGATGACCTACCTGTTGAACTCATATATGTCCTCTATGTTTCCAAACAGGGCACACACTTGCTCTGGTCGTATGGGGAGGTTGCTCATGTCGATGATGTGAGCCAAATAGTCCTGGGAAAACATAAAATACTGTTCATTTCAAATCACTCCATATGGTTTACTATCCTTCAGGCACTTGCAGATTCCTACCTGCAGAGGGAGCATGCATAAAGAGAGACAATTTTATCATTCAAAACCATCACACAGTAAATCCTCTAGGATGAATGATCACTTTTTACACAACAGTTGGTTTGTGCAGAGGGTTTATACCATTCTAGTTCTGATGTCATGGTCATAAGGCTTTGACGTGAAAGATGTAGGTTGATTTATTCACAGCTATGTGATGTTTAAAGGATCCTTTTAAGGATTTGTTCCAGTGACTGGGGGGGGGGGGGGGGGGGGGGCAATGTGACTGTCTAGAGGAGGTCCCATTGTACCTTGACCATAAACATCAGCACAGCCCGTTCCCCTGCCAGGACCAAGCTCCCCACGGACCTATTCAGCAGATAAAAATATCTAAAACCACACATATTCCAACATCTGGATGGTTGCCCTGTCTCTCGGTCGCACTCATGTGCCACACAAACCACGACAAACAAGTGCAGGACTAAAGGACAAGCGACAAACCCGTATGAACTCAGCGACTGTATAAAGAATCTACCAGTAAACAGCTTGTACACACCCCCATGCTCCCAGACGATGTGGTGCAAATACACACAAGCACACAGAGAGACACACACACGCACATGCCAGGCAGCCCAGATTAAGAGTAGAGTCATCACATCGCACTGGCTGAATGAACTGGTCATGGATGGAGAATTTCACTGCAGCTGGAGCAATGCTGACTTGCAGTCAGCAGGGCGCCTCATAGTCTCCTATGGAATAACTCACCACTGTTGTTTCACCATACACACGTGACCTTTAGCATAGCACGAGAGATTAAATGCTATATGTGGAGTCTCCCAGCTTATAGTGCGACAAGCTTAAAGCACCAGAAACCCAGCTTTACCTGCGCAGGGCTAATGTGGGACCAATAAGTCACATCAAAATGTCTAACTAATTAAAAATAAATAAGAACAATAGTTTAAATGGTAAATGGTTTGTATCTATGTAATCTCTCATCTATCTATGCGTCTCTATTGTTGAAGAGAACTCAAAAGGCTTTACAGAAGACTTTTGCCAGTCAGTCATTCACATACACAGTTACACAGTGCCTCGGACTGGGATTAAACCGCCAACCTTCTGTTGAGTGGATGAACCTCTCTATCCGCACCAGTTTAAGTGGGGGAAAAGAATAAACAGTTTTGAATTTTAGCGGAGGATTGGCTCAATGTGTGGGTAACATTAGAGACAATCAAAAAATCGCAAATATTGAGAAAATGTAATCGACTGTTCGCAAAAAAAATAAAAAAAAAGCTATCATGCTATTTATATCGATGTGGCCATAAAGATGGAAACCATACTCATATCTCCTGGAGCTGAAAGAACCATTCTCATACAGAGTGAATTCTGAGCGAGGTGCTAGGACATATTGTATACCAAAGTGTTATATTTTAAACTTGGGCAATATAACTAATATGGTGTAGGATGATAGAGTACAGGAAGTATTGGAGATGGAAACGATTATTTATTGTTTAAGAGTGAGAGGAGATATAAAGCAACACAGACTAAAGTGCATAAAATAAAATAGAGGAGCGTTATTTTGGACTGGCTCTTTTTTCTGAAACCCAAAAGCATGTTTCACATTCTTTTTGAACAATTCCTCTGGGTGTGACTGGACCAAGTGCTGAGGTTGTATTTAGACATGTGAGACCAGCTGGGTCAAACAGCTGTTGTTAAACGTTATTCTATGGATAGACAGTAAAGAGTGAGAGACTTCAGAGGGAGCGATTCACTGGATCTGACAGCAGGGTGGACACATCTTCAGCAGCTGTTTCAGACTTCAGAGTCAATATCAAGGGGAAGCTTTGAATTACAATAGTTTGCTGAAATATCAATTCCAAGATGAGGGAACGGGTTTCACACGTCTCTGTCAGATTCAAGGCTCAGTGTGAAATTAAAATGAGGTGCATGGAATCTATTTGACTGAAGCAATACCGTATCATAAAAGGACACATCTGTGCTGGACTATATTCCCACACTGTAGTCTATGGAAAAACTGATTGCTACGCTTTCATTTGTGTTATTCTCCGTTTGGTGCAAAGATGGAGGTGTTTGTGTTGGCTGAGAGCTCCTGAATGCTCAGGCTGGGCCGGAGCTCGCTGCAGGGTCTGAGTGAGCGGGGCCAGACCAGACAGGGGCTGCTGCGCCCGTCAGCTGAAATAGTTTAAAGCAGTGGAAGTGTTTGTCCAAAGCAAGTCATTAATCAAACCGCGACCAGCCGGCACCCCCTCGCCCCTGCAACTGCCAGACGCCAGCGCAGTCGGAGACAAGGTGAGGAGAGGTGCGAGCTGGTTTACTGCGAGTCAGCCTGTGAAATGCTTCACGTGTTAAAGACATTAACAGCAGAGACTGCTTGACAGCAGCGTGCTCCTGTTTCTGTGCAACAACACGGAAGATTGAAAGCTGGGGAGGCTTCTTCGTCTGGAACTTGTTTCCAGACTGCAAAGGGTAGAACAGGGTATAAGAGATAAGTTTGTTGAGGGGTAAAATCATTCCTGGCCCATTTTCCATGGGTCACATGTCTGAGATGAGGTTTCTTCTATCTCTGACGAAGATCATAGAGCCCAGGTTTCCTGCCATGAAAGACCTGCACTGTGTCCCAGTTCTGACTGTGTTTGAACTCTGGCTTTCAGCACGCTCTGTGGGCTACAGGCCGTACATTTTCACTGCACTGTAAATATACAGAGTGCTTTATACAAATCACTACGACCAGATCATAAACTCCACAGCCTTGGAAATATATAAACAAAACACATTGTCAGATGTCAGACATATATTTTTGTCAACCTCCCAATCAGGATATATCCTGGTTATAAAAGGACAAAGAACTAAAATGTATTGGATGTTTTACAACGCCCAGACCCATTTTTTGGCCACAAACCGAGTACACATTATTTGCTCTCATCAGCCGCTGAGCCTAATTCCCCCTATTTTGGCTCCAGGCTGTACAAAAGAGTTCTGCAGACACTGAGCCACAGCTGTCCATTAATCCAAGGTAAAACACGTGCTCCAAATGCACTGAATGCTGATGATTTACATTCTACAATATCAACCAGTGGCTCACAGTGAACTTGGCTGAAAACGGCAAAAGGAAAATCCAATTTGAGTACAGTCAGCATAACCCTGACATCCACTCACCTCCACGATGCTGCGCAGGTCCTTGACGTACATGCGTTCTGTCTCAATGATCTCCATGACCACACGGTCCACGTAGGTCAGCTTCGGGTTGGGCGCCATGGCGTTTGCGACGACAGGCGAGGCAGTGATGTGAGGTATTTGAGCGATCACCTTCCTGTTGGAGGCAGCGTTGTTGTTGTTCCACTGGTGGCTGACCACCCGGGGCTCCAGCCGTTCCTGCCAGCGGCCCCTGGAGCTTGTGAGGATGGGACTCTGGTCCCCAGCCTGTTCGCCGTAACCTTTGGCCGGACTCAGCTCCAAGTCTATGTCCTCCCCGAACGGTACGGGTGGGGTGTTGGAGGAAGGTATTGCGATGGTGCTTCCGAAGAGGCTGCGACTGTCGCGGGATGAGTCTGAGGACAGGGTGGACACAAGGCTCACTGGACGTTCACCCTCTCCATCCAGTGGCTCCGCACAAAGTCGGCTGTAACAGTCTTGGCCCAAGTCCATGTTTGCCTGGTCATGATTACTGCTGAGGAGAAGCGAGGAGAACTGAGGAGATTCTGGGACAGGAGAGAGGAACAAAGATAGAGGGGTCAGAATTTGAGAGACACTGTAGTCAGTGAAACAGAAATGGATATCTGTCTCCATCTCTCTGGAGACAATCTAATCTACTAACTTCATGGCTAATTGCAGAAGGTAAGTGTTTCATACATAAAATACCTCCAGTCAAAAGCTTTTACTGGAAAAAACCTGCTATGTCTGCTCTTTTCAATCAATGTAACCTGTCTTCCAAGAAGCGACTGTTGCACTAAATATTTAAACTTGAGAAAAATGTTGTGATATTTGTTGTTTCCTCTAGCTTGCGGTTTCCTGGCCTATAAATGGAAATGGCTCTGTATTTATATAGCACTTTTCTAGTCTTGATGACCGCTCAAAGCGCTTTACAGTACAGTTCTACATTCACACACACATTCATACATTGCATCTAGTCGCAGCACTTTTACACAGTTATTCTATGGGGGGCCATTCGGGGTTCAGCATCTTGCCCAAGGACACTTCGGCATGCAGATGGGGTCAGACTGGGGATCGAACTGCCGACCTTCAGGTTGGAGGAAGACCACTCTACCCCTCAGCCACAGCCGCCACAAGAGAATAATTTGGGTGATGTATTGGTGTTCTCCAACAAAGCTGCTTCATTTTACTTTTTATATTTTATATTTCTGAACCCGATGCCAACATCATTTGTTTATAGAACGCTACAGTAAACATTAATGTAGAATTTTCTACAATGCTGTTACTGTCAAGATACTTATGTGAATTGTCTTAATGGTTGTCTTCTCTCAGCAAGTGCACACATAGCGGCAAGGCATGACTGCATTGAGACACTGCTGAGGCACCAATCCAGACGAATATAATTCTGCAAACGTTTCTAGATACGTTGACCAGACTTCTATCCATGAATCAATAAAAGCTGTGCGCTTTGTGTTTATTCTCCCAGGCTGAGACACAGAGGAGTGGTTTGCAGTAAAAGCCTCAGCTCAAATCATTAGTGACATGGCCTAATTGCAACGCAGCATATTCTATGGAAAACCCAGCCACTTCCTCTTGTTCTTTTGACTGCTGAAGGCTGGGCCTTGGAAAAACAGAGAGGGAAAACTAGTGGGGAGAAAAAAAGATTGTAGAAAGGCACCCAGAGCTTTGTTTATATGCCTTCATTGAGCTCCGTCTGAATTTAAGAGAAATGGAATCCATATTCAGTTTCACTTCCTTCCTGACCAGATGGGGAATTTTCCCCACAAACGTTTCCTAAATATAAGAAACCATGTCGCTGTGTGAGTATGGGGCACTGAGTGCCCACCGAGCGGAGAGCTCCATTTCCTTTAATATTTACAGGGCAAAGGGGTCAAAACCATTTTACCCAGCTAAAGAAATGGGGCTTTGTGATGAATTTTAACTTCAGGCTAATAAATAGAAATTAAAAAGGTATAAGCCATCGTTAAGCTAAATATTAAATTACATCTTTCCACTAAGTGCTACTGCTAAGTGGAGATGAAGAGCATAATTTCGTGTTGATAGCCAACAGATGTAGATTACGTCACAAGCCGGAAATCCACCAGTGTTGACATTATTTAAACTATGTAGATGTGAGTTAATGGTCAGGGGTTGAGCTCAGAACGTTGATAGGTTTTGTATTTTCTCTACACGAAAACCACTTAATCGCTTAGACATGGAGCCAAAGAAGTAATTTCAATGAGGTTGCTGCTGCTCAGTATAAGTGACATGGTGCTGCTTTAATAAGCATACATAATTTATGTAAAGTGTCTCATATATATCCAGTTTACAGGACATACAGTACAACCATTAACAGCTCTCGTAGGAGTAAAGGCATAATAAAAGCAAAATCTGATGTATAAATTCTTGAGAAAATTGTGACGTTCAGCTGGTTGAAGGGTTTTACACCAATAATCAAATTGCCTTTTTAAGACACACACAGACACACACCTCTTGGCATCCTCAAACTTTCCATGAGTCAGGGCTGAACTCATGAGAGTCTTGTTCTCGCTGCACTACTTGTTCCACGGCCCAAACTGGGCTGCACCAACAACACAGTTCCCATGCACAACCTCACGGGGAGTAAAGGATGATTCGGCAACCAAGAGCTGACCACTTGAGAAAACTCGGTTTACGCTCACTGACAAATCATAGGGTTGATCGGGAGTGTAATGGGAAGCTATTACCCTCACTACACCACTATGAATTTGAATAAGGCTTCCATATCCTTTGTCACTTCTGTCTTTACTTTTGGTTTTGAGTTTCCCCTGTGTCTGGCATGTGAAATATCCTCCCTCCTTCCTCCTTCCTCCCTACCATATCTTTCCATAATACCGCTGCTGTGCTGCAGACTGAAGTCCATGCCGAGTAAAAGGGAGGTGGGGGGAAACAGCACAATGTGGGCTATGGACAAAATCAACACCATACTTTCAGAATATAACCTCTCCTGATTGCATAGAATCATTATATATATCTCCTTATGCATATCTCAAAGGGGTGAAATAAAAGATACGATTTGCTGCTTTGAAATGACAACGTCAAACTTGAATGTGCACTTGACTCCAGCCCCAGCTTAGCTCCACAGCTTTGTTGACCACTTCAGATACAGGCTATCTCTGGCCGATACCACACCACATGTTTCAGGGCAAAACCACCACGGTGGACCACTCGCTGACTTTGTTGAAACACGGCGTGCAGAGGAATGCAAATGACCTGGTCAACATGCAAGTCTGAGATAAGCCGAGAACACGGTCCAGTGTCATGCAATGCAAAGTTTTTCCATCCGGCCAGTCACAACGGACAAAGACTTGTGATCTGCATCCTATGTGACTCAGGCGTTTTGATGCTGTTCTCTCAAAATACTAAATACCCAATCCTGATCATACAGACAGTGTAAATGTCATAGTGTCTGGTCTTGCTCAGTGCTTCTTCGGCATCTGATAACACTTATCACCAATCTCTGAGGGATCTGACACCACTGTGGTAAGGCCATTCCCATTACTGTGCCACCGGGTTCTTAAATGTAGCGCATTGGTAAGTGCCTGGCATCAAATTCATCATTTGAAAAACATAAAGTACATGTTTTCACTTTAATATAGCAGAGTAGAGTGTATTTTACCTGGTCTCTTTTTAAATATATAGTAGTTGTGTAAATTTTGTATGTTTTGTATTTTAATGCAACTGAAACTGTGTTTACTTTTAACATTAATGTTAATGGAAGGAAAAATAGTTCTTGGGATTAATCCGTTAAAACCGAAATGCCAATTTAAGTTTTGGCATAACTGCAGTGAATGGTCTATAAAATGAAACTACCGTACCAGTGGCAGTGAACAGCTCACACTAGTTTAAAGCATCTGTTTTCCTTACAGCGACCAATTGACCCAATTGGCTGAGGCTGTCAATTATGAACTCATGTTTTTCATGTACTCACTACATCTGACCGGTTGGTCGAGAGAAGAGAAGGCTACAAACTGTTCCTAATTCTCACATGTGAGGGGAGCATTCATTTACATTTACTTGTTTTGTTAAAGTATGATCAGCAATTTACAAACTTCTTCTTGTGGCCCGTCTTTGCACACAGCTCAGTGGACAGACCTGTTAAATCATATCTCACAGAATAGTTGTGGAGACGGCTTTGTCCCGTTAAATATATGGTCCAGTGCAAAATTTCCATTTCGGAGTCAGAAACCACAATTTTACAGCATAAGTACACAGCCTTGACAAAACACAACCCTCTCTTTGTTTCACAACTGCATCAATACGGTTGTTAACTCACATATATAACTATTAACCAAGTCAAGGCTGAAGAGACAGTGTAGCATTTGGACTCAGTTATATGAATTTTTAACCTCATGTTAATTTTGTCTCAACAAAGTCACCATGAGTGTTAACTAAGAGCGTAGAGACCATTTTATCTTTGACGGATCACAAAACCTCACATTCCTGTGCGTGCACAGATCACTAATGTTGTTGCTAAAACAAAAATGGTTGGAATTCCAGGAAAAAAAACTTGCAACACCTCATTGTAATTCTTTGAATTTCAGTTTCCTGTCTGTTAAGCCGTGGTTAACATTTACAGACAAAGGTGTGTTAATGCTACGAGCATGACCTTCCCTTCCCTTTTGTTGACTCCCCGAATCCAAATCCCCTGGACAGAGGCAGTGATGCTGTGCGACAATACAGCGTTTGGAAAGTTAACGTTGAGTGATTTTATGTGAAGAAAATGTCCAAATAAAAGACTGTCAATCCAAGTCTGAGTGTATGACTTCATTTGATGAGAAGCAAGTGAGTGTGACTAGTGTATGACAGGTGATTTATGGAAAAAACCTGGATCTGTTTCCCTGCCGAAAGCAGACAGGACGTCCACTCATGAGGGGCTCGATGACTAAGCAGTCTAGAACTAATAATGTAAAGTCTAGGCTTGCTTCCTTTTCAGTGTGAGCTTATCAGATGGTTGACAATGCAGACAGTTCATAAACTTCTCCGCCTCTGACATCATTGTTACGCGAATGACATGCAGCGCCTAATAAGGTGGTGCCGGAGGTGAACAGAAACTCAGAAATGGATACCGCAGCACCTGGTTATTAACTTTTTCAAAAAGGCCACAGTCACGAGTATGACAGAGGTGATCTCTGTCTGTCTGAAGTACTTTGTGTATGAGATATAAAGCATTCTTTGTGTAATCATTTTTTACATGCTCAGTTAACAACAGACACATTGAAGAAACAGTCTTCTTGCAGTAAGCCCCACAGATGCTGTAAAAGATGTGGCACACAATACTGATGCATCATTTTTTATAGCTGAATATCCCCACCTTCTTGAACATGATGAGCCCCAGCATGCAGCCGTGACGCAAGTTGTTCGTTGTAAGACCTTGAGAGTACTTGACTCGCATTACCACATCAATTCATGCAAACCAGCTTCTATGCAGATAACCATGCAAATTCTAACCTGGACAAGCTATAGTTTTGTTCTTTCACATTCAAAACCACAAACTAAGCCATGTGCCTGGTTTATCCAATTTGTGTTTCATACTATTTACAGGATGGAGCTGTTCAGTTCTTTGTATGCAGTAAACTAGAGTAAAAAATGTAGACTTATGGAAAAAGATATACTATAGCACAAGTTCTACACAGAGAGAATATAAATAGAATTGTTATCAACAGCAGATTACAATCAAGTTGAATATTATACAAATCACCTCTTTCCCAGTCTAATGTGTCAGTCCAGCAGTGAGGAAAGTCCAGGATTATTTCCAAATAAAATATTTCCAAGCTCCTCTCCAATCCCTCCTGTTACCAGACTTTAATGTGACGAATGATGAGTGTGCAATACACAGTGTCAGAGAAGCAGATTGCCAAAGAGACACACCTGCATGAGTATTTTAACAGAACTGAAGCTAGGACTTACAATGTGATGTTGTGTCTGGCTGCTGACCCTTCGTGATCAACTAGAAAACAGAAGAGAAACAGGAACAACACAGCGCATATTGATGCTCAGCATGCAAATACTTCTCCTACAACTGCAGATGCACTTAGCATCAGAGAGAGAGAGAGAGAGACTGTCTCAGCAGCCCCTCTGAATACCAAGTGATTGGTTTGCCAATAAAAATCGTCCGACCGGAGACTTTCACAAACATATCACTTTTGGCTCTTATGTCAGCTGATATATCAATATTGGGATTTTTTGGGGGGCACTGGCCATGTCAGCCGGGCTCTAGCTTTAAAGAACATTAGATTATTTATATGCTGCCACTTGCATCAGTGTTCAGTAATTTCATGAGTATATAAAACAAGCAATAAGTGTAGGAGTGTAAGCACTGTGGGCAGAAAATCCCTCAAAAAGTACAAGCCCCTACCTGCTCAGTTAAGTAACCTACACAGCCGCTCCTACCTTTCTACCGGATTCATCCTGACTCATCTATCAAAAGGAAATAAATATGAGACCATTGTACCATGAATCATATCTGACACAGGCTTGATCCCACATGTACGATAGGGAACGATAAAACAGAGAAAATATTGGTAACTTCAGTGATAAGTTTCATCATGATGAGTCATTTCTTGTTCCCTGGGTTCCTGACACTGTCTTGACAGCTCCATCCATTAATTCCATTACCTTGGGCCATCTTCTCTTTTTTCTTTTAACAAGTGAAGTTAATTTAGGAAAGAGCTACACAAGATGAAGTCTGCTCAGTACATTTTGCAACCTTTTCTTGCAACATACCCATATCTTACTTGGCAAGGTCTAAAGCACATTCTTGCTGATTTCTCACATGTGTTTCTTCACTATTGCTTGAACAGAGTTACTATTTGTGGATTCACTGACCAGAGAAATGTCCTCTCCCACATTAAGACATGTAACACGATGGAAACGCCTTGTTCCTAATTGTCAGACAGAAAAAAAACAACTTCAAACCGGCTCTCCAGCTGACAGCTAATCCACTAACTTACCTTTCAGAGCCAAAGGCACAGTGTGTGACCCTGTTTCCCTCGGGGGATAAAGGGAGAATCATGTTTGCACTACATCTTAATAAAGGCCTTCCGCTACTCAACATTCACTCCCAACTTCCTTCTTCCGCACCCCTCCACATCCTCAGGCCACTCACCTCCCCCCACAGGGGATTTTGGGAGAGGGAGGTAGTCTTGTGCTGATCCCCATGAGAAAAACTCCTCCTCACCTGGCATCGCTGAATGGCTGACCCCCCAGGAGGGCAGGAGGCGCAAGCAATAAGGGTGCCGCAGAGGATTAAGCCCCGAGTCTTCACAGACCATTATCAAACAGCATGAGTCAGAACAGTGGTGATTAGACACCGAAACGTGGATTTACTTCTTATCCGTTGATGAAGGAAAGAATTCGGGATACTTCCCGAAGAGTTTCCTTTGAACTTTCCTTGATACTGTAGGTACAGAATGATTTGATTTCTACCTGCGTTTAGCCTCAAAACAAACCTTCAATCCTGTGTTAATAACTAGCCTGAGAGACGGTAAATAAATCACAGTGGACAACAAAGACTGACACACACACAAATTGAACCTGCATTCCACACTGACAGTCAAGGTCAAACTGTTGTGCTGGGAAGTTTTCGGGGAATTCTGATGAGTCAATACACTTCAGTCATCTGTGTGTTATTAAATATCAGAAATTCTTGTAAATGTTTTTTTTAGATGCTTGTGTAAAACTCAGGTCTGACAAAAAAGCAGCAACAAAGTTAGGCAAGTCTTGCAGAGTACTCACGTCTGGTTCTCGGAAAAACACTATTTTGTCAATGGACCTTATTATTTACGCATCAACAGAGACACCAAAGGACAAAACCCCCAAGAACTAAATGTACAATCTGTACCTTTGGCCGCTAGGAGTCTCTCAATCAGAACAATAACAAACACTAGTTTGATGACATTGTGAAGCAGCTGGGATCATGGGAGATGTCTTCGCAACCATTGCTGATGAAAATCGGACTGACTCTATAACCCCACTGGTTAGACTACCCAGGCGCAAATCATGTTCACAGATGAGTATTTAGGTTGTATTCCCACGCACCTGCAGTTATATAAGAGACAGACAAAGCAACAGTTAAGAGGATATGATGCAATTAAAGGCGACCAAAATGAAACGTCCCATTACCTCTCATAAAATTGGTTTGAATTTTTTTTTTTTTAAAGTGACTTAATATGTCTTTAAAAAACAAGATTTTTTAAAAGAGGCAGGATTCTCAATGTTACAAATGTAAAAAACATAAAGCTCCGTTTTAATCCTGTAAACCTCCCCTGTGCCGGACCATGGCTCTTAAAGGATCCAGCCTTGCCAAATGACCTCAGTGCATTGGCATGTGATGATCCACTTAAGCAACTCCTCTGTTAACAAGCCCCCCCCCCCCCCAGCCACCTACACCACCAAGAACCCCCTTAGGCTGTAGCAGCCCTGCCAGCTCAGGATCTCTTCAAAACTCACATTTCCTCTGGACAACCCACACCATCTGGGCTCCGAGGTGCGAGTCCATTGTAAACTTTACCACCAGTTTGACAGTCTACAACCAAACTGCGGTCCTGTTAGCGCCTCTCTGCAGAGTCCACACAGGCTGGTGTGGGACAGCCATGTGAAGAGGAGGGAGGTCGGAAGGGGGGGGGAGGACACTTCATTTAATTCATATTTAGCCGTTTATCACATGCAGCGTTATAAAGGGTGTGATGCTGTTCTCCCTCTAGTTTAGGCGTCATTAACACTTACTTTAAACTTGCTTTGCTTTGGCACAGCTATAATAAATTACACGCAAAAAAAACATTAATTACGAATCGTGTGTGCAGGGAAATATTTTGAGTGCGCTGCTTACTTGCGAAACCATCAACCGAATGTTTTGTGGGGTTATTCAGGAAGACGATAAAGAGTTTTATAGATTCAAATGAGTTCCTAAGAGGTCATCGAACAGGAACAGCCGCAGCAGAGAGCCTGTAACTAATGTGGGTAATCCACCTTAAGAGCTCTATAAGGAAGAATGCCATTGTAGGAGCTGTAAAATAATTTACATTGAAATAAATTATTTTGTGACGGGTACGGGAGCCTGAGCTAGACAATGAAATGAAGCATAGTGACGGTAGGAGCTGGATACATTCTATTACAATTGCAGCCATGTTATGTAATGACTTACATAAACCTGTGAGACTTGAGCAAGACGCTGCAAACACGGAGGACGAGGGACTCTCTGGAGTTTCAGCTGAGTGTCAGTGCATGACTTGAAACCTGAACAGGAGTGGATTCAGGCTCACCTGAGGCTGCTGGTAATTAATGCTATGGGTGATTAAGCAGAGAAAGAGTTCCAGTCAGGAAGTTCCATTAACAAGCCCACTCAGAGACGCGGCCATCCCTGCCATCATCTATCTGCGTCCACAAGCCTGTGTCCACTGGTCTGGAAAAGCTGCAGTGAATGGAGATGATCCCTCAGTCCACCCCCCAGAACCCCTTTAAAGCTGTTCAATCTGCACACGCAGCTACATTCCTGCCTGAGGTTAAGTAAGTCAGCAGGAACCCTTATCTTTGAGAGGGCCGCCTCAGGTCTACTGATGACTTAAGTCCCTATCACTGGATTGACAACCTACCACTACGTTCCAATTAGAAACTCATCAACTCCGAAACGGATATGCCTGGTGTCCACACTACTCCGGAGGGTTCAAGCCGCTAAAAGTTTTGAAATTGCTGCTTGTCCTCACAGGCTGCATATTGTCTCGACAGGCAGAAACGGAGATGGTGGAAGCAACGACATAGACACTCACAACTGCTTGCTGATTGGGTCTATGCAATCCAGACGTAGCCTCCACTTAATTGTCAGGCCCCTATCACATGACCCACTTTTGAAGGAGGAAAACAACCAAAATCAGCCTCAGCTACCAGTGTAGAACACAACATGGTTAATCAGTTACAAGCGTTGCTGACCCTGTTGTTTTAGCTACCAGCTGTTGTGCAGTTAAATTCTGCATTTGCCTACATGCATAGGAGATTATCTATTCTTCGAGCAATTCCTGTTTACACTGGCACACGCATATGTACCTAGGTGGTCACAGGATATGTGTTGGTATGGACGGGGATCAAAACTGACAGAGCAAAAAGACTTCTGTGGACAGAGATGGTTCAGGTTTTAAAATGCTGTTTCCAAACAAGAACATATGGATGTAGCCCTAAACGTACATTTGCTTTGGTAATATTCATATATTTCACATGTGGAACACAATCATTATAAATCACACTGGTTCACATTTTCACCATGGTCATGAAAGTTTAACTTTGGTGGAAATTATGATGGGTCTCATAATCTCCTGTCATCCAGATTGGTCTGGAAAAGTATTTAGAAAGAACAATGGAAAAAAACACTTTCAGCCGCTGAGAAGAACACCTGGGTAGATCATGGAGCACAGCCCAAATATTATCCTTCATGCTGGTTTTGACTAATCATGCCTTGCGACGCCAAAATCCTTTCAGTGATTAGTGGTGAAAATAAAGTACGCAACCTAACTTTCAAATCCTTGGGCCCTTCAGAGATATTTGAGCTGGAACACAACCTTGTCATTGTTTACCTTGACCAGACAGGGGGCTACCTTTCACCATGTGCATTCCTCCTGCCTGTTAAGCGGTTCCAATCATCACCCCACGTATATAGCACACTACCAGCAGCCCTGCCCCTTAATTACCGCCCATCCGTCCAAAGCAGGAGAGCGAGGTCAGTCACACATTAACTCCAACTGGTCCACAAACAACTAAACTGAAAGATGCAGAGGGTGTTCTGTCAAGCCAAGGTGATTTCGTGCTCCACATCTGAGTTGCAAAATGAGCTGTGAGACTGTGATGTCAGCGCAGAATGGCCTTTAGAGGAAATGGACAAACAAATTTTCATGAGGGCGGCACACGTCTCCGTAAGCCAAAAGCTTCTCCCGGCCAAAGCTGAACCAAAGGGACAGGCGTAGGGGAAAAAGGGAACCATTGACACATTGGTATTCTTCAGCCAAAGTCGAAGCCCAGTGCCAAATGTGTTCAGTGGAGAGCGGAGGCGTGAGGGGCTTGAGGGACAGAGCAGGCAAAGAGATACAAAGAGTCCCTGTGTCAATGCAGTAGCTCTACGACTGAAGATAATGAACGCTAAAATAATATGTAATTTGAGTGGCCCCCAGCATACAAGGTCAGCACCACTGGCTAGACTAACCATCTTGGCTGTCGGGGATACTGACACATGCTGGTTGGATGTGCGAGTGTTCAGGAGTTTCAGTTGTATGAGGAGTGTGGGGCGGGGGGGGGGGGGGGGGTTGGCCAAGCTCCACAGACACACAAAGAGCCTCTCTGCCAGCTGGGACTGTAGGAGGGGAGTTCATTGCTCTCTCAGCTCTGCCTCTACATTTCCTCTATTCTTCAATTCCAGGGATTTTTCCATTCAACCTCTACTGTACTGTGTTTCTTCTATGTTAGCACAGTGTCCCTGCTTCCAACCAAACCCACCGTCATTATAGAACTCCTGCTCATTAAATCCCCATGTCATAAAACTGGTCACTCATAAGCAGCAATTACCAAAGCATGGATTACACTGGTTATAATGGCATTGACCTTACCTTCCCCCATTGGGCCCTGGTGGAGAGCAGAGTGGGACCCCTCTGGCATGGCACTCAGGCCTCTGGAGCTGACAAAACAAAACATAAAGGCTAAAACACAACTCTAGCAATTTGTGTCCAGACTTAGTAGTGACAGCTTTGATATACTTTTCATTTGTGATGACCTCAAAAGACACTTTTGGTTTCTCTACTCATGTTTCGCTTGACTGACCCGGCTTGTGGAGAGCAGAGACAAGGTCTTCTATGAAAGGGAAATTCTACCCATTCCCCTGGTCGCTGCTCTGCATTAGCTCATGCCGAGCGCTTGGTATGTATAGTGTAAGCAGATTTGAGATATGAAGGGGGCTGACTGTGATATAAGCTCATGCTAATCGGTAGAAAAAAAGGGAAGGAGTGAGAGTGAGTACAACTTGCCCTTAATGGGCACTTAAGAGATTTAGCAGCTGCAAAGTAAATATTAATGGATTTCTGACATTTGAGCCATGTAAAAACGAATGACCTCCACCAAGAAGGTTATGTTTTCACTCCTGTACATTTGTTTGATGGTTTGTTTGTGAAGAAGAATCTGAAAGAAAATACTCCTTTATTGGTTTGGCAAATGTTGCCAGGCCACATCAAAACAAGTCTCTCATCATCAGTGTAACTGTCCAGTGAGATAACAGTTTCACGCCTGGTGGCATGTATTTTTCTGATCCCTCATGCCAGGCTGTGGTTCTATTAATGATGAGATATGTCCCCTCAGAGCCGCTATGCAGCCACTTTCTCACATCACTGCCTCTCTGGCTCCTTAACATGAGAACTCATCTCTGTGTGATTCCTGGTGAGCCTCCGGCCTTTTAGAGATCACATTCTTGGGCCAGCTAGATCAGAGGAGCAGGAATTCTTCGGGGATTAGGATGGACATTGTTCCTAGTGCGTTTGCTGGCCGCTGTGCCAGACTGACAGTCAGGCCAAGCAGAGTCCGCTGCCAAGAGGTTCGCCAATTAAGATGTGCTGGCATGCCAGGAGCAAAGTCACAGGGCTGGTTCTGAACATTAAGACCACTGGTCCCCGCAGCTGCAGCCTGGACTGACTTGTTTACTACACACGAATCTCTGCAGCCACAAAACCTATTTTTTTTTCTTCAGCTTAGGGCAAAGCACGCGAGTCAGGGAAAAATCGGTCAAACGTATCACAATGACATGAGATTTTTTTCTTTTTACTCATACACAAATTAGTTTTGGCTTGCAAAGTCTCTTTGACTATTACTGCAAGCGTTTTCAGACATAAACTCTGGAAAATATCCAGAAAATTGGGTCTGGACAATTTTTCTTTCACATATGAAGACTGCAGCAGCAGATTGAGTCAGACGCGTTCACAACAGGAAAGTGTCTGGAACATTCGGTCAAGGGAACGAGTGGCACATGGCTAGATCCTGCAGGACGCAGGACATAATGTATAAATTCGGCGGTGGAAATCACATGTTTCTGTTAGCAGCATATTGACATTGCTGCCGGCCATTATCCCCTTGAGCTTTCAAATCTCTTCCTTCCAAGTTGATATCTTTGTCGAAGTCTTCTCCCTGTATGACGCCTCTTTTTCCTCCTGAGATACTTGTTTTATTCTTTTTTTCAGTTTTATGTCACATGTTAGAAACATCATCGACACAAACTCAAACTTTTCCTGCTGTATTCTCACATACATTAACATGAACATTTTATCTTTAAGAGCTACATAGGGATAAGAAATTACTATACGATGTTGATTCATGCTTGTGCAGGTCTTCCACGATAGAGATTTCTCAAAGCACCTTTGATCGAGCCTGGTTAATTGATTTTCAAGTGGTGGGTAAGTTTGGGAAAACCCTTGATAAGTGATATTGAAAAGAAGGCTTTGAAATGGTCTCAATGAAAAGTGAACTCATAAAATCCTCTGATAATCCTGAACTCTTAGCCAACCGTGGTTACTGACCAGACCAAAGCTATGCTAATCTCACTTTGGTCAATGAGAGACTAGACTAGGAATAATGGGCTCAATCCTAGAAGCACTGTAGACATCTGGGCCTTAAATGTGTTTATCCTATGTCTTATTGAAGGTTGCAGGTGGTTTGGTCTGCGATAATGAAATGTTGAAAATGTTTAACAGGACATTTTAAATCCGTGAAACCAACAATCTTAACACTTCTAGTCAGAATTCAACAATCGTAACTCAAGAACTTTCCCCTCCTTGTTTGCTGACACACAATAATTCCAAATCCATGTTTTCCTAGGGAGGGGGCACGGACAAATTTAAGATCCTAAAGAAAACACAAAGCACAGACCAACATTCATACCAAACTCACCACCTGTGCTTGAACTAGCTGCCATTTCACACAAATGGGGGAGCATTTGGTTCCCACAGCTGATGACTGCATTACCCGCAGCATGAACCTCCCACATGGGAATCTGGAGCTTGCCCATTTAATTGAAGGCAGATGCTGCAAGAGCCAATCTGATGGTTATTAAAAGACCTGCAATGGCTCACTTCTTCAGATGGGCAGATAAACTTCCTTGTTCCTCTAATCGCCGTGGCTTTACACTGATCCAGGCGGTCGAAGCCTGAATTCCTTTCTTTAAAACATAACAAACAGATGATTAAGGGTAGGACAGATGCGGACCGAGATACTGCGCTCATGCTAATAAAGAGAACATTTATACTGAGTTATCACCACGAACCTGTTAAAAGACAAAATACGCACAAACACACAGATCCCTTGAACCGAGACCTGAGGCCTGACACGTTCAAGGGAAAAGGTCCTCGGGGGGTGATGAATATCTGCAGTATTTTTCACCACAGACAGACTGTCAAGGTTATAGCAAGAAGTGAAACCACTGAAAATGCTTAGAAAGGAAGCGAGAGAAAAACACGACTTCTGCTATCAGGCAGACATGTCACTTTCTCTGTCTCTCCAGGAGGGGATATACTGACAAAGACAATTTGGAAAGGATGTGACATCATATTTAACCAAGAAGACTGCTGCCAATAATGGAATGTATTTACATTTAAACCATGATGTGTTATTCTAACAGTCTCCAAAGAAAAACACCTGTCCAGTTTGACCTATTGCAAAGTGATTAATGTGCAAAACTGATGACGTACAGTTTGGACCCACAATCAGATTCCAAAAAAGGAACTGAATCAGCCCTTTGTGCAGAAATTAACAAGGCAAAATGTTTTTCTTTTCCTCATGCAGAACAATGTGATGGGACGAGAGGCTTAAAATAATCCGTACAATTGTTGATGCGCTTCTCCGTCACAGTAAGCGACCTACCGCATCACGCCGCATTCACTGCCTGTCCCAAAAAGGCCCACAGGAGTCCGAGAGCATGACATAAGTCCTCTGGGATGTCTCTACTCAGACACGGTGGATCACATTTCTTTAGGGACACCGTCAGTCTGGACGGATGTTTATGTTTAGAACCAATACAAATCCAATCTAGCCTGGCAGGCTGAGGTCCTGAGTCCTACGGGCTATCTAAGAAATAGTCTTTATTATTTCAGCACTGGTGCCGTGTTTATTTTTGCATGACCTCTCTCTTACCCTCTACCCTGACAGAAAATACCCCTTGACAAACAGCTTTTTTTGTGAGTGCCCTCTTTCCCACAACACTGCTGCAGATTGTCCACTGACACACAAGCCTTGAGAGACTAACAGCTTTTCATTCACTCGGGAAAACAATAAAGCCCTGACAGTCTCTCTTCATCTCAATTAAATACAACAGCTCCAACAAAAGGCGCTGCCCTAACCCGTGACTTCCCACAGACGCGCAGAGTGCGAACCTCTTATTTTAGTCTGCTGCATTTTTCAGCACGTTTTTTAAGAGTGGACAATAACCGATTCACCCCTATAAACACCCGCAGGGCACTGTGAGGAGTTTAACCCATATGGTGCACGTAGACATTCTGGCCAAAATAGCCCTTAATGGGAGAATAATTGTTCCCCGCTGTGCTGAAAAGAAGAAAACAGCTATTTTCACCTCCATGCCAGAGACCACTAGAATGCTTACCTGGCAAGTGAGGTTGGCAAGTGCCATCTTATTTGGGAGATGATATGAAAACATTCCCAGAGTTTAAAAATGTTAAGTGTTGAACAACCGGGGGGTTCGTGGTCCTCCATGGTGTCCTGCAATGTTTGACGGGGGAAATCAGACACCGGGCATGGAAATAGAACTTTCAGTGTGGCCATTTAAAGGTGCAATACACCACATCTGCAAACAGCTCCCCCGTGCCTCCGTGAAAGCCCCTTAACATCATAACACATCAACAATTTAAATGGCACTCTGTAGAACAAGTACCTCCACCGAAATCCCAACAATCCACTTACATTCAATCAAGCCACACCAAATTGCACACACCCAGACACCCACCGAAGGCTGGACATTTCCCTGAAATTTTCCAGAGGGGCAACGCAAATGTCCAAGGCCATTGCGCAGGACATTTTCCTGAAATGTTCCTGCAAGCCCCCTAGTAAAGCATCCACAGGAGGATTTACAGTAGGCAAGTTGTAGTGTTAGTCACTGTTCTAACACATGATGGATGCAAAACTAAAAAGCAAAAAGAATTCCAATTTCTCAGGAAGAAAAAAGAAGCCAGATAGGTAGAGGATGCCTACAAAGATGTTAACTTGGAAGGACTGAAAGATTCGAAAGCCTTTGGTGTGCTGTAAACAAAAAACATGTGATCTCTATGTCCTGTCACCTCCATGCTCAACCCTCATCTGAATGTTTCAGACATTTTCCTCCTGCTGTGTTCTTTATGTGTTAAAGACAAACTGGCAAATGTCCTAAGCCAATTTTCTTGAGTGAAAACAGTCCCCCAAATATCAAGATCCATGCTTTATTCCCTGGGAAATTGGGAAACAAATCCTGCAATGTTAGGAAAGTGATAAATATTCCCAGATCCATCCCTTCTCCAGGTCCCTAATTCACGCCAAACGTTAACGGGTTCTTTCTTGGCCCAGTCCCATGCTTCCACCAGATTCAAATATCTAGTACTTTTTTGTTTAATCTTACTAACAGAGAAACAACATAAAACATAACCTCCTTGGCGCAGGTAAACATTCTGACCTCCCTCTGGTGTCTGCTGAATCATGGCAAACACACTCATCACTGTCAAACACAAACACACAGTGTCTACGGGTCGAGTTTAAAGCTGACCTTAAACTCTCACTGTGAAATCCGAGCTGTGACTTGCGAAAGCTGGAACTTCATGGTCCCTTGAGATCCTGGTATCTCCTAAGCGGCGTAAAATCAGTGTTAAACCGCTGCACAACAAAGAAAGCGACGGTCGGATTCTGCAGCTCTGGTAATTTTAATCCCAGCTGCAGCATACCAAGACTCAGGAGGAAGAATCCAGGAGCCAAGTCTGTGATCCAAGACACACTCGGGCTGCTTCCTGTCTGGACCACCTGGAAGAGAGCGTTGTTCCTTGCGTCGAAGCAACATCTATCCTCAAAATGAAGTTCAGAGGTTATTGTGTTGACGGGTCAAGTGAGGTCAGGGGAGAAGAAAATGAAACTTTTCACTGGTAACTGATTGATTTCCATGCCATTCTTCCCCAGCAGCTGGACGGGGCGAAGTCACTGACCTATGAATAGCCTGCATTTAAAACCTCACCGTGTCTCACTGGGGGCGCTCATTAGAAAAAGACAATCAGGGCTCCTTGGGGCCAAGTATGGACACCATAGGGGGCTGGTGGAGGGAAAAGAGGAAATGACCAAATGATTCAGCCTCAGCATGGATTTGTGTTTGTGGAGAAAAAAAGTCTCATCCCCCTAAAAAAAAAAAAAAAAAAAGGCAGGAAAAGAGAAACTGCAGCAGCTGATCAAAGTCCAGTGAACTGAGAGAGCAAAGACAAACACAAGTTATCTGACTGAAACTCCTGCTCTCTCTCTCTCTCTCTGACGGACCTGCAGCCCGCATGTCTGAAACTACATAGAAATACACCCCACATCCGTGTGCAGTGAATCCAATGAGGCTGTCTGGCTCATCAATGCCTGGAGGTGCGTTTGAGGGCTTTGAATTTGCTCCAAAATGGACAAAATAAAAAGGTTCTGTGTGGTGGTTTCATTGGTTTGTTTTGCTGGATGGAGAAGTTTGACGCTGGTAAACCTCACCCCCTGTTCCCTGTAGTTAATGAAAAGCAGCTGAACACACAGAGGAACATCCACTGTGTCGAGCTCCAGTACCAGAGAGCTGCTTGGACCTGTTATTTACCTGTTTTCCCCGTTAACGCTCACTCAGCTCACTCTCGGTGAAACTTACCAGAGGAACTTCACGTACCGAGATTCGCCGACGTCTTGCGCCCTGGTCCTCGGCGGATTAAAAATGTTTTCCCGGCGGGTTTTCTTGGTGTGAAGCGTCACGTTACTCCGTCACTTAGTTCATTTCACATGGTAGAAGCCGCTCACACACACAGACACACACAGAAACACAAACACACAGGTCAGGTCAGCAGCTCGGACTGAAACTCCGCCGCTGCTCCAGGATGATGCTTGTCCTCGCTGCTGCTGCTGCTGCGTTCACGTCCCTGGGAAATATGGGAACTTCAAGTGAACGCCTCAGGAAGAAAAGCCACAATCCTGGGATTCTGAGACAGAGAAGAAAAATATGTTGGTTTATTGCACTCTGCTCCAACTACACATTCTGTGTGGTTTCTGAATGTATTTTTATTGTTATTATTAGGGCCGAGCACTGACAGACAGTGAGGCCCTATTGAAATTGTAAGGATTATTATTATTATTATATATTATAAATCATTCTTACCAACATGTAAGGGAACATGTTCACATTGACCGATCTTCACAAAAATCGATACACATGTGTATCATGACCAGACACACAAAAAAGTCTGAAAAACGCAACAGGAAGCCTGCTATTTGCATTTAGTGACCATTTTGGCCATATTCCACATTTTTACTTATTATTATTATTTGCTTCCCTTTTTGTATTTATATTTTACTTATGTCGTTTACACATAATACTACAATGTACAATTCATTAATGGTTCTTTTATTCCCTGTATTATATTGTTGATACTGTTATCTTGGAGTAAGCTCGTACGAGAATTTCCTTTGGGATTGATAAGGTCTTATCTTATCTTATCTGGTCTGGTCTCGTCTTGTCTTCTATAATGATAATAGTAATTATCTATATTGTTTTATTGCTGAGCCCTGTTGTGGCTCATCTGGAGTGGAAATGACAAAGAATACTAAATATAGATAAAAATCTTTATTGGGTTCTTTTATTACTTTACATTCGGTCTAATGATAACACCAGTTAAATAATGATCGTTGTTGGTATACGATGTATTAAGTTTCATTTACAATTACATTATGATTATTATGATTATTATTATTATTAAATTATCAGCAGAGTAGTAGTCCAGTAAAAAAAGTCAACTTTACGAAGAGTAAATGAAGGCAACAAAGGAGCGCCTGTTTTTTGACAGGCCAGTGTCATTTCAGGGAAAGACAGATGTGTTCCCACATCCTAACATCTGGATCACACTGCTTGGCCTTTTACTCCAGTATAGTTTCACAAGCAAACAGAGAGAAGCTGATTATTTTTCACCATAAAAGTATCTTTCCATGTGTGTGTGAACCAATGACAGGCCTGTGAAAGGACATAACAAACTCTCACCCTGACAATTACATTTATGAGGGTCGGCTCGGCAGAATGGTGGAGCTCACAATGGTGGGCTTCAGTGAATCAATTGGTGGGTGATAATTTATATGCGGCTGATTAGAGAGAGAGGGGCGCCTTTGCTTTGGGGATCTTTGCCCTCCTCCTGGGGATCCTCCCCATGAGGCCTGTGTTTAGTGAAGCAATGTGCTGCATGACTTCAGTCGGTGACCACAATGTGGAAATGGACATTTAATTGTTCTTCTGAGGCAGATAGGACTGAACATGCTCCAGTAAAATGTGCAAATGAGGTGTCTAGGTGATTATATATCTATATATATATACATTTAAATAAAAGATTAAAAGAACAAAAAATTATGAATAAGACAAAGATTTTATAATGGACGAAATTAAGTTTAAATATTTGTAGGTAATTTGAAGTGGCTGCTAAGGCAGAAGATTTGAACATCTAACGAGCCAATATCGTCATCTGCTGGTGTAAACATGGTAATGCATGTGCCCTGTGTGTGGGTGGCGTCTTCTTGCCAGTGAAACTCCAATGTTAATGTTAAAAGAAAACACATATATTCATGTTTCAATTGATTAAAAAGCAAATAAATAAATTTTCAAACAAATAATTAAATATCAGTATCTGCACAGTCAACACTTTTAATAGGGAAGTGGTGATAAAAGTTGGCAACAGGATTACAATGTTTTTCTGCTGCTTGACCACACGGTCACAGGGGCTGTGAAATTCAAGTTTTAAAATGTGTTACTTTAGCTGTTTCCTTGAATGAGCTCAACATGGGCCCTCAGACCTTGTTACTGTGTTGTTAGAGGCCACAGTTGAACCTGCAGCTGCAGTTTAGTCTAAATCCAGCTGCTGATTCCTGTAGAGGTCATCCACAGGCAAGCAGTCATAATAATCCAACTACTTTACTTTTGTTACTTGTAGTTTTGATGCTAATTTTGCTAATAAATTAGGCTAGTTCCTTTTATTAGCTTGTTGTGCAAGACTAGAGGGTGTATATAGGCTGCTGGAAAAGCTACACTTGAAATTCCTGAGGTGTAGCTTCCAATAACAAAAAACAACCTGTACTTATGAGGAGCTTGGATAATAGCTGTGTGTTACTGTAAATAAAAAAGGGAACTGTGGTCTGAGGGAGGCTGACGATGAGCAAAAAAAAACTTCTCTGTCTCGGCCTCACACAAACTGAGAAAACATCAGCGGTTTGAAACTAGACATGCTGAGCAGAGACTCACGGATCAGTTCATGTATCAAGTTTGTGTGCACATAATTACAAACCGGATATTTGTGCTTTGGTTAGAAGTATTAAAATCCCAGAGGTCACAGGAGAAAGGGTATCAGAGTGGCTGTCTTTTATTTGTCTGGGAGATAAGTGCAATTTGTTTGAGCTTAAGAAGAAAACAGCTAGACTAAGTCCTGTTTAAACTAATTACTTCTTAAAATACATGAAAAACCTTTGTGAGGCCACAAAAACAAACCGTATGATTTATATAGGTAAGTAATAAGTGGGTCGCCACTAACCAGATGGTGGTAGTTAGACCCCAGGCACCTCCAGTCTGCATACTGAAGTGCTCTTAGGCAAGATACTGAAGCTCCAAATTGCTCCAGACAGCTGTGCCAACAGTGTACTATAGAAAAGGTATGTGTGTGACTGTGAATTGTACTTTATTTGTACAGCACTTTTCTATACAAGTAATAAAATGCCTTACAACCAACAATATGAAACTCACAAACAAACAGAGTAAAAATAATAATTATAAAGATTATAAAATCCAATAGAAATCATATGAGAAAAGCTTTTTTTTTATGAAAATATATCCTAAATGAGATAAAACAGGTAAAAATCTATTTAGTTGAAGCAGCAACAGCAATGAAGCTGAAAGTGTGTGAAGAACTGCAGAAGTTATCAATCACACTTAGCTGAATTACAACTTAAAACGTCCAGGAAGAAATGACTCTCCAGTACATTTTGAGTTATATTTTTAATTAGTATAAACATCACAATGCTGCTTACGTCGCAGAGAATCAAATCAGGTCATATGTACAAACATTTGATAAAATGTTGAATAATCAACAGGAAGGCTGCTTTCTGAATGTTTCTATTCGAGTTCAGTTTATTCTAAAAAACACAAAAAATACAACAAAAATAATCTTCTGAAGTAAAATATCACTTTCTCAAAACTCTACGATTATGTACAACATTATGAATGAACTCTATTTGTAATCCAGTGTAACAGTGATGAAACCAGCAAAATTGAGAAGGTGGCGTGGCAGGACCTCAGTATATTGGAGGGATTAACGTTTGACATTATAAATTCAGAAAAACGCAAAATAATCTGGTCTTTTACTTTAGAGTAACAGACCAGCACAGACCTGCTGACAGTTCAGGCATGAAAACTGACTATTTTATAAAAGAGGGTTTTTTCTGGAAACTATCAGATCATATCATAGAAGTGACAGAACATTAAACTCAGAACCTATGGATGGTCTGTATAATAATCTAACTCCACACTAATGAAAATCCTTTAACCTGAGTACACACAGTTTCCCACAACTCACTCCAACAGGTCCCTGCATTAAATACAAGCTAAATGTCAAATCATAAGACGTCACATTTCATCACTGACGACACTCTGGCTCCGGTGGACATCACCCTTAAAAAAAAAAAACATCCATTATATGGACGAAATAAAAACAGACCCCCTCCAGTATTCAAACCTAATCGTGTTGTCTCCTCTGTCAGTCTGAGTGTCATTCAGCACCGGGACGAGGGTCAAAAGTGAGGGCTGAGGGTCAGATGGGCTTGGTGGTGGAGTTGTAGACCAGACGCTCTCGGTCTATTGAGGTGACCGGGGCGGTGTTGACGGGCACGCGGTGGTGCTGTACTGACTTCTTCTTCCCCTTTACGAGGCAGTACACCAGTAGGCCTAGAAGGAAGACGATAGCCAGACCCAGGACGGCAGCTATTGCAATGACAGCTGTGGAATGAAAGAGAGTGCATCTTTGAAATGGGTAAAACCAAAGCAGATCACTACATCAAATTCTGCTATGACCAACTCCATGGACTGGAAAACTGCGCTGGAATTGGAATGAAACTTGGATGACATTATTGAACAGCTTGTACCCACTAGAGGTCAAACACCTGGTGGAGCAGATCGATTTTAGGTCGACTTTTTAGGTTGACATTTAACTATTAAAGCTTATTTAACTAACAAAGGTGTAGAATATAAAAAAAAAAGGAAGGTGCTATACCTGTATCGCTCTCAAACACCTGCTTTTCAAACGCCCCCTTTCTTGCGAATACGTCCTGTTCTGAAAGAGAAGGACAAAATATATTTTCAGGAGTTTTTCGCAGAACACCACATGTTTAAAAAAAAAAAGCATTGAAAGAATTCATTCAACTGCACTCGGCTGTGGAGGGAAATTCAATCATCAATAACGTCTAATTGTTTGGGCCACTTCGGAGCAACAGAAACAAGCCAATATGGTTAACTTGTTCAGGTGCAGATTTCTGCGTTCAGAAGTCGTGGTCAATATTCAATTGAACTCAAGTCCAGCATTCACCCTTTGGCTCCCTTTTGTTCTCCACCAACTGGTGAGGGGATTATCAGGGTCAGCTATGAGCTTAAAGTTCACCAGTGTGTTGTAAACTTTGTCTTGTTGTTCCAAAATACATCAGGGATAAAACCAGTGACAGTGAAGCAAATGTGTGAGTCATGGAAATTAAACCGGTTCCTATAATCTCAATAGAGCTACAAGCAACTCCATTCCCATTGCATGTATTAATATGATCCATTATGAATAGGGCCTGTAAAAATAAGGATTAAAGCAGCTTTATGTATTAATAAATCACTGCATTTGCACAGGCTCAGAAGGTAAAACTACTTTTTCCCATGCTTTTCCCCATTCAAAAACTTTGTATATCAGTTTTGTTTCTGTGTCTGAATATTTTTTTTCCCCCCCAGACATTATTCGGAGTTCATGTCTCAAACGGCTTAAGTGAGCTCCTCTTAAACTGTTGAACAATAAAAATTGGAGAAATAACTTGAGGTTGTAGGAAATGTTTGAATCAATGAAAGGAAAAAAAAAATTTTAAAGTAAAGGGGAAATTTGACAGTTGGAGAGGATCGGGAGAAAGATGCCATTGAGGAAACTCTTGGTGGAATAGGATTTTAACTTACCAGGATACAATATGGGGGTAAAATACCTTAATATCAACCCACCTGTAACACCACGGCAAACTCTCTTGCAGTCTTCCTGAGTGTCAAATCTGTTCTCAGTCCCCTGGCAGCCGCCGTAGTTGAAGCGGAAGCATTCCTGCTTGATGGGGTTAAAGTACCACTTAGTGAGACTGTCCCTGCAGCTGCCTGTGTGGGGAGGCTCCGTGCAGCGCACTGTCAACGACAATAAAATGAACCGGTAGGGTGAGATTGTATGCAGCGCTAACAGCTAACAGGAGCCTCTTTATTTATTTTTCTAATTTTAAGAAAGAAATTAAAAAGTGAAATGTTCAAATCACCTTTTTGCTCATCCACTGGAATCTGGAGCAGGACCTGAAACTTGGTGTCCACTAGAAGCACACAGGACGCATTGAGAGTTAAAATCAGTCCCTTATTATTTCTACATTTCTAATTTCACGAGTCTGTATTAAGATAAAGCCTAGTTTGTAAAGTCGCTGCTCACAGTCTTCGCACTTCAGCTCGTCTGAGCCGTCGCTGCATTGTGGTGTTTTGTCACACTCGAGGCCTGGATCCAAGCAGCAGCCGTTGGAACAGGTGAATTGCTCCCGGGAGCAGGGAGAACCGCATGTTTCTCCTGTGGCACACAAACACAGCAGGAAATGTCACTGGCACTGCACCAGAGTCGTCCCTTTGGACTGGCAACAATCAATATTCAATCAAAGCAAGGCGCATTTAAACATTTCATCTCTTCACTTAAACTGCATAAAAGAGCATGCCTGCACATGTTTCTTTGTCATTCCCTCTACAGAATGCTCTTCAAATGTTGTATGATTGTTGGACCTTCCTTTCAAGGAACAAAGCATACTTAAAAAACTATAGTTCCGAAATCTATATTTTTCAGACGCCTCACCAGGTGAAATATCCATCACAGACCCGATGATAAGCCTCATTAGCAACAGAGATTTTCAACATTTGCTTTCTTCTGGTTTAAAAACGATGAAGAGACAAATATCTGAACTCACGTACCCTTAGGTGCGGGAATTGGTAAACCTCTACCAGTTTTGGCAGTTTTCTCTGAAAGATAAAACAAAAATTAGATTAAAATTCAATGATTAAAAAAAATGACATGTTGACACCATAAAAAAACAATAAGACTAATGTTAAGTTGTCATTTTGTTATAAATAAATATATATGAATACAAGTTTATATTAAAATAATGTATATTTAAATTTTAAAATATGTATTATTAAAATATAGTACAATTCCAAACTGTTTTGTTGTTTAGACTAGCTTTCCATTTCCCCCCATGTTTCCATCTTAATCTGGGGGTCCTGTCCTGTAAGGTGATTTTGTTTTTGGTTAAATAAGCAAGTCGCTTACTAAAAATAAATATGACAATTTATTGATTATCATTTCCTAAGCTTTTTTAAATGTGCTCGAACAAGGAAGAATTGTGAGTTGTGCATGGTCGCTGAACATATAATTGGTGCCAGAATGAGCCCTGATTTAGAAAAACCCTAGATCCGCCACCTTAAAGCTATGCTACGCTAACCATCTCATGGTTGTAACATTACATTCGATTTTACATGCATAATGGAGCTGACGTTTTTCTTTTGCATACTGCTTCCCCGAGAGAGCTAAATGGGCTGAAAGCAGTACTTCACCTGTTCCCATTTTCACAAATCATCACATTCTATTGCAACAAACAAAAGCCAGATAACTAAAGATATAGATACCTGAGCCATGGCAGGCTTTGCTGCACTCATCCATGGACAAATAGTTGTTGAGATTCTCCCTGCAGCCTCCGAAGATAAAGGACTCACACTTCTCCGAGGCGGCATTGTAATGCCATCGGGTGAAAGCACCACGGCATGGTCCCATCTTCTTTGGGGCCATACATTGCACTGGTAAGACACAGAATCAAGGATCAGAAATGCTGCTTGTGCTTCCTGGAAATCTGCAAAAATACTTGTTGACACAGCAGAATTATGCAAAAAACTGCTCCACCGATGGCGGATCCAGTCATTTTTTTATTTACTTTCTTTTACATTGTGACAAAAAGGGTGTTTTGCAGAATTTAGTTGATTCTTGTAGAATAGATCCTAGAGAAAATTATAAGCCCCGTTAAGGGGAGTGATAGTTATGAGTGTATGCAATGTGTGTACAAAGTGAAAATCCAAAATGAAAAAAGCTGGATCTAAATAATTTAAATGGGGTTTTATAAGGGGCCTCTGTGAGGTAATCCTTTTACGAGGGTGTATCTCTAATTTATTCTATTGATATCCATGTAAACACGTCTAATTGTTTTCATGACCTTGGCTCAGTTATTGATGAAAAACAACCTCAGCCTAGTGAAATGTAAAATCTTCCCAACACTAACTATTTGCTCCGTTGTGTTAATCTTACGCTAAAAGTTATAAGCTAACTAGTATTCCTCAGAAAAGCACTAAAATACAAATGCAGTATGCATCAGATATCCTCACTGGACACTTAACAATGCACCACAAATCCAAAACTCCAGTCTAAGTTATGTCTCATATCCGACACCAGCTTCACTGAGAACGTATTTTGTCTCAACTTCCTATTCTTTGTGTCTGTCTCACGAGTTAGCAGACACATCATTATCAATGTGGTTTTCCTGTATAGACAAATGCAACTGAGAACAAATAATAGGCGATTCAGCACAGAGGTTATAGAGGTACAATATGTACTGTTGATTGTCTGTATATGTGGCTGGTGATTCATGTTTTACACATGTCACAAGGCAACACAACTACTGGAAGCTGCTCTTTTCATCACCAAGTTCTCACACGCACTGTCATTTATGAATGAGTTTATTCAAACCGGTAATTATTGTGGAGTTAATGTGGCAGCGCCGCTCACAGCCGTGCTCACGCATGAAGTACATTCCTAACTCCAATAAGGACAAAGGCTGTTAATCGGTAACTGAAACACCGAGACCTTAGAGGTCTTTCATTGTTACTCCCTCAACCAGAAACCAACAGATACAAACTTGAGCTTACGAAAGTGCTTTCAAAAAGGGGGAAACTTTAAGACTTTCAATCACGTCTAATCAATACTGACGCGGATCCCCATGTGACAGGAGTTTTCTTGTTTGTGTAACTCAGGCTGAAACCAGACGAACAGGTTTTGTGGGATGGGGGGCGGAGAGAGTGGGACTGCAGCAGGGTAGAAGTGAGAAGAGAGAGAGAGAAAAAAGAACCGCCACCCGTTGACTCAAGCTTTGCTTTCTGTAGAAACTGCAAATATAAAACGTGCCTACCTTCGCTGCGGATTTGTGGGTCGTGTGAGCAAGGGAAGTGAAACCGCAGGGATGTATGAAATAAAAAAAAACGCTCTTCTATGAAAAAGACCTACTTAGTTCTGTAGCTCAGCTGTTTTGTTTTTTTCTGTCAACAAAAGTCAGATCTGGTTCAATCTTCTTATATAACAATCTGTTATCGCTCCATCATCTTCCTTTGCCGTTGCGACATTCAGGCAGTAGGAATTAGGCGGACGTGCCTTGACAGGTTTGATGACAACTACTATGGAACAGCTCATGTGACAAAAACGCCAAACAATTCCAGGTAAACTGATGTGGTTTGTTTCCTTTCCAGCTAAATCCTCTTGAGGTAATGTATAGAGAGTTTGAAATAACACAGAAATTTCTATTTTAAACATTAAGGAGAACATAAGGATTTTACAGCGTTTAAAAAAAAATAATCTAAGAAACACATGGAATTATTATGTTTTGCCTATGGCCCAACACTATCATGAGGTGACTCAGGTGACTCATGTTAAATAGTGAAACTCTTCTGTCACATACTTAACTTTGAGTCTATATTTGCAGAGAAACTAACGAAACGACAGCAGCCAACTCTGATATGAGATTTGATCTACACGCTGGGATTTGCATGGGTGTTCAGAGCTCGTTCGAAACACATCACTCATGTCCTGGTCAACAAGAGGGAAGCATGAATGAATATGTTCAGATGATATTTCTATCAGCTGAGATACTCACGCTCAGACTGCTCGGGAGTCAGGACCAGAACAGTGACCTTCACCGAGTCGGATTGGCCAGTAGTGTCCGTGACGGTCAGCTGGAACTTGTAAACCCCAGATGTCAGATTGGACACGATGATCTGGTCATCAAAGCTGGTTTGCTACGAGGAATCAAAGAGGACAGTGATGCAGAATTGCATCTTTTCCAAACTGGACTGTAGAAAGTCTGGCCTTGCACTGCGGTCCCGTCACTCACCTCAAAGACTGCGTAAGGATACGGAGTCAGCATTTGCCATTTGAAAGACTCAATCCCGTTGTCATCTTTGCTCTGAATGCCATTCAGTGTCACACTGTCCTGAGGTTGCACCACTTGGTCCAGGCCTCCGTTGGCCACTGGTGGACGGTCGGAGTCATCTGGGGGGACAAAACTGGATCAGCGTACATCACATATAGACAACCTCTAAGATAACTTACAAACAATGAGGAGTTATTTGCGAACACAAGGTAGCAGCACAGGAAGAGGCACAGGTGGACACAGAAACCTGAACCACTACACCAGGGGCCCTGGCGTGTGTGAACATGCTGAAATGAAGGCTGTTTCCCTAAGTCTGTGGCCTGGGGAAGAAAATGCTTAAACAAAGACCATGGAAAGACAGGGAAACTGATTATTAGAAGACACTGGTAACAATGAGAAAGGATCTGAGCCACTATGATTAAATTAAGTGCTATGCCCACACGGTCCTTAGGAAAACTTTAACTTAACATTATACATAACTGATATACCAGTGTCAAATCTTCACCTTTAACACATGTTTCTTTTGAAAGGAACGATTATAATAGAAACCCCAATGATTCAAAAGGCTCCCTCCTGACAAACTGTGACATGCATCAATGTGGAGCTGTCTGGAAGTGTAGCCTGGAACAGTGTGGATTCTTACTTGGAGTGTTATCTAGTTCCAGGTAGCTGTCGTACAAGGTCTCCAGGATGTAGTTGGTGTACCCCTTCTTCCTGACGAAGCGGCAGGCGTACTTCTTCTTGTAGAGGCAGTCAAACAGAAAGCAGGAGTTCACCTTACCTTCCTCGGCTGCCCGCTGCATGAAGGCGACGTTGCACCTCGGTTCTTTGCAGCAGGCGCTCACACAGTCCCTGGATCTGTCCAGCTTCGGCGACGAGAGGAACGTGGCTCCGGTTTTCACGGACTCGTCTGTGTCGAGGACGAAATCCTCTCGTCCGCCCTTGAAATTGGCCAAACACTCGTCTCCGGACTGCTGCGCCCCGGCGAAGCGCAGCAGCAGCGCGGAGAGCAGGAGCGCGCAGGCTCCCAGGGGTCCGGTGGGCCCCGGAACCATTGTGGAAATAGTCCTGTCTGTGTTTACCACGCACGCAAAGAGCACCTGGAGCAGCAGTGGAGTCAGGTGAGGTTTAACAAAAACACTACCGCTTGATGTTAATCGACTTCTCCGTGGAGTGTTTAGGCCGCAAACGAAAGAAAAAAAAAACACGTCTCCTCCTCTCGACCAACAACCTTCAAGTAAGTCTGAGGTGAAACCGACTTCCTGAGCTGCACCCCGAGGTGATCGCAGAGTCCGTCCACAACGAGCTGATCCTCAACGACCCTGAAACTGGGCCAGGACGATCCGCCGCTTTGATGTCGACAAAAAACCCTAAACCACCCACGACATCGGCCCAGGTGACTCACCTGAGAGATACAGGAAGTGAAATTCCACTCCTGACATGCCACTCCCTGATTATACTGAGACTGGCTGAGGTTTCACAGTCCGCAGCTTTGTGAGTGAGCGTCAAAGTGTTAAAACCACTGTCTATGGTTAAAACACGGACATGCTCACATAAATACAGTCATGAAGTTTCATGGGGGAAGTCCTCTATTTACTTAATCATATTTCCCCTATTTCTGTCATGAAAAGTAGCATATTCAATAAGCACAATGTAGAATAATATAATGAGAAAACAAAAAATGTACAGCTACTAGGAATAAAATACAAAGCTTTTAGCCAGAGGAATAGTGGAAAACATATTAAGATTGATACATGCGATTTAATTATGTACTCAAGTGTAAATAAAATAAAAATAATCACTTTGGTATTCCAGATAGATTCCAAGTACAAATTATTACATTATAAGAAATCTTTAATTTACTTACTTTCAAGCAAATAGCACCAACATTCTCTATAAAGACAATGGTGCATATGAAACACTATGATAATGAGGTAAAAAAAAACAAACTTATTTGAACAGAGTTCTGACACACAGGCAAAACCAAGTAAAGGTAAAAGGGCAGCATAAGTACTGGTGGGAACTCGAATTACCTGTAATCAGACAACATTGTAAGTTAGTTATTGCTGTTGTGTTAATGAGGCAAAAATACCCACACAAAACTACATTTATCTTGCTCGTTTAAACTACTATTTATCATTTGCTATCTTTAATCCAGAAGGTGGCAGTATAATCCCACCGACAGGCAAGGAAGAATCTTCGGGGGTGAACAAAGTATGACTCATACTTTCGCATAAGGAAAGTATGTGCTTTATAGTATATGTATGGTGAGCTATAGGATCATTAACACAAATGATCACTCAGATTCTAAGAAACACAATGTTGTTGTGACAGGAAGTGGAACTGAGTTGGTTAAGTAATCAGATTGCACTCTTGACGTCACACATGTAACGATCACCAACCTGGGGAGAGGCAGGAAGTGGTGGCTCTGATGAAATCCTGATAATTTGCTGTTCTTATTTAGAGTGAATCATATTTCCGGACAAAATTAGTGAGGTTATGATGTCTTTGGGGGAAATGAGATAAGTAACCGGATAATGAAATCTTCACTCAACACTGAACACAAACCATCAGACGTCTAACTCATCCTCGGCATTTGGTTTCCATTCCTCTTTCCTTGGAATGAGTCACCCAGCCAGGTCTGAGGTTGAGAAGGCCCAGTGCACGGCTCCAGTCCACGTCCCACGGTTTAGACAAGCCGCCGTTTGCCGAACCAAGTAACCCCCGGACGAGATGAATGAATTTGTTTGCCCGGAAAGGTGAGCTGCAGGAGCCACTCAATAATTCAGCGTTTGTAACAGACGGTGCATCAGTGGGTGAACACGCGCAGCTACGGCTGATTGAGTGAGTCCCTGCCAAAACAAAAAAGCTGAACCCCATCATTCATATCGTAATGGGATCTGTGGAAACTCTGCGGCCTGTTGTCTCCGCTGTCTCACCTGTGAGAAAGAATTGGCACTGGGATGCAGAACTAAGAATATCTGACCTTGGGTTATGTGCCACTGTTGATGTTTGACTTCACAAACGGCTTCTGGACGTTAAATCTACTTTTTAAACAGCCACAAAAAGTGCTCTCCTAGTCATCCATTATGGATGGGTGCTTAACGGAGGACGCCAATTTGACTTCAAGGCTTATTAAACGTACACCCGATAATGGCTGTTATGAAAGGACGCGGTGGCTATCGCACGATAGGAGCCCTGGCTCACCTGTCAGGGGGACCCAGGCATTGTTGGAAGTGTTTGCGGAACACAAGAGCCCTCAGCATATCGAACCCTGTTGAGTCTGTCAGCAGATAAAAACATTTGAACTGAGTAAAAAATATATGGCTGGGGGGTTGGTATGCAGAGGTTTCTGATGATAGATATGTCTTCAGATCATATGACTGGGGGGGATAAGAAGAAAAAGACTAATGCACTTATAATCATTTTGATTTTATTCGGGCATACTGGCATATCTCCAGCCCGAGTTATTACCATATCTAATTGCAGAGGGAACCCTCCTACCCTTCAACCACTTTTTATTGCTGCAATTGACCTACGCTCTCCCACCTGCAATAAGGAGGAGAGCAAAGCCTGCACACACCCTGAAAGTGTATGTGCACACACACACACATGCATCCAAAAACTGTCTCGCCCAGAGCCATATCTCATTACCATCCTCCTGATAGTGCAGCCAGTGGGTGTTGCAAGAGGAGGAGGGAAAGAGAGCAAGAGAGAGAGAGAGAGAGAGAGAGAAAGGAGGAGGAGGAGGACAGGCAGAGAACCAGAGCGAGCGTTAGAGAGAGGGACAACACTCAGCAACACAAAAGGAGATCCGCATGGGAACAGCCGCTCACTGGAAAAGAAGAGGCACAGGAGATATAGAGGCAGACTAGAGGAGCAGGTGTGCAAGACATACGTGCCAGAGCCTGAGTATCTGTAAGTGTGTGGGTGTGTGTGTGGGTGTGTGTGTTTGTGTGTGCGCACGTGTGTGTGCTCTCCCGAGGCCGTGGCAGCCATGGCATCAGAGGCCAGCGCCCAGTCCAGGGTGATGTTCCAGGCTAAGGACAAAACAGAGGAGCCGGCTCACCGCAAGCTGGGCAAGCTGACGGTCAAGTACAACCGCAAGGACCTGCAGAGGCGGCTGGATATTGAGGAGTGGATCGACGGACAGCTGCACCTGCTGTTTGACTGCGAGGTAGGGTGGTTCACTGTGGTGGGTGCCTGAGGAGGCGAGGTGCAGGGTGCGTGGGAGGCAGTGAACTGCTCAGAGATGCCTGTGGTGGGCCATCCATCATGGGTGAGAGATCACAGCGACCTAGAGGAGGAGTGGGTGGGAGGCGAGTGGCTGCTCTGTCGCGGCCGCAGTCTTTGGCTCAGAAGCCCTCATGTGTCATCATCCCATCAGATGTTGTTTTCCCACACTGATGAGATAAGACTTGCCAAGATATAATGGCTAATTACAGTCATTTGAAAGCCTGTTGCAACCCTAATGACTCAGCTCTTACGTCACTTTATACACCGGGTGGCAATATGGTTGTACACAGCGTGAATAAATGTAATTTACATTCTAGGATCTGTAGAAAATGAAACAAGAACCAGGACATTTTCACTGTAACTTTGTGATATTGTAATAAAGAGGTGTTAGAGAAAGACAGAAAAACTGATATTTCATGTTTCAATGCAGATTATAAGTAGTTTTATAATGTTTTAATACTGTGTGTGTGTGTGTGTGTGTGTGTATACTTGTACATCTTTGTGAGGGCCATTTTGAGCTCAGAACCATTAGAGCAATGACATTTAAACATTAAGTCTTGTTTTTAGGTTTAGGACTAGAATTAGGGTTTAGGTTAGATTGTGTGCGTGTGTGTGTGTGTGTGTTTGTGCGTGTGTGCGTGCGTGCATGTCCTTTCTCTGTTTGCAGACATAAAAGTTACTATACTTAATTGAAAAAATATACACTTAAATACACATAATAATATACTTTGATAGTGTCCTATGTATTGAGGATGGTTTTTGATGACAGTGATTATCAGAGAACTTGACTGTAAGTGAACATATATGCTTTACGATAGGGTGTTGTATTAACACAGTACATGTATGAACACAAGAGTCATGACATGGAAACGTGCTCATTATTACTATAGTGATCTTATTTAATGGCCTTATCACACACATGGTTGGGTTTGTTACATATTTAAGGGGTTACAGCGAGACGTAAGCCGTCTCCCACACACGGCTCAACTCTTCTGTAGAGTGGGACCCAATCCAGTTATGTCAGAGGCTCCGTATTGATTCGCTTGGCATTCTCTGAGGGGAAACCATGGCAACAGATGTCTCCTCGCCCACGTGAGGCAGCGGCGGTGCGCACAGAGGAATTGGCGGTGTCTGCCGAGGAGCACTAGGCTTCCTAATGACGCGGCAGATCGGATGACAGCGCCGCCTCCGGTTCATGACGGAGACGACAAGAGTCAGAGTGTCTCTCGGTTGTGTCTCAAACCAAACGGAGAGGAACCTGTTTCATGGTCTGCAGCCACCACAATGTCTGGTTCCCTCTTTCACTGCACACTTGCCTTTTGAAAAAATGGTGTGTAGTGTGCTGATGCTGCAGAGAGGGCATGCATGGACATTCATCTGACTGTGGTGATAGCTCAAAGATTATTTTTTTTTATATTGTGCACACTATTTGTTTTACAATTGTAATTCATGCCTGTGAGGGATAGAGAAGGGAGGAGTAAATTAAATGATTGGGAACCAGGACATGAAGATAACAAAAGCGGATCTGATGTCTTTTTCTGATTATTCTTTTGATCTTGAACCAAAAAAGTGTTATTAGGCCACATTTATAGCCTTTCATGCTCTGACTCTGAGACATAAGTATTAATGTGCAGCACATGCACAGCGCAGACAAAGTGAAAGTGCATGTACAATCTACAAGACTTGATATTTGCATTAGTCACTTGTGTGGAATCAGTCTTGTCCATGTGCACTGGCCACTGTAATGAATTTTGCATCGGCTCAGGGCAAGTATACTCTGTGTCTTCCGCATGGAAGCATTTATCAGTCCCTGGTGTCACCGCCTGAATTATTAAACTCCATCTCCAATTCATACAAGTGCTGCCTCGGTCTGGAGCGGCCGTCCTCTTTGCAAACTTCACACGCTGTGAGAAATGTGTGAAAAACTGTTCTCAATATACGTATAAATGGTGAGCAACATTTAGGCCTGTGTGTGAGGAGTAACTCAGAGCCTGGATCAGTGTTTCCATACTCAACATTTACAGTGAATGCCTATTTTATGGAAATATTTGAAGAAACTTATACGATTAAATTAACTCAAGTTATAGTGTAACCGCAGCATTGTTCTGAGTTTGAGTTTTTAGAATTTGTCCAATACTTTCTAGAATCCTCTTTTGCCTGTTGACACTTTCCCATGTCATAGTGTACAGATAATGAATATTATGATGTCGTAGCAGCTCGTGCCTCAGGCAGGAAAAGGGAAGGCTACGATAAGTCCAACACAGCTCGGCATCTTCTCAAAATAGCAACACTTCCTGGGCATGGCTTCCTTTACATTGCAAATAACACAGATCCAACCTGCACGTGATGTTGATGTTTTGTTGATGAAAGGTCAGTGGATTAATGTGTATACGTAGAGAATAGATCTGTAAACCAAAGCCTTTATTGCTTCACATTTCTTGAAATAGCGTGAATTTGATTATTTTTATCTGTTAAGCCAGTTAGTTTACCTTAACTTAGCATAAACACTGTAAATGGTGGGGAACTGCTAGCCTGGTTATATCAAAATATATCTCCAAAGCTATTAAGCTTAGGGTGCGTTAAGACATTCACTGTTCTCTGGAGATCCTCTGGAGCAATATATGTATGTGTGAACACAAATGTTCAAGTGAGAGCTTCTTGAGTTTCTGCAGAGATTCTCTCTCTGGCCTCCCTGGTATTAAGTCTGCAGAAAGTCTGAGGGAGCTGATGTGAGAAAACAGCAGGAGATTCCCTGTAGAATTCGGGAGCTAGAGGGGGTGGTGGTGACGCGTCTAACACACGGCAGACCAAAAAAACTAACATGATTCACAGGGGGGCATGAATATAAATATTCAGTTCCACAGTTTCGCAGCACTACAAGGCAGATTTGACTGATCTGTCTTTGGGCAATTTTCGTAAACGATGAAGTTCCCTTGATAAAGTGTTTCTCCAGTGCAACAAGACAAAGTAGAATAAATGAAAGATGTCAGGGAGTTGTGTAGAAAATAAATTTAAATGATCACACTACCACTGTGAGTGCAGATAATCACTCCTCACATGATAATAAGGAAGTATTCCTGAATTATAAATTGCAGCAGAGGTTATCTTATCTCGACTAAGTCCAACTGCTTATTATTTAGACTGCATCTGCACTGCTGTCTGAAACAGAGAAGCTCTGCGAACCACTTTGATATTCATGGATTCCAATATAAGTGCCAACATTCATTTTAGCTTCAGTCTGCTGCTTTTAACTTCAAAAAGTGCTGCTGAGACACTTTTGCCCAGAGGCCTCATTAAAATGCTATTTTCCTCTGACAATGAGGGTAAATCTCAACAAGCTGAGGATTTTGACTGCGTACATTATGAAACAGTAACTAGTGCCGTGCTAGTGGAAACGTCTCTCATTGATATTCAGTGGTGCTCTGCATGGACCTGCAGTCACAGAGTGGGTTTAAGAGCAAAGTAGATGAAGGCGCCGCCTTGTATATTTTGAAGTTTATCAATTTTTTACACTTAGAGCTCATGTAGTATTGGATTTATTCTAAAGGCCTACTTGCTAGACAAGGAGCCCTATATAAGTCTGAATATCAGCCAAAAGGGAAGTGAACAGCACCACCATATGCATCAAATGAGAGCAGTTATTTATATATTTATTGATATGTACTGCCAAGAAAATACATAGTTTGTAAATAAATCTGCATTTTTTCCAGTTAAGTATAAATGGCGGCCAAGAATCATCCTACAAATGCTGATGTCTTATAAATAGCTTTCAGATATCTATAGGTTGGTTTAATTCATTTAAAAAAAATTGGTTTCAGGATATTCTGTTCTATTCTACTCTATTATTCTATTCTATTCTATTTATTATACTATTTTTCGTCACACTTCTTGTGTCTTACTCTATTATTATGTATTTTGTGTGTTTGTTGTGTGTGTTTTCTCTTGTCATTGTTTCATTGAGCTCTCCAAGACACATTCCAATCAGATCAGGAGATATGGCAATAAAGTAGTAAATCTTGAATCAAGCTGCAGGTTCTATACTAAGAAATCACAGCATTACTGCTAAAATGATACATAGGCAATGCATCGTAGCTGCAACTGGCAAAGAGGCGGGTAGATTAGAATATTCTGCACTTTATCAAGCACACAAAACCATACAAGTATAGTGCTGTATCTCACCACAGCCCAACAAATCGGAGGTGGTAAAGCAAAACCCACACAGAGCAGAAATGCACAGCATGGAGTGAAAAAAGAGACAAAGAGCCCTGTATGCATCCCACAGACATCAGCAGAATCACATGGGGTCCACTCTGGCAGCGTGTATCAGTTAGAGAGGACACAGGGGACTCTGAAGGTGGGTCCATCTTATTCCGCCACTCAGCACTCCAACATTGATTAGTTCTCTCCTCATCCAGAAAGCTGCTCCATCCCCAGCAGCCATGAAAACTCCCCAACCGGATAATATTCCTCTTAAAAAGTGGCAACGCTTGACAAATAGGAGTGTGCTTGTGCTGACTCCCGATATCTTCAGGATTTGTACAGTGAGCACTCCTCATTCCCTCTGAAAATGTAGTTTATAGGTGTGGATAAGAGCGAGCGACATGAAGTGATTACTTTGGTACATTAGCTTTTTATAACTTGGGACACTGAGCCCTCTTATTTTTAACAATCTTTACACAAGGTTACACAATCTTTGAGACGGAAACACAGATGACTATATCTAAGTCAATGCTACCCATGGGTTTGTTTTTTATTTCCCAACCAATCTGTGATTAAAATATTCTTAGTAAAACGTTTGAAAAGGAAATACACTGTCTTTGATGTCCAAGCTACAGTGTAAATGCCAGCAGGATAAACCATCAATGAAATGTGGCATGTGGCAAACACGTCTCCAGGTGCCCTTTTGCCTTCGCGCCTCAGCGCTCTTCAGCTTGACTCATCATCATCAATCAAATCATTGGTATTTGCAATTCTTCTGGAAGAAAACTGCATTTATTCCTGCAATACAACCTTCAGTAATAACACACACTGAGGTGATAAAAGTAAGGATTTGACCCTTTTTAGATGTGACATCCCAAATGGTTATATGCCGCTGTGCAGCAGAGAAATCCCTGTCATGTCACATTACATCCCGGATCGCTTCTTTCACTTTCTTTTCCTTCTCAGTGACTCTGCTCAGTAGGTCTTACCACCATGGGTGAATGGATGCCAAGAGGCCCACTTAATACAGCCTAATTTGCAAGAGCTTTTGACGCATTCATAAAGGCAGGCATGAACATTAAAGTTAAAGAGGATTATTGAGGAATATTCTGTTGAACTTATTTCTCTCTTATATTTACCTCTGCTCTCACAGGAGGAGGAGATCCCGGAGTTAGAGATCGACATAGATGAGCTCCTGGAGCTGACAGATGAAGGCCAGAGAACCCGGCTGCAGGTAAGACTGTGTGAGGGCAAGTTGACCTAACATATTTATATATTCAGTTATTTACTACCGAGGCTACTTAATGGAACTGGCAAAGTCCAGCAAACAACTGACAAAGTCCAGGGGCGAATCCAGGGCTGGGGCCAAGGGGGCAGATGCCCTAGCTAAAATCTGATTTGCCACCGTCTTGTCAGTAGTCTTGCTTTTATTAACTAGTCACTCTCTATCAATAATACAATTTGAAAAAAAAGTTTTCAGTGACACTTGGGCGAACACCCGACTATTCACTATGTGGGGTAATAGCGTAACCCTTGACCCTTGCTGGAATCCCCTGTCCAGCGTTGTGTGTGTGAGCTTGTTCTTTTTTTTTTGTTAGGAGCTGTTGCAGGAATGCGGGAAGCCAAAAGAGGTGAGACCAGAAACATGCACGACTTATATGAAATAAAAATAATCATTCAACTGAACTAAAGAAATATATTTTCTGTGTCCTCTTCACAGGAATTTATCAACGGCCTGCTCTACAGGATAAAGGGTCTACGTAAAATGTCAGGTCCCTTGAAGAAATAATTTTAGGTCAAATAAATGATAGAGACAGTGCGGGGCTTCTTTAGCTTCCCATCGACCGAGGAGGTTAACTGTTGGGACGCCAGTACTTGCAGTTCACATTGTGGGAACTCTTCCCGGGTCGGTATCAGTCTGACACAAGAGCAGCTGGGTTTTGAATAGATTTTCTTTATTATTATTATTTCACTTTCATGTATGGACTGCTAAAACATTTTGTTTCCCATTAACCAATAATGCACATGAGATAAAAAGCTGTTATGCCTATTACTCAGACAGACTGGGCTTTTTTTGTGTAAGACTGTACATTTTCATTTGCCTATTTATGTACATAAATATTTTTGTTCTGATGACAGTGTTGTAAGTTAAAATAAAAATTGGAACATTTTCAAGACAAGGCTGTTGATGAATTGTCAAGAGGGTTAAGTGTGATTCCACAAGCACAGGCGATCATATGACTGGGCAACAGGTATCAGAAATTATTCATCCTCCTTATACAAATAAATATTGACATGTCCATAACACCAAGCAGTTTAAAAAAACATTTAAATATACTGTTACTGCTCTAAAACACTTCAGAGGAGGATAATGTCGTACAGTCCTGACTTTCAGACGGTATTCCCAGAAAACATGGGTTTGTTGTGCTTTCAGCGGTGATGGAGACAAAGGGGACGTTGACATGTCAAGTCCAGGAGTAAACACAGTGCAATCAGCAGCAGGAGGGTCCATTAAGTATGCGTCCATTATCCTCCTCATCCATTTCCTGTCTGTGGTGCGTGCATGACAAGGCCAGAAAAAAAAGGCAAACACAGTAACGGCCTCGTTGCAAACCTTAATGGAGACAAGCCCCCAGAGGAGAGTGTAATTATGGTTTCTCCTCAGCTAGACAGTAATGCATAGTGATGAAACTGCACTCTGGCCGTCTCCCTGACACACACACAGGGTCTCTGGGCTGAGTGGCTCCATTATAGTAATTTGCTATGTCCGACCCCCATTTCCACTTTTGCTTCTCTGACCTCCATACTGTAATATCCTACACATCTGACAAAACCTGCCAGACGGAGACGCTCTTGTCTTGTAATGATAACTTTAATCCCAAAAAAGATGCTTCAATGTTAAAAATAAAACTGCTTCCCCTCCGAGGAGTGACAGCGCTCTACACTTGTGTTTCCCTCCTAATGAAATTACTAACAAAGGACAAGAAGGGGCGATACTCATGTCAGACTCACAGCCAAACATAGATTACAAGAGTGACTGCAGTGCCTGCCAAAAAGATAACAAAGCCCTCAGTAATCCTATTATACCGACTCCTCTATGCGTCTTCAGTCTAGAGCTGACAGTAGGTCTGGGACAGTCCATCATTCCAGATGAGCTCATGACGTGTCTGGCTCCTCGCTCTGTGATGTCAATTACAAAAAAATTATGATAAAATGTGCAAAGAGAGACTTAGATGAGCCTTTGTTGCGTTTAAGAAGTGGCACAAGTGACAGAAAAAAGCTAAAGCTTCTTATTAAGTTGGACAGGGTGAGAACTTTTCTGAGTGCAGAAGCTGAATAGTTTGTTTTTTTTTAAATACAAACACTGTCTACCAGCATCTGTAAGGTTAATTACCTCTATTCTTATACATTACAGAAAATTAAGAGCTATCTTTCACTTATTATACAAATCTTATATCACATATATATCCATTGTGTCTTTACCTACTCAATTAATCTAGATCAGTGCTTGCAACTACAGAAGACAAATGCTGCTTTCCTGTATTTATACCATGTTGGACAGATAAGATGAGATACGTTAAGAGTTTAAAATTAGCCATTCTGCACTGCTTTAGATAACATGTAGTGTTTCTATCTTTTTTTTTTACAATAATAGGTCACTTAAGGCTAAAGCACAGCTCTAAGGATGATGAGTGACAAGAGCCTGATAAGGCAAACATATCTGCAACACAGTCCAACTATCATGTCTTTCTCTTCTTCTTTGGCGCAGTGTAGTTAGTGGTGCGATGCTCCATCCTGTCATATTTATCATGGCCTTCCCTGGGGAGATAATGGGAGTGTAGATTGATAATTCATCACAATAAATACTTCATTGTCATGCTGCTTAACAGTATGGCAGCAGGCTGCCGACAATGTATCTGGGTCTTGGTACACATTTCAAATCACAGGCGTCTTTTCTTTGGCATCGAGGTTAAGATTTCCATACAAAGCTGAGTGGAAAGCCAGAGCTTTTGCAGAGTTTTTTTATATCAGTTTACCTGAAGCATCGGTTGCAGTATATGTCTCCGTCACAGGTGTGACAGCGAAGTGTGGCATCTTGGTTACAGATGCAGCACCATGGAAGTTCCTCCTCATCGCTGTCTGATTGCTGATGCGCTCCAGCCGCAGCCGGAATCCTACTCTTTGGTTGTGGAGCCTGTGTTTTTAATACACACCAGGACAACCAGGGATTTAAATGTTATTCTGTCTAATAGTATGAATATTTTGAAATTGGCTGTTGTTCAGTACCTGTTTCTTTGATGTCTTCTTATTTTCTGTGTTCTTTGGTCCACACTGTTCTAAAGGAATGTTGTAGCCACTGGCCTCATCCAGTGCAGCTTCTTCTGAGAGCTGGAAAAGAAAATCGGAAAAATCTGTATTGTGTATAGTTCACATTACAAATAATTAAAATGGCAAAACAGCAGCCCCTTGTGGTGTTCCCGGTTGATTTGAGTTTGCTGTCCATGACATTTAAAAAGGTATGATATGTACTTAGTAACACATTCATGCGTTAGTTTCATTATCATCGTGTTAAAATATCAAGTTCATTTAGCCTTAAGCCCCACACCTGTTTCAAAACTCGCTTCACAGATTCTTCCTCAGTCTCCTCCTCACTGTCTGGATGCTGGAAGTCCTCCATAGTAACTACAAATGACGTGGGACATAAACATTGACAGGTTTCTGATACACAAACACAGTAACACTATAATCAATGCAACAATGATTAAAGCTCTTATGGAATATTGTCATACTGAGTTACTATTAATAAGAGATATGGTAAAGAGAGCATTATGTACCTTTTTCTGGGTCCTGCCCCTTCAGCTGGGCCAGTCTCTTGGCCATGTGGAGGATCTGATCCTGGGAATGCTGCTCCGTCCTCAGCTCCGCCATGGCCTCCTCCAGCAGACGGGCCTTCTCAGCCTCCAGCTGCTTGTTCGCATCCTGCTGCGCATCCTGGTTCTCCTCCAAATTCTCATCCAGTATTCCCCCCTCCCCCTTGTTGAGATCGTTCATACGCCCATCCACATCTGCAGAGACAAATATAGGTCTTAGCCTATTTGGAAGATCTACAGAGCAGCTGAGCAAAGAGTCACATTTGTTGCCTGATTCAACCAACTGACCACGCAACATTTTTACAAATTTATGTGGTCATTGCATAAGGCCTGTAAAACGATTAACTGAATATGTGTAAATACAGTGGCAAGAGTAAGATCTTACTGCCCTCTGGATTTGACTGCTGGTCATCAATGGCAACTTCCTCTGTCATCTGACTGAGCAGATCATTGGCTTGTTCAGTCTGAGTCCTGCCATCTGGAGGCTGGTGCACCTGAACAGATGAGCACATAGGTATGGTTGATTCAAACCATTTACAGGGTTTATGCAGGTTTTAGAAGGTTAAATTGAAGTATATTCAAGAGCATGATAAATGAAATGTATGTCAGCTATTAGTTATCAGTTCCATGTTGTTCTTGTTCATAGTTTTTATTACAGCATGCTCATATCTGTATCATTGAGAAAGAACTACAATACACAGAGACATTTAAAGTATGTCTACAAAACATTTATCTTAAAATATTTCAAATCAGGAAAGAAATAGCATTAAATGAACATTGACATAATAAAGAACTACCTGAACACACTAAAGACCTCATCAGAAATAATTTAATGTGTTTAGGAATTTTTAAGAACTAAAATTCAGATAATGACCCAGCAGGAACACCATATTTAGCATTTAACACTGAGCCTTGCTGCAAAAGTATGGAGGGGTTGTTCTCACTGGTGGAGGGGCTTGAGATGGTGGAGGGTGACCCCTCAGAGCTGCCAAACGATCCTCCATCTCCACTGCAGAAGGCACTGGCCGGCTGGGAGCTTTCAGAGCAGCGAGGCGAGACTCAATCTCCTTCTCAGAGGGGACAGACTCTGAGGAAAACATAAAAAGGCAAAAAAATTTCTTCTGCAAAGAGGTAAAATATTATTTCTACAACTGTGTTTCAAATTTAAGTAGTAGCTGCTAAAGATCAGATTTTCTTACTGGGTGCAGTGTCCTCTTTGAGCTTCTGAAGTCTGTCAGCAATAGCCTGATCTTCTTTACTCAGGCCTTTGGTTGGTACACCTGCTTTGCCGAGTCTGCTGCCTCCATGTGCAAGAGGCTGCGACGACTGACCCTGCTGTTTGCTCTCCAACGCAGCAACACGTCTATGGAAGAAATATGATCCTTAAAAATCACAAGACTGCTGTGTTGACAAAGTGTCTCTTTAAAAAAAAGAATCTTAAGCACCGACTTTTTGTAATTCTCAGGAGGAGACCATCTTCCAGCACTGTTCTGAGACTCCCCACTAAATAAAGAGGAGACGGTGGACAAGCGGGGAACTTTAAGCATCAGAAAACCACACTCGTCTAATGTCATCCTGCATGGTTTCCCCTTTACCTTGTCAGATTGCCATGGCACTGTTTACACACCTTCTGCTGGGTGTTGCCACAGCGAGGGACCGCAGCGTTGAACGTCAAACAGCCGGAGCAGAAGGAGCGGCCGCAGTTCTTACAGCCCAGCTGGGTGAACAGCACAAGGTAAATCACACTGTCATCCCTTGCATAGCGTTGCACTGTGTGTCACTGATGGAAGCTAACCCCCTTACCTCCTTCTTGAACAGGCTGAACTTTGATGCACAACAGAAACAGCGGTTGTCCATGTCGACACGTGGAGAGACTCATGTGACAGGCGGTTTGACTGTTTCCGTAACTACTGTCGTGGGTAAATATGCGACTCACACTCTACGTACGATCGTTAAGCAGCTAGCTAACTGTTTCCAACCTGTCAGTGTCGCTGCGATCAAACCCGGAATTGAACCGGAAGATGCGTCGAGACACGTCAATATCCGTTTTCCGGTTTCTCCGTCGACCAATCAGCTTTCTCCAAAGACCCTGGCGGTCCCCGTTCAAAACAGGTCTGACCGTTCAAAGGCGAGTCGCGCTGCAGCTTTGTACGTGTGGTCGAACCCGGAAAAGAGACAACAGAGGCATATAAACGGTAAGAAAAGATATGACTTAATGCTGCAATTGTTTTTATTTATTTACCCTCGACTGGTAAATCACGCTGATGTCAGGAACGTCAATGAAACCCATCGAGCGAAGCGCACGTTAGCTAGCTTGTGTGTTAGCTCCCCAAGTCATGGCCTCACTATCGTTAGCATCCCCCTCAGTCTCTGTAGTGTCTGCACTGTTTTGTTTCTGTGCTGCATGTTATGTTAGAGAATATGATTTTACCTCTTGGGATTTAATTTAAAGTCCCGTGTAGATTCTGTCATTGATATGTATATAGTATTATATCGCCTGTTATGTCGTGACTCCAAAACCATTTTCTGACCAGTTTGCAGACTCGTGCACCAGTTTAAACTCAGAATAATAACAATAATGACTTTGTTAATGAGTCTATAGTAGACTTATGTTTTTATCATTCATGCAAATGCATCCGTGTTTTCCAAAATAGTTAGACATTTTAAAAGAGACTTCAAGTTAATAGAAATTAAAGAATAAGTGAATTGTTTGTCTTCGGTCTAAAATGTCAGATAACAGTGAATAGAAGAAAGGAGACTGTAAATAATGCTTCGTTTAAATCATATAAAATCTGCCAATCTCCATACTGGATTAGCAGGGACCAAATAATTTTGTCTCCTTGTTTAAATTGCTATAGCTATTATAAAAGGCACTTATCAAAAATAACTGTTGCACTTGTTTTCTTTTTATAGAGATCTTGTTTTAATTTTCCACGATGGCAGAAGGAGGAGATGTGGAGTGGGAGCTGAGCAAAGAAAACATCCAGCCCCTGCGGCGTGGCAGGGCCATATCAGCCCTGCACCAAGCCCTGAGTCAACAACAGGATGGACTCAGCTTGGCCATCAACCAACAGAGACAGTATGCATTAGCTTTAAGATATTGCAACTGGGTTGGGTGATCATAACCTCTGCTAAATACTTCTTTCTCAACAGTTTGCACATATCAATAGAGATTTTGTGACTTTTTGTCTCTCTAGGGCCTTTGAGGCGGAACTGCGGATGTATGAAGGAGATGATCCGCTTGATGTTTATGATCGGTAAGCGAAATATGGAAACAGTAGAGTGCAGTCATACAAGTTGCTCTTAAATCTGAGAGGTTCTATTTGTAATACTGATGTTCTGTCTTTAACAGGTATATAAAGTGGACAGAACAAACCTTCCATCAGGGAGGAAAGGAGAGCAACCTCGCCACACTGTTGGAAAGGGCTGTGACCAAATTCACAGATGAAAATAAATATCACAATGACCCTCGATATGTTGACCTCTGGATCAAATTTGTAAGTAACATTTAACCCTTGGCTAGTTTTGCTACTTATATCTGACAAACGAATGCGTCAGTAATAAATGTTTTTGTGTATTGTGTGTCTTTAGGCAGAGAACTGCACAGAACCCCTGGACACTTACAGTTACATGCAGGTGCAGGGAATAGGAGTGACTCAGCCATCCTTTTACATTGCTTGGTCTGAGGAGTATGAGAATCAAGGGAATTGTCTCAAAGCAGATCTGGTCTATCAGGAGGGATTCAAGAAATGTGCTGAGCCGCATGATAAGCTTCTACAGTTTCACAAGTATGGATCAATACAATACAATTTGAAATAGATAAAGGTCTAGGCCTGAAATTTTACTTTTGTCGTGAGAGTTCACATCACAATTTACTGTCTTTTTATCAAAGGGCTCTGCAGGCACGTGTGTCCCGACAGGTGATGATGAATGTTGAGCAGGGGGAAAGTGATGATGAGCCAAAAGAACCTGAGAGAGTTTCTCTGATCGACCTCAAACATCGAGGGAAGAAAAAGGCCATTGCCCCCATCAACAGAACTGGGGCTGCAATCAGAAGTAAGTGAATACTTATCTAAGTTATACCTTTTTAATATTATTACATAAGATGTTTGATTTCAGTCTTTGATGGGGATTTTTTTTTTTCAAAGGTATTTCTGGAGGCTTGCGGACACATGGCGCCCCAGTTTTGGGAAAAGTTTCAAACAGCCGCATGGTTGTCTTTGATGAAAATAAGACTCAAAGTGCTGGTCCATCAGAGCCTAGACACGAGTCCTGGATGGCTCCTCCCACTTCAAAGGCAAAGGAAAATGAGCAGAGACCAGAAAGATGGTGTGATGTCAAGGTATGAGACAAGCACATTTTACACTGCTTATTTTAGTGAAGTATAATTCATCCCTGTGAGTTTTACTACTTTAATGTTTTTATCTACCATAGATGCCCCAGAAATCTAAATATGGACACACTCTTATGGCTCCACCTCCTCCTAAACCCACCTTCCAACCCTTTGTGGAGGAGTCAGACCAGCCTCCAACAATGTGAGTGACAACAAGAGTCTAACATTTTGATTTATTTATTTTTTTAAGGTCACAAATGCAGGTTATTTTTCTAAGCACAACAGCAAATATTCAAAATCCATTGTATAATAAAAATGGCACAGTATTAAATATACTTTCTGATGGACAGAATCACTTCCATTGATTTAAAAAACAAAACGTAGTTCAAGGTGATACCAACAACACCAGAAGGTTCACAACTCAACGTAAATGTGGAGAGAGTGGTTTGCACCCATCAATATACAAAATCCTACCGAGGAAAATCTTTGGACTTTGCTCAGTAGATTACAATCTTGCTCACTCAAGACTTGGGTAGTCTTAAAAATATTCACCCAAGTGATCATGGCCTCATGTTCAGAACTCGAAACAGCCATGTCTCATCTCGCACCCATATTGTGAAGGTATGTATATGTTTATGCTGAAGTAAATAAACCTCATTGCATCAGTTTGCCCTCTTGTGGACATTATGCTAAAAAAAGAGATATTTAAATGTTCTTTTGCGTGTGAAAGAATATTTAAAGGTAATTATTGGTCTATTTTGAAGCAACTTATAGATATATGGATTTCTAACACTGAAATTAATAAATCAACAATTTTGATAATTAAGTCCGCTACTTCCTTTTACAATCTCCTAATTTTTATGATTTGCTGCTTTCCTCTGTAAATAAAAATCTGATATTTCAAAGTAATTGCTTTGAATTTGTCATTTTTGCCTTTTAAAAATTATATAAATCTATAAAAGAATAATAAATTAATTATTCAGTAGTAGGAGCATTTATTAAGCCCTCCTTGTGGCTTATTTCTGAGATAATTATTTTATTTAAGTGCATAATTCCTTCCCTCCCTTAGGACTCCGTGTAAGATCAACCCAGTGGTGAACACGGTTTTATCAGCACGTAAGCCGTGCAAAGAAGAAACTCCTCTAAAGAGGCTCCAGGAGCATCATCAGCAGCGGAGAGAGGCAGAGACGGGAAAGCCACAGGAGCAGAGCATGTACTGTAAAGAGCTGCTGCTCAGCGGCGCCACTGAATTCTGCTTTGAGGAGCTGCGTGCTGAACGCTACTTCAAAAAGATGGCACATGAATCGCAGGAGGTCAGAGGTCAAAAGGATCAAGCTAATGCCGGGGCCACAAACTGAAGCATCTACAGAGACTAACCATTCGATTGCTCCATTTTTCACGGAATTTCCTTCATCTTGACTTTGTCTGTAACTATCATGTTATTACTGTTTAGTATTTTGTGTGATCCTGTTGTACATATTTTGTGGATAAGAGCTCCAGTTTCTCAGAATCGTAAAAAGATAAAAGGGTTTAAGATGTGTAGAAACCTTTCAAGCTTAAGATGCTATTTTGGTTGGGTAGGATTCATTAAATATAGAACAGGAAGACAAGGAATTGGAAACTCCTGATTTGCAGCAGCACTACTGAGTGTGTGTGAGAAAACACTTCAACAAACAACATCTGCTTCACAGTAGTTACATGGAACAGCATAGAATTGTATTTTATTGTGTCTAACTGTGCTGCAGAAATACTAAGTTGTTCCTAATTTGTCTTTTAGTCCATGAATCCTTTTATCTTGCTGAGGTATTATTAAGAACAGTGCTTTTTTACAAATACTGCCTTTTAAAGTTTTAGTTTTTGGTTTGAGCAGATTCTCAGCTCAGTTCCACCACATTACAAAGATTTGAGCTGATTCAGCTGAGCTTCATGTCTCAACGTTCAATAAACCTGTTACAATGTCTGCCTGATGACTAGTGGGATTGTTATTTGTCTGTTTTTAGGCCGAGGAGGATTTTAATAATGCACTGTCAGCAGGGGGCTTGCAAGGGAAAGTGTGTATTTCTTTCCTTGTAATGGTGGTTGGATTACTAATGGGGCGCGAGGACAGTTTGATGCTGGGTGTAATCTGTCGCTGAAATTAAAGAGTCAACGTTTGCTGCCAAGGGTGAAAATAAACTGCAAGTAAAAAGTCATAAATGCCTTTATTGCTGTTTGTTTTAAAGGGGTTACTTCATTTAACTTTATCACTGCGGGCGACACTTGAGTCTTTGAAGAGACCCCAGCATTTGGCAGGCACAAGACTTAATAAATAATAATAATAATAATACATTTTATTTGTAAGGCACTCTTCATCCGAGAAACTCAGAGTGCCACTTTTATGAACAAATCTTGCATTCAGCTGACCAGATGTTAATCATTGCCCAGGAGAGGTAACTTAGAGGCTCGTAACTTAAGTGGTGTGAATAAACCTTAATGGGCTGCGGGGACGGGCTCCACTTCATACACAGGCAGCTCACACTGACGAATGGCTGGAAGATAGGTGCTTGGCTCATTAGCAAGTGAAATCTCCCCTTTGCAGTTGTGGGCAGAACAGGACTGCAGCTTTTCCCTAAGAGGCCACTATCCTGATGTACTAGGACACGGCGCTGCTGCTTTTTACAGGCACGTGGAGCAGTGGAGGAACAGACTTTAATCTCATACTGGAAATATGTCACAGCCAGCCAAGATCCGCTCAACTGGTGAGTTCCCAAACTGTCTACTTTAAATTTGGGCTTAGCACTTAAGAGCAGCTGAAATTCAGTGATAAATGATAGGCAACATGATGCACTCACACCATAATAACTAGGCATAACCACATCATAATGCATCCTCTATAGCTCGCTATTTTGCAGGACTTATTAAAAGCTCATCCCATGAAAGCAAGCAGCCAGTGTCTCAGCGTCAGACGGAAAATCCATAGCTCTCTCTCTCTCTCGCTGCAGCAGAGAGAGATGGAAGGAGTGGGCTACCTCTCCTCCATGTGCTCTAGGCAGGCCCTCAGAGAAGAGTCCAGCACTGTTACTCCGATAGACAGGAACATTCAGTCATTGCTGTTGACCTATTTCTGCAGCTTTAAACATGCACCAGTCAACAGAGAGTTTTCAGACCAAGCTTTGACTTTTTCATTTTTTGAGATGCCCTTTGCTGCAACTCAGTCCAACACATGATTTTATTGTGACTTTATTGTGTTCAACTCTGCAGGCACAGAAGAATGAGACGTTTGTCATGATACCCAGTAGGATCTAGCCCACGATTGTATTGCATGATAATTTGGATTTAGACATTATTTTGACTTTAAGTGATGACATACATAGGGGTGCATACCAAGGGATTTAGTTTGAGGAGGCAGCATTATTTTAACATCATCTAGCCTATTTCTAAACTCCACCTGTATAACGTTCCAGTATTAATGTTGCAGCTAACCTCAATAAAAGGCAGTTGACTCCTTTCACGCTGGCAGTAGATCAGCTTATCTTTGTGTTTGGTCGGCTGCCTGCTTCCTTGTACACCAATAAAATGGATCTGTCACGTAGGTGATCTTCTCAGTGACTGACTGTAGGTCTCATAATAAAAAAAATAGTGAAAGTTATGATTTACATCTCATTTGGTAAGTCATAATTTAACTTTTTATGACAGAGCTTTGACTTGATAAGTGAAAATCGTGACTTTCCATTTATAAATCGTGACTTACAGTGTCATTCACATTTTCCTTCTTTATCAACTATGTTTTGTCTTATCTGGGCAGATGTGGGCTTCCAGACGTAACGTTATTGCTGAGCAAACAGGAGAATGATGCATTTGGTTGTCATGTCTTCTCCAGTTGTCTCACTCTGACAGAGCTGACATAGATTTATAGGTCATCTGGAAATGTCAGAGGATTAAAGGAAAGAGCTGCATTTGCATCAGCTGTGTAGGCTGAGCCCTGATAACCCCTGGTGTAATCCTCACAGATTCACCCTAAACAATAGAGTGAATTGAAATGCAAATAATTAAGGCAGTGTCACTTAATGCATCCCCGTGGCTTTCCTATTAATGACACTGTGGTTTAAAACTATTATTGTCATTGTAAAACCTTTTACATCCCAGGTTTATTGAATGGAGTGTATGGGGGAGGGGGGGTCCTATGTGAAGTCGATCAATTAAAATAAACCCTGAGTGAACAAAACACATAGTTACAATGTTTCGCAAATGTGATACACTGTTGAGCCATATACTGTAGAGCCACAGCAGTAAAACGCCTGATATTACCCTCTTTCACCATCCAAACAACCCACACCCAGACAGCCCACACCCAAACAGCTCACACTCGTCGAGGCATGCCTCTACAAGACCACTGAATGTGTATGAGTCAGTTAAGTAGATGTAAATGTTGACCTCATATCCTGTAATCCTGTAAATTGCAAGGTAGAACCTTTGCAGATGAAACTGTTTTTTCCAGCACATCCCACAGATGATTGATTGGATTGAGCTCAGGGGGGGTTTGAGGTCAAGGCAACTTGAACTCGTTGTCACGTTCCTGACCAGTTTTGTTGGTGAGACACATTATCCTGCTGAAAGATGCCACTGCCAACAAGTAATACTACACATGGTCTGCAGCAATGCTTAGGTAGGAAGGCACATGTCAACATAATATCCACATGTATCCCAGGACTTAAAGCTTCCCTGCAGGACAATGGTCAGGGCATAGCAGGTAAACAACGTACACAGACCCTGCTGTCCATGGATATGTAGGAAAAAGATTCATCAGATTAAGTCACCTGCTTCCAGGATCCAGGTCTGATGGTCATATTTCCGTGGTAGGTGCTTTCGATGGTAGACATTGTTCATTATGGACATTCTGACAGGTCCGCAGCTACATAGCCCCATACGCAGGAAGCTGCAACGCACTGTGGTTTCTGACAGCTTCTGTGGTACAGCAGCTCTGGACCACATGGGCAGGCCACACGCACACACCAATACATCAGGATCAGATCTGTGGGCCTTCCGTGGACCTTTAACCATCTACCAGGTGTTTGGGAGTAAGAACTAACTGATCACCTACTGCATCATTTATCCGACCCCTTAAAAGGGTGCCAGTGTAACAAGATAATCATCTGTTTCGCACCAGTTAGTGGTTTAAATGTCAGTGTATAAAACACACTGAATAGGATGGACGATAAAATGGATGTGGGTAGAGGTGATAGGGTGGGCTGTGGAATACCTGTTTAACTTTGCCCAATAAAGTTGGGAAAAAACCCACAGTGGATATAAGTGTTATATATATCACACACCAAAAACGAAAAAAAGATTGTGATTGATTTTAATTTGATCCCCAAATCGATACAGTGTTATTTAGCCAACGATGCAATATTTTGGACAAGCAATGCCCTATTCTCTCGAGCAAAGAGAAAAAAATATTGTAGTTGCTTATTGTTTTTAAAGGAGATCTTGTCCCTCAGTGAACGTTTCATGAACGTTGGTAGAACTGGTCCAATAATTGACCTTTTGACCTCCGTCCACTTCTCCTTCACACGCAGTGACCACAAAGTACATCCACAGCTCAGACCACACAGGACTGTGTTAACCACCACACTTTTGCATGTGAAGACACAGATTAAAGGATCGTTTACTGCTGCTCGCAGCCCTGAACTCAAAAGAAATCAGGAACATAATCCAATGCGAGGCAGTGAAATAAAGACACGCCAATAAATATCTGAAACAATAATGCTGAGGGTTGAGAGGGAAAGAGAGAGACTGGTCTCATCTGCCATCCCACCAACAGGCAAAGCTGTTATTGTGCTGCATATTGGGTTCAGCGGAGCCTATATTCACTTGAGTTTTATTTGATGTGTGAGGACAAAGATCATCACTTAAGCCTATTTAAGTGCCTGTGCCAGCATCACTCTCATATCACACGCCATGTATTACATGTATGCCCCAAATCTGGCTCGCTCTGCAAGCCTTTGCTGCCTGACTTGACCCTAATACATTTTCCTGTTTTGTGTCTGGTCGTAGCTGCTGTATGAATTATTCAGGAAATGATTGTGGTGGGAAAGAGAGGGGAATGTTTCGAGTCAGATTAATGTGGATGTTGGACTAGGTCGTTGTGACTTCAGTTTCTTGTGCCCCTGTCCCCTCTTGGGGTCACGGTGGTGTTCCTCTGCAGAAATAGCCCCACACTGTGCCCCCCCCCCCCCCTCATGCAACACTCACAACCACACACACACACACACACAAATAACAAACCCCTCCTGCCATCTGCCAACCCTGACCCTGTCATTGCATGGATAGTACATTTGACTGAACAGCAGCACACTGGGCAAATACGGCAACCTCTCACCTGTCACCCACAATGCACATGTAGAAGAGACAGGGGGCGGGGGTGAAAGGTGTTCCAGGTGATGGTGTGTAGAGGAGCTCTTCTTTCTTTACAGTCACTGGAAACCAGCTCACAACACACGCAAGCGCGCGCGCACACACACACGTACACACGCTGCTATCAATTCCTTTGCAGCCCAATGAGGGAGTGGGAGGAGGCGGAGAAGGAGAAGGTGGGAAGTGATAAAGGGAAAAAGAGGGAGGGAGGAGTGTGTGTGTGTGAGAGAGAGAGAGAGAGAGAGAGAGAGAGAGAGAGCGAGAGAGAGAGAGAGAGAGAGAGAGAGAAGGGGGGATGGAAGGATCTGTATGGGGCCGTGATATCCTCTCCTTGTGGATGCTGCCTTTCCTCTCCATGGCTTTGTCCCTCCTCTGTACGGTCAGCCCGTGTCCCCGGGAGCAGGCACCGGTGCACGGAGCAGCACTCGGCCACGGAAGCAGGGGATGAATCAGCCCCAACAAAGAGCCTTTGAGATGGGAGTGTGCGCTTCTGCCTGGAGGGAGGAACGCATCAGGCTTTCCCAGGCAAGCGGCAGCCTGCAGTGTGCGCTCGCTTGAGAGCCAGCCCTCCTCATCGTTGTGTGTATGAGAGGGGGAAGCGTGTATGTCCGCGAGGGAGTGAGTGCATGTGTGGATGGGAGTGAGTGTTGTGTAATAGTGTACGCGAGTGTGTATGTGCGCACCCTCGCTTCCAATCCTTCCTGGAGGAGAGAGGTTCCCCTCTTCACTGGACGGCAAGGTAAGGGGAATGACTGATACATATAAAGAGATCTTTTATTTTATTTTTTTATAGCTAACAAAGATATCCCCCCTTTCCACATCGAGGAGAGTGGGTTAGAGAGAGAGAGAGAGAGAGAGAGAGAGAGAGAGAGAGAGAGAGAGAGAGAGAGAGAGAGAGAGAGAGAGAGAGAGAAAGAGAGAGAGGGGGGTGGGGGAACGAGAAAAGGAGGCTTATCGTCATTGATAAGGACCTGGCTCGAATCTACCGTCGGTGGGCATCAGCTGTGGTGGAGAAGAAGAAGGAGGTGGTGCTGATGTGGGGCTGAGAGACGGGAGAAGGGGAGTCTCAGAGGACTGTATTGTCTGATTGACTGTCACCAAAACCGAGGAGCTGTCACCTTCTGCTCACCTCTTGTCCTCAAAAATCCCCACGTCCTGTTCCTGCCGCCTCTGTCCACCCCCTTCATGTCAAAGAAGGAGGACTCAATCATCACCAACACGTTGTCTCCACCGAGATGCAGGCTCAGACTTGACAAAAACAGACTGTGCCACTTCCATGGGCAGGGATGTCGTTGTGCCATTGTGTATCTAGTGTGTGTGTGTGTGTGTGTGTGTGTGTGTGTGTGTGTGTGTGTGTGTGTGGGCAGGCTGAGCTCTCAGGTGATCTTACTGGTTCTACTGGTGTACAAGGATTAAAGCTACTGCTGCTGTGCACACACACTTGCTGAGAGATGGATGCTTTGGCAAGACAGGCCTGGGAAAGGACAGCGGCGGGAGTCTTCATTAATGTGGGATTTGATCTTTGAACTGAGGACTGTATTTTGGGTTTGCAAAGTCTTACTGCGAGTTCCTCTAATAGATGCTAAATCCCCAGAGAAAGGGCTAAGCAAGATGTAAAGAGGGGTATAGATTTTATATGTAGTTCACTAGTTGGACCCGTTCGTATCATCTCAATATCCATGCATTCGCTAGCAAAAACTATGCATGACCCCTTGTTCGGCTAAGAGACATTGCATCTTGCTTAAACCAGGTATCTATCACACTTTGTATCAGCACAGTTTGTGTTCTCCTAAGTCTGATGATGATGTAACTGAGGCTCTGCAAATCATAAACTACTGTGCGTCTGTGTCTCAGGTCGATATTCAAGGAGAAGGAGGGAAAGGGTATATGAGGTGACAGAGAAGGTCCCTCTGGTACACACACTCACACACAGCTGGATATCTGCCTCACTGAGGGGGATGTGCGCACCCCAGCGTCCCCTGAAGTTGTTATTTTTTTTTAGGAGGCTGTCTCTTGTCGCCCATCTTGCTTTCATGCTCCAACGGGCTCACAGTGCATCACAAACTGGCAGCACTGACTCCGCCACATGTGCCTGGACACTGACAGGACAGGAAGTGATTGGAAGCCTCTCACACACACACGCGTGAACATAGCACCCAGGCCTTAAGTGGTACAAAACGGTCACGTTTCCCCACGATGTCCATGATTGTTTTCAGGAATGCTTCTGTCACGTTTGTTTGTACGGAAGGAGGGGACAGCGTGCATTACCAGCCTCTCATCGCCATCGGCCATGAGACGTCGAGCACTAAGGATTAAATCAGGCTCTGAGTCCAAATTAGGGCAGCGTGCCATGAGTCCCACTCTCTCGACTGAAACAGCGTCCATGCTGGGTGACGGAGGAGGACGGCACAGCCGGTGCAGATTGATGCTGTAAAAGATCGCAGGTTAAAAATGGTTAGTGATTTGTCCCTCGGAGAGACACGCTGAGGCCTGGGCTAAAAAAACATAAATCAGAGCTTTCATAAGCACATGCACGTACAGTGAAGCTTGCACCGAGGCCTGGCGCATCAATAAATTAGACCCAAGAGAGTAGAGTTGGGCACATACCATTGGTCCAGGCTGATCATATGTCTCTATCAGCGCAGCATCAAATTGTTCAAAGCACTTGTGAGAGCCAAGAGGATCTTTAATTAAACAGAGTGTTGGTCAGTGCTGCATTTCCTTCTTCTCCTGACTCTATCCTTCAGCATACATATTCTTACACTGCGTGGAGAAGTCTGAGTTAAGAGTGTTTGTCTAGTGATGTGTCAGCATCAATAGAACACCCATAAAAGCCCCAGGACTCTAGAAGCACTGCTTTTACAATGTCATTATGTTAAGGTGTTTGGAGTAGATAGAGACTTTAGCTTTTACGACGCATTAATGTCCCCGCTCCTCGCCGCAGGGAAGAACAAGCTATAGTTTCCCCGTCCGTTTTGTCCTCGTGTGGGAGAATCAGTGCCAATATGTCATGTGACAGAATGATAAATGCGCTCTACTGATGCAACTGTCCTGTCCTCATTTCCCCTTTACCGTGGCGTGTTTACTGCAGACATCGCTGCCCGAGATGATGGAAAAAAGACGCTCCATCTTCAGAGCGGAGAGCGGGCCACTAAAATGAGGCAAAAAGACACGTGGAACATTAATGAGAGTTTTAAAAACACCCATTTACTTTTTGCAAACTTCACTGTGTGTTACAGATTTCATCACAATTGTTCAAATTGCCATTTTCCCATCGTTATACACTATATGACAATATAATGACAACAACAGGGGCCTGAATACTTTCTGTTCCTCTCTGTCCTCTTACCTTCTTCCCTCTCTTTTTATTCCCGTCCACACTCTGATCTCCTCCCACCGTGTCCTCCCATTTCTTCTTTCCTCCTGTCAATATTAACTCAGGACTGATGTGTACTCCCGCCCTTGAAAAACTGACAGGCCACATTGTCGAGCGCGGGCATCACATGTTACAATGTTCTTTTAATCCTCGGGCCTTGCACAAGAAAATGACAGACAAGCTCTTTGACTGTTTGCTTTCTCAGTGCTCCGTGACTTCCAACCATTCCTGACTTTAAGTACTTCATACAGAGGCCGGAGTGAAAGCCTACACATGACGAATCGCTGGGAGTTACTTGACATTTGAAATACCCCAAGATATGTCACTTTCGATGATCTCTGTGTGTGAAAATGGGTCAACTCTGCCCAACGTTCTGTTTATCCAACCGAAATGCAGAATATGAACATAATTGGCTGTTTTGTTGAATATAATTTGCATCATATCATATTATTTTTATCATCCCTGCTCTGAACTTCCCTTTGCATCCTTACATGGCTGTTTTTTAAATCTAAAGGGAAACTAGTCCATTACACTCTCTTCACTTGCCCTTGGGTATGCTCTACATTCTGTCCCTGCCCCTGTGTTGAGCTTTTATCTGAGAGACAGATACAGAGCACTAAGGAAGCTGTTCTTTGACCACTTCGGAAAAGAACTGGCACAGTGCATCTTCAAGTCCACTCTTCTCTTAGCTAGTGGCTCAGAGTAGCTCATTTTGCTTTGTAGGTACTGTATCCCATGTTTTCAGCACATTGATTTCACAATGACTGATCAATGTCAGACAGGAGTAAGAGTCACACGAGCAATGCCAACATCTATCTATCTATCTATCTATCTATCTATCTATCTATCTATCTATCTATCTATCTATCTATCTATCTATCTATCTATCTATCTATCTATCTATCTATCTATCCATCTATCTATCTATCTATATATCTGTCTATCTATCTATCTATCTATCTATCTATCTATCTATCTATCTATCTATCTATCTATCTATCTATCTATCTATCTATCTATCCATCATCTATACTTCTTAATCCTTCACGGCCGCATTGCTGACATGTAGGCAAAAAATTGAAATAACAAGTAAATCATGTAGACTCTTATGATGGGTGCTGGATCAACAAAACGTTTGAAAAAGAGAAACTGCACACTCAGAGCTGGAGATCAAGGCTCCTCCTCAGGCTTCACACGTCTGACACATAGACACATTAAATCAAAAAAAAACTTCACACCCTCGTTTAGAGTCTCCAATTAACCAAAGCTGCATGTTTTAGAACATTTGGAGGAATGTATCATGCTAACGTCATGCTAACTAACACAACATACAGCTGATTGGATGGGCACCTCCTTACTTTTGCATTTATTTCACAACCAAAGTAACTTTTTTTCTGAGGAGGCAATGCTCGAAATGATAAGGGATTACCAAATTGAGGAACACGAGTGTGAACCAAATTTCATTGCAACCCATCCGATAGTTGTTGAGCTATTTCGACATTAGCCGCCACTTCTGCTAGCATGGCTAAAAACAAAATCCACATTTACAACACGGGTGACTACAGATGTAGTAGATGCGTGCCGCTCTTCCCCAGTCCTCGTATTCTATTCCAAGTGCTTTGTTGTGCGTGATGCATCAGGCCGCTAGCATGAAATATGCATGGCAGCAGCGTGTTATTCCCTGTCATTGAATGCAGCTTATTACATCAGTTGTCGTCTCCTATTGACAATCCCTCCGTGTCTGCAGAGGTGACTTCAAAGAGAGACTTCAATCCTAAACACTGCTGCTGTTGCACTGTCCGGTGACATCCAGCGCTCATGTACCTCTTTCACGCCTTCAGATGGTGTGTGTGTGTGTGTGTGTGTGTGTGTTTCTTTACAATGCACGTGGAAGAGATGACCAACCAATACCCCCCCCCCCCCCCCCTCAGTCTCATTATACTCAAAGGGCAAAACGGTCATCATAATGAAGCTGAGCAATCTCCCATCCCTGCAGACTGCAGCACAGAGTCCAAAAACAGCAGTTACGGCCTCGATACTATGCCACTATGAAATAGATGTCGCCCCCTGTAATTCAGAATAGCTGGATTATGCTTATACACACACACACACACACACACACACACACACACACACTCTGACAGGCACAAAAACAGGATTACCTCATCTCCATCGTCTCCCGCCCTCACCTCACTTTTTTGACATGAATCCTGTACAAAATAAACACACAGGAGGAGGAGGGAGAAGTGACAGGTCCTAATTTTAGATCAGTGAGGGACTGAACATCGCACTAATCCTGAGCCAACGTCACCTGCATACTTACTACATTTCTACATGCGTGCCACCGAAAAAGATACAAGCAGCAATCGGAGCAAATAGTGAGGAGGGGAAAAAAATCGTTGGAGCACTAACGTCCAACAAATCCAATATCTCTCTTATCTCTCGATCCCCTCCCACTCATCCACAACTCCTGCTCAGGGTGATTTGTGCATGAGAGGAAGGCGAGCTTGTCCTTGTTCTAGCATGTTGTCTGTGGGAAGCATATGGATCGCCTGGTTGCATTTCTGCACGGCATGAGAGGGCATGCCACTCTGCCAGGTGATGACATTCCTTCCAGTTGGGGGATAAGGCTGTGATTGGATCTTCATTTTAGCTTGGAGCAGGGATGGGATTGTTTGAGCACTCTGCAGAGACATCTGTTCTCATATTTTTCACAATCTGCATCTTTGTTTCCTCATCAAAGTTTGCCTGTTAGTCACATCTCACAACCGGATTTGCTCCTAAAAGCTTTTTACTCATGTGATTTTCCGTGTGTGGGATTTTTTCTTCCTTTCTGTCTCAGGGACAGGATTTGCTCGTTTTTTTCAGGTCATTCATTTTGAGTTTCTGCTCCTGCAAAACAGTTGCAGAGATGTAAATACCCAGTGTAGCCCTGTTTTTCAGAGTGACCTCATCCTCTTTGGCTCTTCATATCCCTGTCAACAGCTGGCTGATTTTTGCCTCAGCACTTCGATGGGTTCAAGACGAGCCTCTGAAGCATGGGGTCGAGTCCCTGCAGTTTTGTGGGATGTGACCAGAAAGTGCAACGATTCACTGTGCAAGTTCAGCTCCGCGCATATGTATCGTACAGCGAGCTTCGGGATCAATAGCACATTGTTATCAAGACAGTCATAAGCTTGGCAGAGTCAGAGAGGTCAATATGAGGCCAGTTGCATGTGATTAAAGCTTGTTAATCAATAATTGCATCCACTTCTCGATTCATTTTGCCCAGGCCTGAATCCACAAAGTATACGGGTGCATGTGTTGTAATATCACAGTGGTTGGTTTGTATTTCCAGAGCCTTCAGAGGGGAACAGTGGTCGAAGATGAATTATGAATACTGTAATAAGTTTTTATACTGCACTGCTCTGAACCGATGAAGCTCGATAAAGTACAACACAAAGCCGTCGTCCTGCCTGTGCTGGTATCAGCCCATTACCGTTGCCAGTGGAGGACTGTAGCAGTTTGCATTTCACTCATGAGTAAATATTGATTGATCTACTTCTAAAAGGATACATGAGAGCTATGTGTAAATATTTGTTCAGGCGATGCCAACATCTGCACGTCGAATACCTATCTCAGGAGACAGCAAACGAAAGATACAGAGAGATCACAATCTTCTGTTTTGCAACTTGTTTTCTCAGGCGTGCGTTCTTTAAAAAGGTGTATAGAAGCATTTCTGTGTAAACTAGGTGCCTGTCTCTCCAACACATCCATGACCGATTGTAATCTTGGCCCTGGCTCCCCTCTCCCCCACCTCCTGAGAGCCCTCACGCCATAATGTCCCTGTCAGATGAAATTAAAGTCCTGCACAGCACCACGTTATGTATATAAGGAGAGCACAGAGTGATATGCTTATGCAACGCTTAGCACATTAGCCTTGTGACTGAATTATCCTTGGAGGGTGACATCTCTCCAAGCAGTAATCCAACCCCCATCCCCTCGATTCCTCTCTCTCTCAGTCTAACCCCGCCTTCTTGTAATGAGGCAGGTTTAGCTGACGTGACCAGCGGGCCTGACCTGCTTTTACCCTCCGGTGATGTGGCGATGCGATCAGCCTGGGTTAGTCACCGATACACCTCATGAAAGAGGTTGCTGATGCCGATTTTGAGCCGTGCTGGTCTGAGAACTGAGGTGAAGCCTGCTGGGCTGCGGACACTTGCAAAACTCATTTTCTCAACTCCCACCTTTTCAGAGTGCATTATGGGAGATCTTATCTGATCATCCTCAGGGCACCTCTGCAGTGGCCACCTACATCATGGCCGTCAAGTGCTACATGCTGAAATAAACAAGGAGTCTACAGACAAGCCAGCCGCTCTGTGAAGATGTGCTCTCAATAATGCTGGCATTATTAAAGTTTTAGTTCAATATAGTTTACAGGCTACATATAAAGATGGAAAAGGCATTGCCACTTTCTTCCACAATCCAGACATTACGCCATAATGTCCTGGAGAGGAACACTGCCATCTTGCACATTTGGAGCTGGTCTGTGCAGCACCGATCAGGGTATTAAACTGCATTATACAACTAATCAACAACAAACTTACGGAACAAATTATCACTTTAACAAATAGAGGTATCATACAAATACGTAAAAATGACACAAATTACAGAAAGCATCTTTGAGAATACATTTATTTGACATGGACTCCTGTTAACTTTAGTTCATGTCCCATCCACTAACACGGCTTTATTAAGTTAATGCAGCCAGTCACCAGATGGCTATCGAGAAGCTTTGGTGTCACTTTTGGAGAGCAGTCATGTGATGTCCTCCATCTTTATATATGATCTATGGTTAGCATGCTAACATCTGATAAATGGACTATAGGTTAACACTTGGTGCACCTACCGGTTAATGGTTTGACACTGAGTGGTGAAATATTAGAAGGAGTCATCCTTGAACCTGAAGGAGGATTGCATACTGAACAAGTCGTATACATTCCCCCCTAAAGCGTTGACATTGAAAACTGAATAAAGCAACAGTCCTTTTATTTGGGGTTTGCAAATTATCTTTGGTCTGAACTTTAGTCACACACAGCAAAGCAGAGGCTGAGGAGATTGTCATTAGATTTGCTGGTATCAGTCACAAACCAAAGTATTGTTGCCTGCTGGGGAAAACACAGTAGTTCAACCGAGTCATGTGAATGTACCCTTTTGCAACTTTGAAATCTATAGCAATTTATCAATGCAAACCATTTAACGTCTGTCAAGAGATGAGGCTACATTCTTAATCACAGAAGTGAACCTCATTATGATGCTATGGAGGGAAAGTCAAGATTGCCAAAATCAGCAGGATGTATCATCTGGGAACCATGAATGTCTGTAAAAAATGTTTGCCTCCAATAGTTATGGAGCTATTTCAGCCTTGAGGAAAAGGGGTCGGACCAACCGACAGACCCACCAACAGATTGGCCTTTCCATCCCTGGAGCCATGCTTCCAGCTTTGCTATAGCAAGGACGTCCCCACATTCAGCTCTACAAAGCAGTATAAATACCAAACATGCGACTCAAATGTGAGGGATTATCTCCCAGTACAGCTGAGGAAATAAGATATAATAATAATAATAATAATAATATATTTAATTATTTTCCTACACATGCATGGAAAAAAACTGAACATGCAGTAAATACTAGTTAGTGGCTGGCCAAATACATGACCATCCATCCAAAGATTAAGTGGTTCTCCACCCTGCAATCAAGGGCACACAAGCTACTAATTAGGACACGATGTGGAGGGGTTACAGAGGGGTTTTTGAAGGATAGCCTGCAATGTCGTATTTGTGTTTGTATGCACATACATACACATAAGTGTGTGGGTATGTGTGTGTGCATGCGTGTGTTGTATTCGTCCTGCTAATGCACTGAGAGCCTGTGGGCGCTGGCCAACCCAGCCGCGTGCTCATCAGTAAAAGGGCTCCGAGAATGAATAAGCCTTAATTGACCAGATATCCTTGATTACACATGTGCTTACAAATCCATCCGCTTTCCTTGGAGCGGTTCTCAGAGGCACACGCTCGTGACAGCCAGCAAGGTCGCGTGGGACATACACATCCCATGTCCGGGATGTTGACATTTAAATATTTTCTCTCACGTGGAAGCAGAATCCTCTATTGTCCGTGTTTCATTTGAATACAGTGGTTTTGCTTATGTTTACATTTCAAGATACAGTCAGTTAAAAATACTTTATGTGATGTTGGAGGTGTTTTATTAAAATCTGAATGTATTTCTCTGCAGGGACATTTTGAAGTGGGCAGGCTGACGTCCTCGTGGACCTAAGGATGTTCCGCAAGAAGAAAAAGAAGAGGCCTGATATATCAGCGCCCAAGAACTTCGAGCACCGTGTCCACACCTCATTCGATGCCAAGCGGGGCTGCTTTGTGGGCTTGCCAACGCAATGGCAAAGCTTGATAGAGAACCTGCGCAGGCCCAGACCCATGGTGGACCCCTCCAGGATCACAGAGGTGGAGCTGAGGCCAAGGAAGGTACACTACACCTTTCAGTTACTAATCCTGTAAACTTATCTTTAGAAAGAATGTATGAAGCTTTTTATATCCTCTTGTGTATCTTTTAGGATTGTAGTGTACGAGAAAACAAATTAATCAATTAATCAGTATTGCGGCTGAAACTTCCAGGGCATTATGATGTCATGTGATATGACAATGCCATGTGATATGACAATGCCTCGTGCAATGCACAACTAGTGTCTAGTCTGGCACGTCCCTGCCAAGCCAAGTAAAGCAGCTCACGGGTTGGAAGCAGCTTACCAATCACAACAGAGTGGGATAGCTTGCCAATCAAAGCAAACTGGACATTGGTGGTAGAGGGAGAGAGGTGGTATAATTACAGGCTGAAAAGCGGAGCTAGAGAAATGGACACTATGAACAATACAAACTAAAATATAAACCTTGATATGAGCATAACATGTCCCCTTTAACTGATGAGAAATGACCTCCCCACGATTCAACCAGGCCCACACAAAGAGTGGTAATCCAAAAGCAATTCAAACAAGCTTTTATGATACATAAACAAACTGTTTGTTGCATCGATGCAGAAGTATCCCTGAGTGCCTCAGAGAGATGCGGTCTTCTCAGAAAAAGCCATAATCCTCAGATGACAGCACGGGAGGAAGGCCGGCTCCCCTCCCCATATTCTCTACTTTCTTATCTATCGTGGGGCTGGGCTAATGACCCTGCTGTGTACACTGACTGTACAGTGTTGAATACTCAGAGGGGCCACTAGATTTATTACTTCATGCAGGCAATTAATACCAGTCCGTTGTGCCTTCCCAGGGACGTCAAGCAGTAAGGATAAAAAAAATGCAGGTACAGCAAAGGAAACGCCAGTGAGTGATAAAGCCTGCAAATCTCAGGATTTCCACACTTCACAGAGCATATACTGCCATGCTGTTTTATGACCCTGCAGAAAGGAAAAAAAGACGAGAGAGCAGCAACATTTCATCAACACCACGATGTGATGAGAGCTGTGCAATATGAGAAGCAGCACGTCAGCATCCAGATCACATGTATGGCTTTAATAGCATCATCAACTCACGAGACCCCTGTCATGCAAAAATGTCACTTCAAACCATTCATTTCTAATTATTACAATTAATCTATCGTGACATCATCTCCCAAAATGGGATTTCTCACCAAGGGCATTATCACCCGTCGTTCTCTCCTCTCTGAGAGGTGCGACAGTAGGTGAGATGTCTTCTGACCTCCTCCCACTGTGCAGATGTAATGGCACCGAACCAGGGAAACAGGAGAAGTTGTTGACTGGCTGTGAACTGAACATGACTCCACCCTGAGACTGACTAATGAGGCACCATGCACTCTCTCTTACAGTCGCAACACTAACACTGCTCTGGCAAAAGATCTTACGGTTCTTACAGATCAGGTTTATACCCTCTGATGCCTGTTAATGATGCATGTCACGTCAAGGTCATATGAGCCCTTGTCTTTAATATCTGATGTTTGCAACATGAGAACATCTGCAGATGCTGTGTCTTTGTTGTGCATGTGTTGTAACCCACTCGTTGTATTTGTCAGTGTATTGTCAGAATTGAGGCCATGGGCAAAAATATTTTAAGTCTCTCTTTGAAGAATGACAGAGATGTCCTTTACAGATCCTCAAGTCTAAATTTACCAACCTTCTGAGCAATGATTATTCCAGCCTCATAATTCCTGTCAGTCGCAAATATTTCTATAATGTGATCATAGCATGCGCAGTGTGATAAAGAGAAAACGCCTCTGCCTCTTTCAGACCATTGTGCGTGGGAGCATGATTGGTCATGGAGACTACATCGCAGCTATGATCAGCGACATGAACCGTCTGTCTGTGACCAGCTCCAACTCCCTGAGGAAGAGCAGCCCCTCGGCCCGGAAGAGGGCCCAGTCTCTGGGGAGGCTGGGGGAGGTGAACGAGGGAGAAACATACCAGTATGAGGGTTTGACCCGGGACAACGAAGATGATGAGGACGCAGACCAGGACCGGTGGAGGGAAAGGGCCAGGAACATTCACAGTGAGACCAACACCCCTTATCTAGGCATGAAGAAGAGTATCACGCTGCAACCTAATGGGATCTTGCCAAAGGCTAAATCCACCTACGAAGTGAGCACCATGGAGGGACCCCCGTATCCGACTCAGTCCCATAATATGCCGGTGCCGAGTTACGAGGCCTACCTGAACTCCGAGATGGGCAGTCCTCAGGAGAGAGTGATATGGACAAGAGATTTGCAGCTGCCAAGGGGAATGCAACAAAATCAGAGACCTATAGCTTGTTTCTACAGTCCTGCTATGAGCATGCAACAGCCCCACGGGGACCAAGGGACAGTCACAACGGAGCTGCGGCCCAATTTACCGATGTACATGCACCCACAGAACAGCCCCGGGAGGCCGTTCTCCTCCTATGACCTGAAGGTAGGCCTGACATCACAACAGCAATTAAATGCACGGATAATACATCACTTGTATAATATACAATAAATGCACATTCCGATAATCTTATAATTAGAACTCTGCATGTTTTTCCGTTAGTACTGAATACATTAAAAACAAGTTTTTTTGTCAAGAAACCATCAGGGATCATTTTCATGCTTCGCTTGTGGAAACTTTATAGAGGCAGCATATTGACTTTCTTTACATTAACAGTGATTAAAGCTCTGGGGTTGAGTGTTTTATTTAATTCTGATGTTGAAATATGAAATGTGGGTTTAAAGTGCCAGTGGGGGCTGTAAAGCTTGAGAGATGTTTGGCAAGATTTCAGCAGGACGCTTGTGCACATACAGCTTCGCACAGGTCTTATCAGGTGAGGTGGAGGAAGAGTGGATGCACAGTTTCAAAGCAGGTCTTGAACAGCAGGCAGGTGGCCAACATCCTCTCAGCTCTTAATGTCCCTCACCTTATTTCCTCTCATCGTGCAGGCAGAGTCGACAGTGAGGTACCACTCCGGCTTCCTTCCCACTGGCACCAGCAGTCCTCTCGTGGGCGGCATCCGGCCTCAGCGAACAGTGCGCTCCTCAGCTAGCTACACCTTGGGCCTTTCTCCTAACATGGGTCTGCGACCCAGTGGGCCTGACCCCTTTCTCAGACACTCTGGATGCCCCATCCCTCCTTACCCCAGGCAGGACAGTCCCTCCCAGCCTCGACCCTCCCCTACAGGCTCCCTAGCTACAAGTCCCCCAGGCACCTGCTCTCCTGCCTTTAGACCCCCGCAGCACCCTTCGCCCAGACCTCCCCCGGATCCGCCAAAGGTGACCCACGAACAGTTCAAAGCTGCCCTGCAGATGGTGGTCGACAAGGGCGATCCGCGGTCTTACCTGGAGAACTTTGTAAAGATTGGCGAGGGCTCGACGGGGGTGGTGTGCATCGCCACAGAGAAGCACAGCGGCAGGGAGGTAGCGGTGAAGATGATGGACCTGCGGCGGCAGCAAAGAAGAGAACTGCTCTTTAATGAGGTACGGTAGCCTACTAGGAACAACGTGCATTCTCAATTACAGACATATCTGAAAGCTCAGGCCCAGTGTTTAGCTTCTGATGTTAAAGGGACACTTGATTTTATGTGTGTCTGGATTCAAAATAACAAAACATTTTTACACATGGTGGAAAGAGCTTTCCAAAGTCTAAGAAAATGAGTCTGATGCAGTCATCTGGGTCTTCATATCTCGGGGTTGGAGATCAAAAGTTTGAACAGCTAATCTGAATCATATATTTGGAGTATTCAATTTGAAACACTGATTATTTGTGACCTGTTTTAACGTGACTGTTTTGTGCTGCAGGTGGTGATCATGAGGGACTACCAGCACAGGAACGTGGTGGAGATGTTTAAGTCGGCCCTGGTGGAGGAGGAGCTGTGGGTCATCATGGAGTACCTGCAGGGTGGAGCGCTGACCAACATAGTGTCCGAAACCAGGTATGAGCATCACCCAGAGTCCCCCCATGGGAAGCTGCATTTGGTGCATTCCAACTGGTTATGATATCATCTTTTAATAACTAAAACAACCACAAGGGGGTAGTGTGGTATCGAGTGGTGTGGATGATCCCTGCAGCACAAAGACATCACTCAGTCCTCTGTTGTACTCCAGAAGCTGCTCTTCTCAGGGGAGGAAATAATAACGTAGTAGAAAAACAACAGAATATGTATAGACAACAGGTTTTGAAGCATCTCTCACATTATTCAGCAGAACATACCACAAACCAGAAAAGAGTATCGAGCAGCAGTGTGACAATCGTCAGGGTGTGATTGTTTGGAGCTATCACTGTCTTTTTATGTTATTGACAGATGGCTGGCTCCGTCTCTAAAGGGCGACCTAAGGGTGAGATCACTTGACTCAGAGGGATGAAAAAAATCCCCTCCAGCCAGATGACATATAAAATGAGCCAGCTGTCACGGCCACTCCTTATCAGGGATGAAGATTGTCGGTATATTGACAGAACAATCAGGAGGAAGACTTCCCGGTTCCTTTGCTTTTTCTCGCAGTTTGTGTGCCAGCAGCAAGGCAGGAAGTTTTTGTGTCTATATATTACAATAGTCGTAGTGTGGGAGAACACATTATTGTATTACCTCGTGTTACCTTGTTTTTCAGTGGACGCCCGATCTTGTTTGCTGTTTGCACATGGCCTCTGGTCTCCTGGCTCTTGAACCTTTATGTTACACTGACTCACATTAAAACTGTCGAGGTGTGAACATGTCTTTTTTTTGTTAGTCACTCTGCTGTGTGGGAGTGTTTGTTTTGAGCCTTCTACTCTTTATCATTCTCATTCAATGTGCGGTGATTCATGAATTTTTACTTTCTGAACCCGCGTAATGAGGAAAAAGTGTCAAATGTTAATGTAAATCGTTTTTTCTGTGTGTGTGTGTGTGTGTGTGTGTGTGTGTTTCCCTGCAGGCTGAATGAGGAGCAGATTGCCACTGTGTGTGAAGCTGTCCTTCAGGCCCTGGCCTACCTCCATTCACAGGGAGTCATCCACAGAGACATCAAGAGTGACTCTATACTGCTCACGTTAGACGGAAGAGTAAGACATTCCTTCCTTCCATTTCCCTCCCTGCCTCTTTGCTTCTTTCCTTCCCTACCCTCCCTCCTCCCTTCTTTCACTCCCTCTTTCCTTCATCAATTCTTTCTTTTTTACTATCTTCACAGTAAAGTCTTCTTCTCGTCCATTACAGGTCAAGCTTTCAGACTTTGGCTTCTGTGCTCAGATCAGTAAGGACATCCCTAAGAGGAAGTCTTTGGTGGGGACACCGTATTGGATGGCTCCAGAGGTCATCTCCAAATCACCATATGGCACTGAGGTGAGGAAGCGCCCATCCCACACTCCCATCAACAGTGGTGTTGTGTGCTCTCTCATGCGTAGCATCAAGCAGCCAGCACTGACAGTCTGTTACATGGTTTTCTCTGTGTGATGGTGCACCAGGTGGATATCTGGTCAATGGGTATCATGGTGGTGGAGATGGTGGATGGAGAGCCGCCATACTTCAGTGAAACCCCTGTAGCAGCTATGAAGAGGCTGAGGGATGAACTTGCTCCTACTGTTCGAAATGTCAGCCAGGTATGAGAACACACAACACATTGACATTGTACTGACATTTCCTACTTATATGGATTATTATAAAAACATTAGGATGATTTATATCGACTAACGTCCTGTTCTCAGCGATGACTCCTTCCTAAGTTTGCTGCAACAGCAGATTAGCGGCATGCGGGTGCTTGATTTGAATATATGTTTGTCATTTTGTTTTTAAAGGGGTATCTTTTAACCATTGTTTTCCAAATTTAGCACGTAACCTTCTTCTAATTGTGTTCAAGCTGCATGATTCATTATTTCTATACATATAATGTAATTCAGCTTCCTCAAACACAGCTTGAAGCTCAGTAGTCCATAGAAAGTTGAGTGATATACTCCACTCGTTCCTTTCTACTTTCAAATACAACAGTCTGATCTACTCACATTTTCATCTTGTTGATCCAGGAATCCAACCCATATCATCCTGGCAGTATGATCAATCAAATTGATCAATCAAATTTGTATTGATAAGCCCTTATTGAAAAGTGACAGCTTGCCCTGTAGACAAAGGGGACACTTTCTAGAGGAAACCTGGACTTGTGAGGAGTGACAACGTTTATCCAAGTTTATTGAGCCAAAATGGCAACCCAGTGAGGGACTAGTAGGCAGACCAGTCCTACACACTTCTCTGCACTAAAACCCCATAGAGACTGTGTCTGCCCCCCACTGGATTAAATTGATGAAATCTAGGAGAAGGAAAGAAGAGATATTAAGGCGAAAACAAAAAGAAAAGTGGATAATAAGAAAAACGTATGACCGCCTCAAACACAGCCTGTAGCTCTGTTCTGTATAAAGTCTGATATTTTTCTTTCTCAAATTCCCATATCCCTGAAGCATAATAAATATAATAAGTTGCAATTAAGTAAAATATCCAAGATGTTTACATATTTTAAAGATGTCCATTGCTCTCTGGTCCAGGTCTTCCCGGTTCTAAAAGACTTCCTGGATCGTATGCTGACTCGGGACCCTCTTGAGCGGGCAAGCGCCACTGACCTGCTGGAGCACCCTTTCCTGCTCCAGTGCGGCTCACCTCAGTGCCTGGTCCCACTGGTGGAGCAGTACCGCAAGCGCATGTCTCGCTGCTGACCCCCGTGGGGCTCCCGGTACAACCCCCCGACACCCAACCTTCAGTCTGACCTGTCCAAGCCCTGCACCGAGGGCAAACTCCTCTAGCACCCTAGCCAACAGGAGATGAAGCTGCAGAGAAGCAGAGACAGACCGCCACGATGCTGCCAGAACGACGGTTGGAGGACAGCTAAAGGAAGGCTGACAGACAGCGCATGGTCTCTGGCATGAGAGAAGCACTTTAGGAGTCAGTTAACGGCAGCATGCAGTTCCTCACCTTTCAACACGATATTGATCGGCTTCCTGTAACATTCAGTGGGATTTGACACGACACAACATGGTGCATATCAACTGACTGCAAAAATCAATGTTCCACGTAACTATACAGACTGTAATGGACACGCACTGCTCTAAAGATCCTTTATAATTTTCACAGTTGGCATTATTGTTAGCCATGAGAAGCTTATGAAGCTGATGTTAGGCTCAATGTGACATTGTTATGGAAGGATACAGTTACCTCTGCACACTCACACACTCCGCTGTGGAAACTGGACGACGACCTGGGCGGTACACTCCCCGGACACTGACAGTAGACTCTTTGCATGGCCAAACAGAGGCACACCTGGCCTGATGTGAATGCTTGAATATGTACCACACTGGGATGTGAAAGACTTTTCACCTTTATTAGCATAATAAATGGGTAGACGAAAACCCAGCTGCTACTATGGGTCTTTGGAAATCCACTAGTACCATTATCCTCTTTTTCTTATTTATTCTTTATTTCCTAAAAAGGTGTTGTGGGTTGTTTGTATGATGTGAACTTGCAAATAAGGTTTCATTATTACGTATGGACTTGAAACATGATAATGTAGATATTAAAATACTGAATATTAGGGTCCTTACACCTGCTGCTTCACTGAAGTAAGATATATGAGATGAATTTTACTTTTCTTTACAGAAATGTGTACAGTTAAATGTGTGTGCATGTGAGCACATGTGTGTGTATGTATGTATGTTTGTTTGTGTGTGTGTGTGTGTGTGTGTGTGTGTGTGAGTGTGAGGTGAGATCTCAGTGTTTGCTTCTGACACGGCCCTATTTGTATTATTTTTAAAAATTACAAGATGTGTGTTTGTCGCTCCTCGAGAAAATATGTGTGAGTGTGTCTGCATTTTGTTTGCCTAGATAAAGCACACAGGCCTGGCATGTGATGCTGCAGGACGTCGACCTGCTGAGAACCACTTTGCACATAATAGTCTTTGTATTCTGAACACGGATACATGTTGACATGTTTCATGTATTTCTATCTTCTTGTGTGGATCATTCATGGGAAAAGAGAATTACATATTTTAATTTTGTACAAATCAATAAATGATGCATATTGAATCTGACAATTCACTTCATCCGGCATTTCCTCGTACATGCATGCATAAATGCACATTGAGCATTTTTTAAAGTATTTATTAGGGTATTCAGCATGAATCATACAGAGCACAGTCACTGAATATCTTTAAGCAAAATACGTACAATATTTCTTATAAACACAGAAACAATATCAAATACAGTTGGTTCCTTCCAATATAAATCTCATATATGTAAAACAAAAATAATTATTTTTAGTAGCTCACAGACTGATATAATTCAAAATATGATTTTACAGATAGAATAGTAAAACTGTATGCAACCCAACATTAAGCTTAAAATTCTTGCTCCTTTATTAATAAATATCAGGAAAAAAAACGAATAAACTGCAACATTAGCCAAGGGTTGTTATTTGTCTTTGAATATACCCCCAAAGCAACCAGACTGCATTATCAGAAATTTAAGTGCTGTTAAAATGTCACTAGTGGCTGTTTCTGCCGCTCGACACTGTCCGGGGGCTAATCGAGGGTGGACTGAGACGAGCAGCTTTCAAACTCACACTTGACTCCACTGATGCTGTCGACGCTCGGCTGGCTGTTGACCTGCTGGTGCGTGTGAGAGAGCGGGAAGGTCTCTGAACGGGACATCCTCCCTCTGCCGTTCGACGAGCCAGACGAGCAGTCTATCACCATCCTCATGAACTCTGGTGCCGTGAATCGACGCAACAGTCTGGTCCCCAGGCCGACGAAGCCGGGCGCGCGGCCGGGGATCTTCCCCGACTCCATCTCTCCTCTGGCAAAGAGCAGTTTGTTGTTTCTGCCGCTCGGCCCCAAGCTCCCCCTCTTCGGCTGCTCTTTCCTGCTCGGCAGGGATGTGTCATTAGCCTCTGCTTTCTGTGATTTGACATTCTCCTCCTGTGCTCTCGCGGGCAGACTCTTGCTGTTTGAAAGAGGTTTTGGCACAGGGACAGTTTTGTCAGCGTTGTTTGTCAGACCCCGGATGTGTCCTTGATATTGCGTCTTGTCTATCAGGCATCTCTCATCCTGTAGCGAGGCTCTCTTTAATTTGCTGGCTGACAGGCTCATGTCACACACATCACCCTGATAGGACTGCTTTCTACTGCTCACAAGGTCCAGGTTAAACGACTTAGCTTTCCCCCAGAGAGGAAGACTCTCTGGTGTTTTCTTGGGGATTCCTTGGCTGACAGCTTTCTGGCTTGGCTCGTTCAGTGTTTTAGCCCCTCTTATCTCCCTTAGTTGGCAGTTTTGCAGTTGTTTGGCAGTGAAGAGAACGCTGTGATCCTCCTCAGATCGGCTTTTATCTGGCTGAGGAGGCAGAGCCCAGCTGTGCCGGAGGCTCTCTTCTTGCGATTGGCTCCTTGGACACTTGAAGCGGTTCCACAGCCCGCTGCTGTCTCCAATCTTCAGCTGCCTCTGAAATACCTCGGGCAGTTGGTCGTCATTATTCAACTGCTTGGAGAATCTCTCCAGAACATGTCTGGGGAGCTTGTTGGGCTGCCGGCACTCTCCCTCATCAATGGTACCCACATCAGCGGGTGGATCATCCGTGCTTACACCTCTCCTGCAAGGAAAGTTCAGAATCTGGATGCACTGGTTATGTCCGAAGAAGTTGGCCACCTCAATTACGGAATGTCCGGCGTTGTTGGTTCTGTCCAGCCTCAGTCCCATCCTTTTGAAAGCGCGGACCAGGAACTCCAGAACCTGACTGTGTCCAGCAAAGGCAGCATACATGAGAGCGCTGTTGCCCCAGGCATCTGTGATGTCCGGGTCTGCGTTGAACTGCACCAGGAGCTTGACGACGTCCAGGTAACCCACCTCGCAGGCATGGCTCAGGGCTGTGCGACCATCCTCATCCTGGCAGTTGACATCGGCACCTTTTTCCAGCAGCAGCCGGGTGAACTTGGCCCTGGTTCCAGGGTCTTGTAGGCAGACGGCATACATGAGTGGTGTGCGGCTGTTCTCTGTCTTGGAGTTGATGATGCGTCCGTCCAAGGCATCCAGGATAAAACGTGCAAGGTGAACTTTGCCACCGTGCATGGCATCCAGGAAGGTCTTGGTACCAGAGCCCTGTCGTAAGTCTTTTGGTCGCATCATTCTCAAGCCTTCAAAAGCGCACAGAGAGAGAAGGTGAAGAACGGGCTGAGAAAGTGTGCGGCAAGTTCTCTGAGGCTCTCCGTGTTGACAGTGAGTACGTTTACCTCAGAGTAAGACTCGGAGAGGAGCTGCCAGTGTTTTTATACCTCCCTCTCCAGATGCCCTCCCCACGTTGCCAAGGAAACAAACGTCTGAGGACCATTATGCAGTGGCAGCCTCCATTCAGCTAAAGCACTCCCTGCCTGGAGAGAAAAATATGCTATTTGAACAGAATAATTACTCAAGGAGAAAAACATGGCGAGTGTTTTTCATGTCAGGCCTGGCAGGTTAACTATAAGCCTTTTTTTAAATTTTTATTTCACCCCAAAAAACCTTAATTTAAATTTAGAAGAGGAGAATACAGCATTTTGTGAAACCTATGAATTGTGCATAATGGTACTACTTACAAGAGGAGAAGACCAGGCTTTGAGATCAGGACAGATCATTTATTTGTTTTAAATAATTGAGTAAGAAAAAATGAACAATTCTTGTGTTGAGACGGCTCTCTGTTAAAAAGTCCAGTCCTCTCACTGACCCTGCAACCATTTAGATTCATAGACTGCTGTCTGCGTCTATGAGGATATCAGTACCATTATCTGCTACTTGCTGGGGTCAAAAGTAAACAAACGTCAACTGCTCATGTGATGATCCACTGCCCCTCTTTACATATGTAACGTTGTATTGGAGGATATACATATATCCTGTGACAACGCCTGCCCCAGTGTCAGGGCTCATGTTATTTTCCCCTTGTGTGTCTGTGTGTCATCATGGAAATAATGTTGTCCTGGATACACCTACTGTTGCGGGAATTACCACTGAGGTTGTTTTGAAATGTGCTTATGCATCTAAACTTTCCAGGTAGACTGTAAATACATGGATGGTCGACATGTCTCCAGCTCCTCTCGCTATCCAGAAACGAAGCCCAAATAGCCCAGATACGAGCACCGCCAACTTGCGGCAAAGACCCTGGTAAAGTCTGTCGTCCATCTTTATATACATTCTACTGTGAAGGCCAAGCTAGAAAATAGGTGCTCAACTGTTTACATGGAATATTGTGATTTAGAGCTGTCTAGAGACCACCTGTGTCATGCATTTGTCTTTGTCTCAACAGACACTTCTGCAGTTTTAAAAACAAGAAACAAACTTAATACTTACAGAGCGAATTACAACTGTCAATTAATCAAAGCAGAAAATGTAAATATACTAGTTTTACTTATCGCTCTCCAGCGATGTGTTTCAATTACAATAAAAATCTTAAAGCAGTCTGTGTTTATCTATAAATCAGTCTATGTATCTACAGTATATGTTGACCTCAGTTGCTTTGTACTCAATGAAAATGTTATTTTGTTCAAATGCATTTGTCAGGCTTTGAGCAGTCCACATAAAAGGTCAAATCCCTAGTAACCCAAATTTAAAGAGCTGCAAACTAAAAAAAGACAAAGATAAGTGGACAGGGTTTTATCATTTGGCAGGATATTGCTTTTGGACGTCCAGTTTTTCTTGAACAAGTTGGTTCTCAGTCAAGTTTTCATGGGGTCGACTTTGGTTTATTGTGGATTATTTCTGGTGAAATTTGTGAGTCAAGGTTATAATCAGGTTTTTTAATCCAGTTATTGGAAAAACTGCAGAAGCTTTGGACAAAAATAGACTGGGCACAGTGACGCATTCAAAAAAATGTTTTTCCAGGTTAAATTTACTTACAGACTTTTGATATTTACTAAATTTACCGACTTTAAATGTCGAAAGCTACGAATTTAAAATGCTCTCTCGTCGAGGCTTGTGTGTGAAATGCCCTTTCACGCAGCTGTTTCTCCTCCACAAGACCAGAATTTCATTTTAATTGCTAATATAAATCTCAGCAGGACCAGAACGGAGCGAACACGGCAGAGGTGAGACAAACATTACCAGGGTTCCTCCTTCCTCACTGTTCACCAACTGGCTTCATCAAACCCTCAGCAGGTCCTTATACAGCAGCGGCAGCCGTTCACCCAATTAAACATGGGGGAAATTCATCGGCAGACAGACACTTTCACCTTCCGCCGGTCACTGGGCGGAAGCTGATCTCGTAATTCAGACATTTCTTTTTTATTATAGAATCAGACCAATGCGATCTTTTTATTACGTGGGGTATATCACAACATCGCTCTGGATTTAGCATCCCAATGACTGGATCCACAGGTGTTGTGTCCTCTAATGTAAATCCTCTGCCAATTTATATATATATGCACATCAATGGATATGAACGATTATATTTAAATGATTATAATATATAGAAAGTCACTTCCAGTGGTCAATAGAGGAAATGACTACTTACTTTTCTAATTATCATCCCAGGGAGCATGAGGTCCTTTAATTTATCAATGTATGTTTTTAAAGTGCCACTTTGAGGATGGTTTATCCACAAACAGCCTACATGCTCACAGGCAGGCAGGAAGTTAGAGTGTTGGCCCCAAGACTTCAGGCTACACTGCTGGTTATCTCTATGTAGGTGACATTTTCTGCTGGTTATCTGTAAGTTCATAGAGTCCAGGTTCTAAAATCTGGTGTGGCTGTCTCTGAGCTATATATGACTTTATCTAATCATTATTTTTAGCTCATGGTGAGCTGGGTAATTATATGATGAATATTACCTCCCTGCTTAGACTGTGTGGCCTGAGTCATTTGCATTCATTACTTCACATCCAGGAGTGACAATTGATTTGTAAGAGTACTTAGTTATTGATTACAGTAATGGAAGTATATTATCAAAGGCCCAGAGAAATCATGATCAGCATGTTTCCACGCTTGACATAAAACCACTCTTACGGGCGCTTGCTGACAGAGGAGAATGGACTTAGCAGGGATGCGGATGAAATATTCAGAATGTGAACCAGTCGGTAGCATGAGACCCGCTAATTGGACACATGTATGCAATAAAGCAGATAGGTCATGGTAAATTCCTGATCTCCCATTCATTGCGGGCCAGGAGCCACTTTGAATGTCTGATTAGGAATTAAAGCTCGTGTCAGGCTGAGGTGTTATCCGCGGACCGAAATGCTTTAATTAGCCACCAGGGAAAATGCACTTTCAGAGCCACACAATCAGCAAATCACTCAAGGTTCATTGAGAAACAAAAAAAAAACACACACCTGGGACAAAATTTGCGTGTGAGCCCTGGGTAGGAAATGAAGTTCATTTGGGACCAGAATCAACAAGGTCCATTCACTGTTACTAAATACGTTTTCTCACCGATGACTCAACATGCCCTCATCCTCCGCGGACTACTTCATCTTATTCCCCGATAATTGAGCACACCTGAGAGTGACGCAGTTTAAACCATCGCCTGGAAAAAACAAGAAGCAGCTCGTGGCCACCTTGGTTTTCCATTCTGTGAGCACATTTGCGACAAGGAAAAATACCTGCAGCTGAGGCTGAATTAAACTAATCATGTTCGTGTAAGGCGTTAAAACGTTCTAGTTTATCAGAAATCGGATCCCCGCAGAATGCAGCCCAACTTTTGTGTCCTTGCAGTGATGCAGCGTTTCTAGCACAGGTAACCTGTCGTTTAAGCAGCGGAGGATTGTGACTCCTACGGGGACAAAAGCACAGAGTTGATGCATTTGTATCATAACAATCATGTGTCTCTGGGTCCGTTCAGTCCCTCTAATGCCCTTTGATTTGATACGCAGCAGTTGTTAGGTGGAATGGGGATTAGCCTTCCGTTCCAGGAAAGAGGCCGCAGCTGTCCCGCTGTCACCCTGTAACCATGGTGTGTTTGTATCATCGCTGCGGTAGATGCGAGGTCGATGTGGTTTGCACCACAGAGGAGAACAAATGTCATGGCAAACTGTTGAATCTTTAAATAAATGTGCCACCTTAATTAAAGCCGGATTTCTGTTGTCCTCTGTGTGTGTTTCCAAAGGATAATGTGATATTTTTCTTTTTTGTCACCTGACTGGAGGACAGAGAGCAGAGGCAGGCTTGAGATACAGCTGGGCAGAGCTGGACGAGGGAGGATAATTACACAGAGTCACAGGGTTGCAGCTGAAGACCCTGACAGCACGCCATGAGCTGCCACTCAAATGCTATTGGCCGCGAGGCGGACCCTTCAGTGCCTTTGCTCCCTCTTGCCTCATAAATTATCACCCCCGCTCAGTCAGGCTTCCCACAACCAGATGGTAAACAGGATTTAGGGGGACCTAATATCAGTTCTCAGACTCTGACAATTTTGGACAACAGGGAATTAGCACCTACACCGCGACTGGTTCGTGTGATTTTTGGTAATGACTGAAATTTGGGTGCTATTGCTCTGCCAAAAATAATGACAACGAATTACTTGTTTAAAGAGAGGAAAAGCAAATCGTATCTGTAAACTGCACAGCTGATCTCACAACTTTATTTTGGCAAATGTTTTTAGCCACCGAAACGGAATGGCAACGATGGTTAGAGAGTCGCTCCACTGTCTTGGTCTGGATGAAAATATCTCAGTTGAATGAGTTGTCATGAAATATAAAGACATTTATTTTTCCATGAATTCTAACAACTTTGGGGACATTTGACGATAGTATCTCTAACCATGAGCAGGTTAATGTGTCAGTATATTTGCTTAAGTATCAAACAACTGCAAAACTAATCAGGTAGCCATAAACATATTTTTTATGTTAAAGGTCACCTGATTGAATAAAAAACTATACTCACATCCAGTTACTTTCTTGCTCAGTGCATATAAATGTCAAATTACCTGTTTAAGGTTATTCAAAGTATAAATACGTAAAACTAGAATAGCACTCGTCAAGATCCATGAATTATTCTCTGGGAAATCAAGGAAAATGTTGATACATATTCTACTTCACAATGTTAAAGAAAGTGTAAAGAAATCCTGAATCCACTCCTTGATCGGGATCAGCACTAAAAATGAACAGTTTAATTTCCTCGCCCATACCTCATCCTTTTACTGAGTATCACAATCATTTGTAGAGTAGTTTTTGTTGTTAACATCCTTACAAACAAACGGACAGGGGTGAACACATAACCTCCTCTGCAAACATAATAATCTAAGATAAAGCGAGCCTGCGCCACTTTTATTTGAAAACACACAGCAATGTCCCATGTATCAGACATGTGACTGGTTTCCTGTTGAATAAGAGGACTTGGATCATCAATCGTTTTTACCGTGTTGAGCCTTCGTGCTGTTTCCCATGAGCCACCTGTACCCCCTCCTTAATCTGTGTGGTCTGATGGAAATTCCTTCCGCACAATGATGTGGAAGAGCTGGAGGACCAGCGAGCTCCCTCTCCATCTCCTGTCTGACAGGCCCTGTTTGTGGCCTTGCGGGCAACGTTCAACTCTGACAGCTACAATAAATTGTACAAATGGATAACAAATGTATTTGTTAGACAGTCACATTGTGCGGAGATGGGTTACACTGCAGCCGCACCTGCGTGGTCAGATATGCAGGAGATACAGCAGCAAACGGTAGGTTTCACAAAATGAAATTGTGAAGTCTGAATTTGTTGTTGTTTTGATGTCGAAACCATGAAGAGTTGCGGCAGAGTTGTCTGTGGTAGGGAACGGCGATGTAAACAGACTTGTATTGGCAACATCATGTATAAAGACGGATGACATGACACCTTCATTAAAAGTGAAACCAAAGCATTTTGATCACCCTCTGGTGGCTGGCTGCAGTACAGGTCATAAGTCCCACCTCCTCCATGATAGCAACTGGGACATGGGCCAAACAAAAAAGTCAATCTACAAGTCATAAAAAATAATTCATTGACATGGTTTCTTTCATTTGTAGGTAGGTCTCATCACATTGTTTTCCTTTAGTAAAGTTTGGTTTTAGTTATTTATCAGCGGAACCTCGATGCCATGCCTCCATCCCCACTCCACAGACTCTGGCTAACGTCATTGGCGCAAGATGGCAGCTTTCGTATCTTTGGCATAATTTTTGTACAGTAGGAGGAAGTGAGGTTGTGTCATCCATCTTTATATAGGCTACAGTCTATTGTTGACAACTGCAAGTTAAGGCCATTGTCACTTGGCTGGTTTTGAGTTTCAGTTTGATCTAACTCTAGTGTTTTAGCTGCAGACTAACAGATCATCGTTAACTAGCTGAGTGGGGTAAGAAGTATTATTTGGGCTGTACATGTATATTATGCATCTTCCTGATCTTGCAGCCATATCTGCATTGTCTGGACTGATCTCTGCTCAGTCGATCAAAGCTTGGTAATGAATAGTAGAGATTTTTTTCAGATTTTCAGATTGACCTCAAGTCTATGTATCAGTTATTGAATGTAACCATGACTTATCACGATGTTAGTGGCAGAGGAAGACCACATCAGTCAAACCTCAGGATACAAAAGGTGAGTTAGTGACAAATCTCTCCTCTTCCTGCACTTCTTTTTAAACGGCCCTGAGGCCCACGCCATCTGTTTTCTCCCACACACGCTCTGCCACTCATGTTAGCTCACGTGGCTCTTTCTCTACTTGCTTAGATCTACACTCAGTATACAGTAAATGGAGCCCTGAGTAATGGGTTAGACTTATTGCTTTGCAAAGAGGCACTTGGTGACTCACCTGCCTTAAGTGCATGGCATAAAATGCATGTTGGCCTGGCATAGTGGGTGTCAGTGTTGCTCATAGTCTACACTCCCACTGCTCTTGTCAGTGGCTGTCGCATGGAGTAGAAACAAAAGAAAAAGGAAAAAAAGAAGTGGGGATTAGATTTGGTCAACCCAGAAGCTACCTGTACTAGAATTAACCCATTCACATAGATGCATTCTCAGATGCAAATTGTGGGACTTCATACTAACTGACAAAGCCACTTGGGGCATGACTTCAAGAATAGAAAGACAGCTGGGTTCATAATATCAACATTTCCATGACAGTATATTCATCACATCTTTTTATCTTATCATTACTATGTTTGGACAAACCTTCACTGTAGATTGATCTTTAAGCAGAGTTGGACCATAGACTGTATTTGAGGATGGACAACACTCAACCAATCAGATGTCAGCTGTCAATCATGATGGTTGGTTCACCCCAATTTTATAGCATTAACTATCTAATTAAAGACAATCTTGCACAAAAACCAGTGTGATAAGAACTATGTGAAATGACAAAAACCATCTTATTGAAACTTTTATGCGATGTGAACGTTTACTTTTGTTTTCTGCAAACATGGAGGCGGGGTTTCTCACCTATACTGAAGCCAGCCACCAGACAAAAACATGTCTGGTGAGGATAAAAGTGAAATGGTGGTCCATGAATTGTTGGTTTCAGGTCAAACTTTTTTATTCTTTTAATAAAAATACTTTTAACAGTTGTATGAAAAATGCAGCAGATCATAAACAATGGGAATATTAATTAGTGAGTTTCAGAGATGCTGATTTTAAATCATCTGCATCCATGCTAGTAGTTTCCTTCTGCTTCCAGTCTTTGTACTAAGCTAAGCTATTAGCTGCAAGCCGTAGCTTCTTCACTTTACAGTTTGACCATTTTTCTGGGTGAATAATGTTTTCCTTTGATTGGAATATTCAATTCGTGTTTAATTGCCTGACATGACAAATAAAACTCATGTAATGAAATTCAAGCATGTTCCACTTCATCTCGACAGTGCAGAGATGAGTGGACCATATAGATCTACTGTGCAGCCATTTGCAGCTCAAACCAGGAATCCTTATGATTACATAAGGGCACAGTCAGGGTTTTGATAGGATTCTGTCGCAGTGAGACAGATGCCAGGTGCATGTGTGCAGGTGTATCAGCGTATTCCTGCAGTGCAGACCTGATGGTCCCAAACCTGTCCGGGAAATATGACAGGATTGGAATTCAAGTGTGTGTTTGTGTGTCTGTGTCCTTAGTGTGTGCGAGAGAGAGATAGAGAGAGAGAGACAGAGAGAGAAGGAGAGAGAGAGAGAGAAAGTTATTTTTTTCACTTCTAATGGAAGCATCATATCCTTGACACATGCAGGAAGATAAAATTTGCATCCCTGAGAAGATGGAGGAGCCCCTCTCAGGCCCTCAGTGCTCATGTAGCTTGAGGGGGAGAGGGTGACTGACTGCAGGGAGATGCACCTCCAGGAAAACTCGTCAGGCTGCTAATCCCATGCTAAAACCTTGAACAAAAAAGTAACATCCTGCAGCCTGGTAACAGCATGAGTGCAAATCATGTGTAAAAGAAATCGCTATTTTATTTCCTTTAAGGCCATGGCTTTTACCTCTCTGAAGGCAGTACAGTCTGCAGCCCACAGAGCGATCCAGTACACACACATCCACGCATGCAGCCTGTGACAGTGCAGCCTCAGCAGCTGGTGTGCATGTGGGCGGTGTGGGCGCTGAATCTTCATCCAGGATGGCATCCACTTCAAGCCAAGATGGACTACAGATCATGCCTCCCCTCCTCCTGTGGGTCAGACCTGCTTCCATACACAGGAAAGAACAAGAGAAAGAGCAGAGTGAATTCTGGGTAGTTCACTCCACAGATGGAGCCCACTGTACTACACAGCTTCCTTCGTCTTTGTGCTTATCTGGCCATAAATACCAAGTTTCTATTCTCCGCTAATATCATCATAATCTTGCAAGGTAATTTAGAACACTGTGTCGGATTAAAATAGACTGGCTATGTACAAAAGCTAATTTATTTTCTATTCTTCTGCACTGTCAAGATTCACTAAGCCTTGGGTGAGATCATTGTGATTTTTTTCCTATTGAGATGAGACATGTTGCACAAATGATTATACAGCCACATATATTCAGCACATCAACACAACACATTCATGCAACTTATTAGAAATGCATTTGCATTTTGATTTGTAAAGTCTTATGACTGCATTTAAAACACTGGATTTAAAGATTGTTTTTACAGACATGTTCACATTTGAACACAATCTCATTTGAAGGTTTTCTGTCTAAACATGCACTATGAGCTTCTCTAGCAATCAATGTTACATTTTTCCATCTGAACATCTGCTTCAGTGTCCACTCTATAATTGTGTGTGTGTGAGTGTTTTTGTTTGTGTGTAATTGGAGGCCCTTCCTTCCATCCTTCCTCTGTTTTTCCATCCACGTGTCAATGAGCCGCCACGGGTTGCCTTGTGGTTAAAGATCCTGCCCAGGCCATCCCTCTCCAGCCGGTCAGAGACGGAGCTGTCGGGGTAGTCCTTGTCTTATGTAAGATTATGAACACAGTGATTCAGGGCTGACTGGTTTCACACTCTGAAGCTCGCGGTTCATCTGTGTTGTGCATGAGGTGGCAGCACTCACAGGCACAAGCTGTGTCCAGATCCTACATTTTCAAATGTCACTCGTCATTCGCTTCAGAGGAAGGTTGTCGCAGCATCAAGGATGTCGCACCATTAAGAAAAAATGAGATGTGGACAGATTGCTCTGGATGGTGAGTCAGGGAGAGGCTGTTTTCATTAATAAATTCATCGCATCTCTGTGTAAACATGTTGAGAGCTGAAATTAAGTTGGAACATTTCCCTTTGGTGAGTTTTCTTTTTCAATCCAAATAACTTATCTTTGGTCCACGTGCCTTTATTACAGCTCCCTTTTAATAAGAGGACCTGATCCATCGCAGAGCTCGTAAAGAGCTCCAGAGAAAAGACGTCGCAATTATGTCTTATTATGAATCAGTCATAGCATAATGTACCAAATTACACTGAGCAGTGTAGAGAGAGAAGCAAAGAGAAACATCATCATCAACAGCTTTTCACTCACGTTCCAGCCCTTGACTGAATCACAGGACTCTGACATCATGTCACTGCTGCCTCTTCTTCTCTTACTTGAATAATCACCTGTACCTACTCGTTGTCCATCTATCGGAAATACTTTATTTCCTCAGATACACTCACAAAAGGTGCTGAAGACACAATGTCCCACTTAGGAAGTAAGAAAAACAACAAAATGAATCCATTCAAAGCATTCATAAAGTTTGAGGCCTGTTTTGTTGAAAAATTACACTCGCAGAGACGTCTTAACCGATTAATGGAAAACACAACTGGAAAATCCACACAACGGAGACACAACCACAACACAAGTACACAACAATGGATGTCGACAAGAAATGTGCAGAGGTAAAACTGCAGACATGCATGTGAAAACATGGTCAAGCCAGCCACCACTTAAAATTTGATGCATGTCTATTTAATTGTTTAGTTACAGATGCTTTCTTCCTTTTTGGGTGCTCTATGCGTTGTGGTTGTGTTGTGTCTTTACGCCTGTGTTTTTCTGTTAATTCACTTGGCTAGAGATGAGATAAACAGGCTTGTAAACAGTGGGATGTAAATTCTGGGCCTGTAGGGAGGCATTACCAGTGCATTAAGGTCCAACAGATCGCGCTGCGGATGCATTTGGCAGCTTGCAGGTTTGAACAGTGTCAGTTCATTAGAGTCTAAATCACTTCCTGGACATTTTTTTTAAGTCCTATTCGGGATATAATTGCTGGACTATGAGCTGCTGAGATAAAGGTAGCACTCTGACTGATAGAACCAGGTTGTAAATGTGATCAAAACACACCTGCAGGTTAGGTCAGTTCTCCCAAACTCTAATGTGCATGTAAATGAACCATAAAAAACTCAGCTGCCAGGAACCGCCTTTGAGAAGTACAAGAAAAAAAACATGTAGGTTAATGTGGGGATTCTGTTTGGTGTTGTTGTTGTTGTCTCTCCTCCTCCCCCTTCTCGTTCTCCCTGTGCAGGTTGTGTGTGTGGCGGAGGGGCGTGGCTGGTTCCTGGCTGCAGCGGACGAGGCACACCTGCTCGCAATTTCACCTCATCATCCCTTCCATAAAGAGCTGAGCTATTGATTGACAATAACATTTCTGACCAGGAATGTTTATGTCTTGGTTCTGCAGGTATTGTAGGGTTTTATGCCTCTGCACCAGTTGGACATATCAGGTTAAATCGTTGTCCTTCTGTTCCACTGTCTTGACTGTGATATTCACCTGGAAGAAGATCAAGGCTCAAGGTCAATGTGACCTGGAAATATGAAGTTATTGAATGCCACTTTATATTAAAAAGGTCCACTTCACTGCGACTGTGCGACATCATAATGTTCTGCCCATTATTCAACACCTTCACTTGGGAACCTAAATGTGTCCTTCCAGCCCCGGGCAACGGAAGCTCAACGAGGTGGATCCTTCTCGATCCAACATATCCCATGATTCATTGCGCTTTAGCGACAAACTGTCTTCCAAAGGGGTAATTATTCAAATGTGCTCACTCAACTAAACAACTAACGGTATAACATCTTTTTAAATCCTCTTTTATGTGTCGGTGAAGCATCCACACCTTAGAATCTGTGGCTTGTTCGCAGCAACATTTGAATCGTTGTCTATTGTCATGTCTACAACACAGTGTTCACAGTGGTCAGGTGAACAAACACAAGGTATCTCACAGGAAAAAAAAAAGCTCAACAAGTCAGCCAGTTAAATTATTATTTTATATGTCCCTTTTATCACAAATCAAAAATATATTTAGAGCCTTTCAATTAATTACTTCAAAGTCTTCACTACATATTACATAAGTCAGACAAACATGGACGTTAACTGGCTATTGCTGGCAACACAAATCTAGTTTTCTTTTGTATGGCCTCATAGGATTGTTTTCCTCTCCACAGATTACAAATTGTCTTTATTCTGCAGAGTTTCTTCTCTGTATCTACAACACACCGAGTTCTCAGCTTCATTGAGGCTTCATCCTCTTACACAGAAAATCCATCTGCACTCATGTGTCGCAGATAGAGTCATTGCCTCGATGCAGCCTGTGAACTCAGATAACCCGTTTTCCCTGCGACTGTGCTTTTTGTGATGGGCATTCATCTGGAAGATTTTGTTCCTGAGTAGCCCAATGACATTTTCTTTTTCATCCATTGAAAAGCAACTAAAATATAGAGTTAAATCAATTTTCTTTAAATAAGTTAAAAATCATCCATAATATCCATAAAAACACTTAAACACTCCTAAAGATATACCCTCTCCATGAACAGCCCCTAAACATAATATTGAATTTCACACAGTTTCCTTCATTGAATAGTCTACAATGCAGGTTTACCAAAAAAAAAACATGGAAGTTACAATAAAAAATAAAAAATTAGGTGACACTGAGGGGTCAGGGGTCAAAAGTTTAACCGAGGAAGACATCTCCATAGAAGCCGACTCCCTCCACCTTCTTGTCTCCAACCTGGTCGACCAGGTCGGGGAAGTGAGCACCCACGCAGACATTGACAGCGTCCTTCGCCTCCGCTGCCAGAGACCTCAACTTCTGCTCATGCTCCTTCAGGGCCTCCGTATTGAGCTGCAGACACAGGGGCCAAAACTCTGTCAGAGATTATAAGGTTTATCAAAAGGTCAGATTGGCACTTTGAAAGCATTTTTCTTTGCCAGCCAAGTGCTTATCATAGTCTTTAGAGAATAGATTTAAGGTTTAATAAAGATCAATGCTAACCTCAAGCTGAAGAGTTGGCTTGAACCCAACACCATGGATCGACTTTAAATGTCAGGATATTTGATAATGTGGCAACGTTAAGGAAAACGGCTCAATATTGAGTCGGGGATGTTAAATACATACTGCATAGATTAGTGTTTCAAGAAAATGAGTTATCCTAAAGCTAAATTTTCTAACACCTCTTTCCTCAATACCAACCACCAACATTTCACTAAGTCAAAGCAAAGCATTGTCGTAGTGAAGAGCTCTGACATCATTTACAGTTTGTTTTATCAATTCATCGAACTGGATGTGTCACTCGGCAGCTCTGTGTACAGTCACTGAAAGGACAGATGGCCACAGTTGACAATGATTTAGAAAAAAACAAGGATTTGTTGCTGGTGAATGTGTCGTGTGTGTATATGCACGATTGTGCTAGAATCTACATTTTAATCATCCCGTGGGAGCTGGGGGATCTGTTAAGACTGGCAACATTATTGGAAAACACAGCATACTAAAGGTAAACCATTATGTTCTCGGATTAAGGTTAGGTTAAAGGTTTGGGGTTAGGCTGACGGAATAAATGTGATAGAAAATTTCAACTGCAGTAACTCTCCACAGGAAGCTGGAACCTTTTGAAGAACGCAACATTTCCATCAGAGCTACTATAGGGAAGAAGTTTTACATCTAAAAATTCCCCTGTTCAGAGGGAAACACTTTAAAGGAACAAATATACATTTCTGACAGCAGTGGCACTCTATAGACCGCATATTAAGATGGACGACATAACAGCTCCTAAAAGGGAAAACCAAAGCCAAATGAAGAAGATAGTTAATGCCAGGATTTTGATATGTCAGCAAAGTATGTTGCTTAATATTTTTCCCCTTTGTGGAAACGTGCTGGAGGAACATTTACCCATGGGAAAGTTCCTGTATTGGTAATTCTTTATTGGTAAAAATATTTTTGATAATTGTTTGTTTCAAAAACTGGTATAAGATGGTGTCAGTGTGCGCACCTGATTGGTCAGGGTCTTGATTTCGTCCAGTGTAGCCGCCTGTCTCTTCATCAGAGCCTCTTGCTGTGGGCTGTGATCTGAAGACTGTAACACAATACAGGGAATACAACATGTCACTACTGAGAAACACTATCGATCAGTGGTTTAGTTCTGAGTGTGTGCACGTGTTATCAAGTGGGGGATGAAGTCTATCTGCTTGTTTGTAACTTCATCTGTTCATGTTTCTCCTCTCTCTCACTGTTTGTGTGTGTGTGTGTGTGTGTGTTTCTGTGTGTGTGTACAAATATCTGGAGAGGAACGCACCCACGGGATGCAACCTGAGTGGGAGAATCAATAGAGTTAAGTCACAACGGGTTGTACTTGTCCTTTCCAGTTACAAAGCCCTTATTGCAGCGTATTGCCAATGCAGTAATGAGGCGGTGCTGATTATACAAGTAGTTGTGTTATAAGATTTTTTTGTAATTAATTGGTGATGCTGATTAAGTACATCGAAATGAGGCTGTTATGCGACTCTAACGTGTGTGCGTGTGTTTGTGTGTGTGTTTGGTGGTGGTGGTGGTGGTGGTGGTGGGGGGGGGGGGGTTTTGGAGGGTCTGGCTGGTGGTAAAGTGGGTGTTTGCTGTCCTACCAAGGGGACTCGATCGTAGAAGGGCAGAGTGAAATGTTCGAGTCTTTAACCCAGATACAGCGGGTCTGAATCTTGATGAGCCAACTTGAGGAATAAGAGCAGAGCTCAGTGAGTCATCGACCATGGATTAGCCCCAACCCTGTAAACAGCTTCTGAGTAATGGACAAGTCCAGGCTATGGTCAGGGCCTGTTGCACTTTACTTAGTATATAGGAAAAGAGGTGAATGGGTGTGTACATGCTCATGTGCAGGTAGGTTTGCTTACAGTTCAGCCATATATGCGTGTGTGTGTGTGTGTGTGTGTGTGGTTATATTTACGTTCCTTTGCGACACTTAAAGTTAGAGCAAAGGACTGGGGAATGCATTTTGCTAATGAGAGTCCTCACAAGTAATGTAAGATAAGTGTGTTGGTGTATGTGTGCGTGTGTGTGAGTGTGTGTGTGTGTGTGTATGTGTGGGTTGGTGTGTGTGTGTGTGTGTGTGTGTGTGTGTGTGTGTGTGCGTGCACGTGTGTGTGTGTGTGTATGTGGGTGCACGTGTGCTTGTGGGTAAGCAGCACGTGGGTGTGTTGTATGTGACCATGTGTGCAGATGTATGAAAGTACTGTTACATGCCTAAGGTGATTTTTCTTTCATGTTTCCTTCAAATCTTTAGACACTTGCAGCCTCTCCGTAACCATAGTTACGCTGTTGAGTACAATAGGTGTTGAACAGACCAGTAGATATCTCCACTTTTATTTTCTCTTTCTTTGGAGCCTGTTGTTCAGTCGTCGCTTTTCAAGCCACTCACCATACACATTTTACTTCATGTGCAGACCATGTTTTGTTTTTTACCAAAAATACCCTCTGGATCATTCTTATATTGTCTGACAATCTTTGAGGATTTGGGCGATTCTCTGGATAAGAACCTCCACAATGAACAACTACAATGAAGTTCTAAAGAGTGGACTCCCTCCTCATTCTTTCAGATGAATGTACTGACGTATTCCAACAGCTCGTTGGTACTTCTAGTCTTCTTCTTTAGAAGAAGAAGTTACATTAAGTTGTCAGCATACCACGAAAGAGTGAAAAATAACAAAGATAGAATAATGAGAAGAGAATTTCCATTAGTTTGATGTGTAAATAACAGTGTTTCTACTGAACACAAACATACTATTTTCTTTCCCTGTTCCTGTAGTGTCACATTTAGCACTAAGATGTGGGAGTGGTATAAATTCTCGGGTCTAAGCCTCTTACAGAAAGCAAAAACGACATTTTATTTCCTGTAATGTCAAACCAGTCCTTTAGTTGTACACAAACATGCACATACAATAAAATGTGTACAATTTTCAACCAGTTAAAAAAAACAATAAAGTTCTGTACTTACAGCACCATCTGATTGACTGGTCTCATCCAACAGCTCCGTGCTCATCGCCTTTTTCAGCCTGAGAAAAGATAATTGTAATTTTCAATTAGACCCACACGGTGCTGATATTTCATTGAATAATTCCGGGCTTATTGTGCGTGGCCACGTGGCAGAGAAGTGAAGAAGCTGAGCTGCTCCTCATCTTCTTTCTCTTCACATCTCTATTTATTTTTGACAAGGAGCAGCAACACAGTGAGAGGAATGGCAATGAATGGAAACAAACAGAGTAACTCAAGGCCGTGCTATAAACTCACTTTGCTTTCTTTGAGGATGAACATGTTGAGAGCGTTTTCTTCTTGGTCTCCTTTGCTTCGCTGCAAAATAAGGCAGAAAGGAGGAAAGGAGAGTGAGGAGAGGGCTCCTCCTGCTCGATTCAAGACGTGGCCCAATGAGTTTTGCATCAAACTGGAGTTGCGGGCCTGTATGAGCCTGATGTGACCTTTTGTTCACAGTTAAAGGCTTAAACACAAAGTTGTAGTCTCTGTGGGGACAGGTAGACGACCAGGGCTGCCGCTGTTTAAACACCTGTTTGATAATGGCTGTCCTAAGATAACCATGCGCCAGCTGGGGACTTGGGATAAGGCAAACACACCGAGCACGCACACACACACACACACACACACACACACACACACACACACACACACACACACACAAACACACACACACACACACACACACCATAAGCCAGCCAAGGACATTGGAAGACCTGCACTGAGGTGAATCATCCATTATCTGAGGTATTCTCAAAATGTCAAATGTTTAACCTCAGGTGACTCACACATCGCATTAACACACACACACACACACACACACATACACACTTACACACACACACACACACACACACACACACTTACACACACACACCGACACACAGGGGGCACTCAGAGTTTACATTATGTCCCAGATGTGTTTGTATGGGTGCTGTCACCTCTCCAGGGTCTTCATTTCACTGCTGTGTCTCTCTGTGGCCGTCTCCATCAGTTTGGTTAGTCTCTGTCACAACGGAGGCAGAAGGTGAACACACTCAGAACAAAATTTGACTTTGAATAACTGTTTCTGTGCTGTGTATGATGGGAGTCTCTCCTCTGTGAAGGTCAGCCCTCTGGTTTTGGGGTTTGACCGAAGCGTCTGGCTCGAGAGCTGCTCAGTGAGATGCTAACTGTCGCCTCACTCCGCAGCACTTCTACAGTACGCACTACACTCTGTCTATTGAGGTGGCAACCTTTGATAAATTCCCTGATTGACCCCTCAGCCTCACGCAGATTTAGAGCTTACGCTAAGAGCACCCCCTGAGCACTATGGTCTGATTTGTAATCAATAAGGCCTCTAAAGCGCTGGCCGTTTGCCAGTGAGACCCGACACGTGGCAGCAAGAGAAAATTAGGTGATCCATCAGACACGTGAATTCATCCTGGGCAATGGAAATAATAAACCTATTTTGGGAGTTTAATTATTAGATATGATGAAGGCAGCCAGGAGCAGAGTGTGAGGTGTGCACGATGGAAGATCTATTTTAGGACAAGGAGCTGATGTTGACTTTCAGGTAGCTATTAAAAGTACTCATATGAACAGATTTTTTTTTTTAAATGCAGATATCAACGCTATCTTCTGCTACACAAATGATTCCACATCTGTTTAATACTAATAACTGACGGTAAATGGGAATTCAATTATAGATTTTTTTTTTGTTTATATTGGAGGAGCAGAACAAACGATTGACATCACATTGTAAAGTTGTTGTGATCTTGAATATTAACGCAAAGCTTGATTTCCTGTTAGCTCTTTTTCAATCTCTGACAGTAACTTGCCAAAATTACCAAAAAACATCTCAGAGGAAATTTATCTGAATTGTAATTTGACTTTTTAGTTTGGCACATGTCCCATCCACTAACATGGAGGAGGCGGGGCTTATGAATGTAAAAAGCCACTAGGAGGCGTTGAGAATTTGTCTTCACTGTCTCGGGAGCTGTTATGTCATCCATCTTCATAAACAGTATTTGGTTTGTCCACCTTCATATATATTCTATGAAGTGTTTGATTGTTAAATATGAAAACTTTATTTTACTTCACTTTATACATTTTGATACTTTTATCCAGCAATGCATTTTGCAGATTTTAAACAGAATGCAATATCTGAGTGGAGTTGCAATCTGAATCTTCATTTAACAAACCTCTGTAGCAAACTGCTCTTTCTTTTTCTTGAGCTGATCAGCCTGCTCCCTCCACAGAGTCTGCAGCTCCACCTGCATTTTCTCCTTCTGCTCCTGCACCCGCTCCGTATGCACACTAGGGTCAAGGGTGCTCCCTCCTTCCCTGGAGGACACATCAAAGCATGGCACAGAGTAGGGCATAGAGTTTATCGAGTAACTGCTACCGACCCTCCAAGTACAGAGATAAGGCTACAACCATGTAGTTACTGGAAATCCTCCACAGAAATGCTCATGTGGCCTTGAATAATACATGTTTTACCCTGAAAGCTTGGCGTGGAGGACTAACATCCATATTCATTTAGCTGTTCTCTTCACCCTCTAATACTCGGCTACAGCAAGAAAAACACATTAGCTGAGGTATATTCTCCGTGCCTCTAACTATAATCTCATTAATAACGCTGACCAAAACAACAACAACTTCATTAGTGGGTCAGTATTAATATGCTGCAGAATTCACCACTACTTTACGGGAAGCAGAACAGGGTTTGGTGAATCGTAAAGGATTAACAGTTGGACAGAGGGGCCTCAGTTGACACCAAGCCTGTTTGGCAACGATTTTTCATCCGTCCATATTTAAACTCTCAAAATGTCAACAAACGAAATGAAATGAAATTCTTCTCTCACTCTTTTTTCTTCAGCGAGGCCTTCTTTTTTATAGCCTTGAAGGCATCGCAGTATTTCTGAATCTGATCCTCGGCTTTCTTCTGATATTTCTTCTCCAATTCTTTCATCTCTCTCTCCTGACGCTTGATGACCCTCAGATAATTCTTGTTCTGTGTCAGTTCTTCAATAGTCACAGTCGAGGGATCTGCGGGATGAGCACACAGGAGCGCTGCTGTGAGGAGACTCAGAGGTTATGCATTCATGGTGAAACTCCCAAACAAAAATTGAAAATTGAAATTTTATTTCTCAGGACATAAAACTTTGTCTGATGACTTCCAGCACAAAAACACTGTACAAAGGAGTACTGCAGATTTGAAGAAGGAAAATTCAAATACAAAATTATATTAGCATAGAATGGATTTTATAGTTATCGCAAAGTTATCCCATCATGCAAGAGTTCAAAAACCCTTTTGTTAGATGTTAAGCCTGGAAAGCCTTTTCTCCAGTACGTTTCCTTTTGTCTGCGTTACCTTCGCTGCATGTCGGCAGCTGAGGGGATTCGTCTGATCCTGAGGACTCAGGTGATGCACTCTCTGGACAGGGCACGACCACAGCAGCAGTTTTTCCTGGAGCCTCCTCTGGGGCAGACTCAGAGTTTGTGCCGGACTCATTCACTGGTTCCTCTTTGGTATCAGGAGCTGCCTCTGGCTCCAGAGCTGCTTTTCTCTCAGGGTCAGCTTCAGGAAGAGTTTCGGATATTGGTGCTGAATCTTCAGCAGCAGTATCAGGAGTTTGAGGAGGCTCTGCTGCAGTCTGTGAAGCATCTGTTGTGTCATCTTCTTTTACTATAGCTTGGTCTGGACCTGTCTCTGGCTGAGACTGGGATGACTGGTCATTGGTGTCAGCAGAAGGTGCAGGCTCAGGTACGGCCGTTTCTATCGGTGGATGCAAAAAAGTTTAGCCATCAATTACATCTTCCAAACTTGGCACAAAAGTCATATTAAAGCATCACATGCTACTTTTTTGCCTTAAAATAGCAGCTTTAAAATAATTAGTTTTATGCTGGACTGATTAAGAATAGGAAGAATTCCCACTCATCAACCTGACACCTGTTCTTGTTCTATGTAACGGTTACAATCTCTTTTGAGAAGTGTGTAACTGACTGAAATTTTCACATCAGACCCAGGAAATTAAAGAGTAATGCTGAACTGTTGCTCAATTAAAAAGAATAAGAAGTCATTCATTATTCCCTGATAAATGATTAAGGAAACTTTTAAAATATGAATAATTCTAAATGGAGTTTGGTGTATGTGTGGGACTTCATGCACAGCAGAATAAATCACCACATGGGGCTGTATTACTTTATTACTGGTGCATCCGCTCACTGAACGAGGTCATTATTAGAATGATACTCTCAGCCAAGGCCCAACAGTCTCGTAACAAAACCACATTTAAATTCTCTAAATCGTTTTGGGGGGAATTCCACCAAATAACACAAAGATTTTCATCAATATTAATGGCTTATTCTTTGATGAATCAATGAGGGGGCAGGGGGTGGGGGGAATCCTGGATCTGCTCCCAAACTGAAGCAGCCTCAAAATTCTATCTGTCCTTCCCAAGATCATGTCCACTAAATTTCAAGGTAAACAGTTGTGTAGTTCTCGCTGCTAACAAACAAACATGACCTCCTTGGGGAGTTTATCAAATTACCTGTGACAGCGGGTTCACTTTCCTTTGCTTTGTCTGTGGCAGCATTGACCACAAGAGGCAGCTCATATGGAGAGATGAAGTCAGAGGACGACTGTGTTGGCACAAATAGAACAGGAACATCAGCATCATCATCAGGTATCACTGAGTGATGGCTGAGTTCGATTTGCTGTAGCAGCTTGTCATTACCTCCTTCTGGGTCTTGCTGGTCTTCTCTGTGCCCTTCGTCGGGTTAAATAAGGCATCTGTGAAATCTGAGGGAGAATAATATACACCAGTGTATAAATAGTACAAAGTAATTTGTTATTTAACATTCACCAAATTGAAAAAGCAATATGCTTCTATATGAGCTATATGAGTCCCACACGTCCATCCAGAACTAATCAGAGTTTTGTTCCTGACTGTCACGCCGGCAGCGTGAATTCAATTATAGCAGAGGGTTTGGTTTTTTTCTCCTGCAAAAAGTGAAAAGCCAAGAACCTGCAAAGGCAGCAGGGATGTAGTCCTTGACCTCAATGTACACAAAGAGAGCCGGGAGCGTGAGCGGCAGGTTGCTCTCACTGTGCAGGCAGATGTGATGGAAGCCTGCAGGTCACAAAACAAACCCCTGTGAATTAAAGACAAGGCTGCAGCTCTGCCCAGCTCCAGTGCCTGAAACATGTTAACAAACGCTCTCTTGATGTCTGAGATTACTCGGTAAAGTTTTAGATTATGCAGATAAGATGAAGCTTGAAATGGTAAGAGGCTATTTTTCTGACTTTCACTGACCTGATAGGATGGAATCAACTGGGATGATCCTGTGTCCCAAGAATTTGCCGTTCTCCTCATGGACGACAATTCTCAGAGAAGCCATTTCTGGGAGCAGGATCTGTCAATGATGACAAAAACAAACACAACAGGTCATAATGCTCACGCTCTCGTAAACACAGTCATCCTCATATGAATCTGTGCATATTTACTTCTGCCAAGGAAGTTGTGTTTTCAACCCCTTTTGTGTGTTTGTCTGTGTACAATATTATGTAAAAAAACATTTAAATGGATTACACGGAAATGTGTTGCAAGGATGTGATATTGGTCAGGAAAAAACTCATTCAATTTTGGTGATGATCTGCATCGGGTTGTCCAGGAAATGTTTCTTTACTGTCTTAACATTGTGAAAAAGGCCTTTTATTTTAATTTTCTTTCACAATTTCCCTGTTTTCCTTTTTTTCCCTATAATTAATCGTTCTTTATCTTGTTGTTTGTTTGTATGGGATACATTGATGATCTGTCCAGGGTGTGCCTAGCCTCTTGCCCAATGTCCCCCTGTGACCCTCAGGGGATAAACGGTATGGACGATGGATGGATGGATATGAGGGTATACGACTTGGTAAGCGCTCTACACAATCACACTAGTTGACTACGTTTCCAGCACCTTCTCAAAAACGAAAGGCTCCTCATTCCACACCGGGTTGATGGCGTTGGGCGTGGTGCACCACTTGGTGCGATGCTTCTTTTTGGGATCCCCCGGCAGCCCGATCACCTCCACCTCCACCCCCGTCTTCACGCTCTTGTCAGACAGAAACTGTCCCGAATAGATCTGGTGAAGAGGAACGAGGTTGTAATGACACACACACATATATGAATCTGGTTAAGCATGGATGGGTCCTGTCGTGTGGATCTATGTTCAGGACACGGTGGATATAAATAGACCTCAGGTTTTTCACTCATGCCGAGTCCGCTGAATACCAGGAACTATGTATCAGTCACAGCAGGAAGCTCATATTGTTATTACTGCATTCACAGTACAGAGCAAATCAACTGGCTGCACATAGACACACACACACAGACTTCCCAAGGCTATCAAGGGCAATTTATTGCTCAATTTAGAAGAGCAAAAAACAGCTCTAAGCTCTATACATATTGTATTTTTAGTTAATTAGTTTCTCTACAATGTGCTGTAGTAATAATCGTAATAATGTAGGGTATAAGAGTCATTATTTAAAAAAAAAAATCTTCTATTCAGATTGCACAGGTCCTCTCAGGCCAAACACACTGTGAGGATGCTCAATTCAATGCAATTGAACCAAAGCCGTGGACCTGCCTTTATGGTCAGTGTGCTTGCCACCACCGTGTCAATCCTGTCACAGAAGGGGTCAAACTTCTTGTCACTGCGTCGCAGAACGTCGTGCTTCAGCAGGTAGCCCGTCCGGCCGTTGAACTCAAACAGAGCCATGTTCAGCTGCATGGGGAAGTCTGGAAATAAAGACAGAGACAGCAGCAACAGTCATGCTCCCTCTCTGCAGCACACGGAGGAGCAGAGCAGAGAGCACAGGCCTGTGCAGCTCAGAGAGGTGCAACACTGACCTGCAGTGGTGAAAAACTGAAACTCAGCTCTTAAAGAATAGAAGCTCATGATATTCTAAACATGTCACACTCAAACAAGAAGCCCAAATGGTGACATCCTTAAATTGTTTGTAGTTTGCACTGAGGGCTGCATTTCTACCCATTGTCTGGTAGTTGAGCGCCACCATCTGGCAGCCCACGTTCCAGAAAGGCTGGGGGCTGTAGTTAGATGAGTCCATTCTCGTTCCTTTGGGGTAAATCCTGCTCATCTGTCTCTTATTGTATCTGAGAAGGACGATTTAAGAAGCACAATTCTAAATCTACTTGCAACAGCTTGAAGCAAAAATATTTTGATGTCAGGTCGATTTAAAATCAAACCCCATGCTGAGCACAGATTTCCATTTTCTGTAATTTTCTTTTTGCTGCATTCATTTTCCAGCGACCTTAAAGGATACTCGACAAATTCGACGCCAGTCTTGGAAATCATCGCCTCCCCTTTGGTCTCCACAAGAGACGAGATGACATAACTCCTGTTTTTCTCTGGGAGGGAAGAAAACAGCAGGGAAAATTACACAACTCGCACCAACTCTGATGTGTTTACCTATGATTGCTTTAAGTACATGTTGCGTGAAAGAAAAAAGTATTTTTGTCTGTTTTTACTTCTGGCATTGTCGAAAGAGATGAATTTGTTGGGCTGGATGTAGTTGACCAAGGATGACATGGCCTCGTAGGATGTGACTTCTTGCCCAGCTGTGCCCTGTGGGGGATTGACAGGAAGTTAACTGAACCGTTTCCTGGCCCGACACCGGATGATGTAACGCAGTGACAGTGTCATCGAGGCTGTCGTCCTCCACCTCATCTGATGTCTTCATTTTCTCCTCATCCTGTTCATCCATCTCCTCCTGCTCCTCGTTGTCCTCCACAGCTGCGTCCCCGTCTGTTTCAACATGTTAATATAACAAATAAATAAACGCTGATAATATCAAATTAAAGGCCTATTTTAGGAGTGTAATCAAATTTGGCCCGGTGCAGTCACCTTGGTTCTCCTGGGTGCTGGGCGCAGGATCCTGGGAAGTGTTGCCTGTGACCTGGGCGGGTACGGCTGTGGTCGTGGTCTGCTCTGAGGCCGCTGTGGTGGTTTTCTTAGTCTGGACTGGTTTCTCATGGCTGCCCTTCTTGTTCTTGATGAGGATTTTGCCCATGAGCTCAGAAGGGCTGGGGATCTGCTGACCCGGCTTCAGCTGGATTTCACACACACAAATGAGTTGAGAAAACATAGAAAACAGACGAATCAGGGTGTGATCAGTGGACGTGATGTGGCATGAGGTGCACAGCGCACACACAGCTAAGAGGATGGGTATGGCAGCCTATTAGGGTCATGTCTAGCAGAGATAAGAAAGAGGACAAACATGAAACGTGGACGTTCACATTCGTTTCCTTCATGCTAATGCGGTTAGTCTGCAGCGCTCAGCTGAGTCGCACAGTCTAGCATGATATTGCCTTATCAGATTTATCAGACAAAGTTTCCTGTTTAACATATCACACTGTGTACTAACTTTCTATTGCTTTGACAGTGCGCTGTGTAGCAGCAGTGTACTCACAGGGTATTTGTCCAGCGGCTCTGTCAGCAGGGCATCACCAAATATGGTTTTGCAGTAGTTGGCCATCTTCTCCTGCTGCTTCACCCTGTAATAAAACACAGTCACACCTCTTACTATTAGAAAAGGTTCAGCTACATCTTTCAGTATTCCCCATCAATACTCCATTCGGGATAATGGCTCCAGAGCATTATTACATTGTGTTAATGGCATGAGTTCTTGGGGAAAGCTCTTACGAGTCGACGTGATTCTCAAACGACAGGATGATGGGGTACTGCGAAGTCTTGAAGGCGCTCTCAGCGATGGCCTCAATCACATCCTGTTACACACATGAATAATGTGTTTGGTTAATGCATTTAACTAGTTGATGACTGAGGAGATGCAACTGGCAGGACGGCACAAGCAAGCAGCAGAAAAAACATGGGCACAAATGGATTCAAATCATTCAAATCACAGACGAGCATGACAGACGGAGCCCATCACAGCCGTTCTCCCAAAACATGGTGAGAGACTTGCTCGCAAACTGCTGAACTAGTGCGTCTATGCAGAGGCCCTGAGGTCAGCTCCGACCCCATCACATCCACCGTCTGACATGAAGCTGAACTGAAGTGTTGTGTCAGGGCCCCTGAGACTGCGGATCTGCGGCTGCCCTTAAATGGAAGTGTTGAGTGCAGGAGGATGACGGATGGTGTGGGGGGGACGGGGGCTGCATCCCGCACAGCATGTTTTGTGTTTTTTTTTTACTGTGTCACTTTTTCTTCCTTTACCCTTTTAATGTGCACATGGACGTGACTCAAAGGTTGTCAGATAAGGCTTATCACTATTGAAATGTGGATCAGGGGTTTCGCCAGCACCAAACGTAGAGACCCCATGTCTCTCCCATTCTTGCCTCCTTTCATTGGCCGCCAGCAAAATATAGGGTTGATTCACCAGTTCTGAGTTTTAAAGCTGAGCACAATCTGGCCCCCAGTTATGTTACGGAGCTCCCTATGTGCTCTAAAATGTAATCTTAGAAACTTTATAGGATATTAAGGCTCTGGATTTCCTTGGCTGACCTGTTCTTTAATCATCACTTAAAACATATTTCAATAGGAAACCTTTTTTAAAACCTGTAACTTGTTTTAATGGATGTTGTTTGTTTTCAATGTTTTCTATTAGAGGTTGGCCGTTTCCAGGAAAGGCCCTTGATAGTATTCACTCAATACTGGAGATGCATGAAGCAGGGAGGGATCTTCATTTTTCTACAATTCATTAACTACTGTAAAAAAATGTTTTGTTCAAATTGGTTCTTATCCGAGTAATGTTTTCGTTAACATGCCTTGAAGAGGATCTCAGTCGTCATGGTGAAGCCGTGAGTGATGATTGGCTCTTCATCCGGAGGTTTGCCCTTCCAGCAGTCGAGCTCCAGACAGCGGCAGCCGGACAGCAGACACTGTCGGTACATCTCTGGGGAGGACACACCAGAGAACTGACCGGCTGCAGGACAACAGACAGAGAGAGAGTCTCCAAACATGTCTCCAAACATTAGACATGTCAGCCTACAAATATACAGATTGATTAGGGGAACCCTCATAGGAATGAAGGTACAAGGATTTAAAGTGATACTCCACACTTAACTTTCGCAAACTAATCGATATGTTGTACGTGAAGTTACATTTTCAACGCTAAAATAACACAGCTGCATGTGACCTGTCAGGTATGTGTTGTGGGACGACTTGATGAAGTAGTGAGGTATGGGCTGGGTCATGTCCTGACACTTGGCCAGCCTGTCCTGCATGACAACCGATGTCTCTGGCCCCATCAGGAAAAACAGAAGACCATCTGGTGAAATCAGACCTTCAGGCGGAAAGAAAAAGAAGCAGGTAAACCAAACATGGGATCACAAAGCTGCGTGTATCACCAGCCTTCCATGTAACAAACCTGTCATCCGCTAATCTCACCTCGGTTAGTGTTACTCAGACAGGGCTCGTATTTGTCGATCAAAGCCTTGACCTGGTCCGGGCGCAGGCGTGGGAAGAGCTCCTCATTGAGCCGAGAGTCTCTGTGTTTCTCGTTGAGGAACTTGCTGAAATTCTCCTTCGTCATGGTGGGTTTCGTAGAGCTGGGGGGGGGGGGAGTCACAGTAACATATGACAATCACATCAGAACTGTTGCTCATGTTGACTGTCAGGTAGCTAATGCCTGAGTAGGAGAATCAGATTGACCAAGCTTGAGGCCGTCCACAATGTCATTAGCAGCAGACGTCTCCGGCTTTGTGCTTCCAAATCAGAAAAATGGAAAGCAGCATGTTTATGTCTTCAGAATCATTGGATAAAAGAAATCACCTCAGTCTTATAGAAGAGTGTATCTAGATGTCAGATAACAGGTGATGTTGATGATGATGATGATGGTGATAATGAGTGTGTGCGTGTATGTCTGTGTGTGTGGAAACGTTTTTTTCTAAGAACTAGAAGGATACTCAGTACAGTGCATACGTCCACCAAGGTCCAAAAGACCTATGAAACTATTTCAATTCACTAGATTCAGATTTTTATTTGGATCTGCAACAAATCTCACATGCTCAAAAACATGGGTCAACTTAACATGTCCGATTTATTTTTTAATTAAGATCTATGAATTATTCTTTAAGAAATCAACAAAGATTTTTCTGAAAGTGAACAAACCAGGATCCGGGCCCTGTACCAAATACCAATTATAAATACCATACTGAAAGACTTCCTTGTAAGAGGTAGATGTGAATCTGAGAAAAACAGGATATACAGTGATATGTGTTATTACCCTGAAGATAACAGTCAAAATAAAAGAGGCCGACTCACTAACAATTGAAGATCTCGTAAATCTCCGGCCGAGGGCAGAGATACATCATGAAGGCCCTGAAGGCAACCTCAGTGAACACATCCGGCTTCATGGAGTCATGCTGAAATGTGAACATGTGATACCCACATCATGCAACTGTGACAGAAAGGATCGAATAGGATTTACTTTTGGGATAAACTTGAAATAATCATGCAGCTAGAGTGTTAAAATACAATCAGATATTTGCCAGGGGGCAGAATGTAGCTTCTAACCTTTCCTTTGGGGAGATGCGCTGATGCTAAGGCACTTTCCACCCTCTTCTTATCCGCAGGGAACATCTTGTAAATACTGAGAAACACACACACAGCGACACATATTGCAGGTATCATGGGAATTCACTGTATAAACGCACGACTGTGTGACATCCTACATCCTCACATGGCTGCACTCTAACCTACTTCTTCACTGGGATCTTGCCGTCCTTGTTGGTCTGAAGAGAAATGCGGGTGTATCTAGGATTGAAAACACAGACGGGTCACTGTTTCTGTGCGATCATTATAAACTGTGTTAGACACGATCAAATTACATGGAGCGAAATGTTATTGTGATTCGCTCAGCATCTCCAATCTGAAGTGACGGGCCACATGATGTGCACTCACATTTTCTCCAGGAACACCTGTCTGCAGCCGTTGTTTCTCGCAGGGTTGTAGGCAATTGCAAGAATGTCATCAGCCCAGTTCTGATTGTGCATTCCATAAAAAAAATGAACAGCCAAATTACACTTGAGTGCCGACATGAATTGTGCCTGAGTACTGTGTACTTAGAAAGGCTCTTAAATTACACACAAATTCACCACTAGAGGGCATTAACATAATAGTACCTCAGGAAATGAGAGTGTTGCATGTTGCGTTTGAACAAAACACAACTGTGATTTAATTACAGCCAATTAAATCCGGATATTGGAGTCATAAAGTCTAATAAAGACTTAAGGGAAGAGAGAGAGGACGCAGGTGTGGAGAGTTTGTGTGTGTTGGGGGGGGGGGGGCCTGCAAAGGCTCATTGTATACTGGCTAAGGGCCTCGGGGCTGCAGCTTCAACAATCAGAGGATCAGTGACAGAAGGAGGGATGATTGTGAACAGCATAAGAAAGAACACGGTGCCAGTAACACACAGACTCAGTGTATATGGAGCTTTTATTTACCTGTGTCACTTTCTCCTTGGAAGCGAAGAAGTTGTAATAGGTCAGATTCACCATGTCGGGACCTGAGACGATGGTCAGAGTTTTGGCAAGATGGTTGCTGTCTGGAAAGTCCAGGTTGAACACGTTGCGAACCTTAGGGTGCTGTTAAAAGTCCATAGTTGTTATTATCATCATTATTATTAGTAGTAGTAGTAGTAGTAATAGAAGTACTTGTATTAATAGTAGCAGTTCTAGGTAGGAATAGTTTATTTTGTATGTTTTGTGTTTTTTCATTTTTGTGTTCCTTTGAATCAAAGAGAATTATTGGCAAATTAGATTAGTGGCTCACAGTATAAGGCAATTTAGATTCACTTTTCAATGAGCTGTTTTATATTTTTTATATAATCATAATTTTCATTATTTGTTTACTTAAAAATCATGACTAATTCACTATCTACACTAACCTAAGCAAAACTGTTTCCCCTATATATTTTAACCCTGAACTCTGCTCTCCTGTTTATGATATTTATGATGGCTTTGATTTTAAAATGCCTTCTATTCTGTTCTATTCTATTCTATTATTTTCTGCTCTGTTCTATTCAAAGTGCAGAGCTGACGTCAGCACTGCAACCAAAATCTCCCCAGGAGCCCTGGGAGTAGAGCATGTTTCCAGCTCCACCCCCCCCCCCCCCCCCCCCCCCCCGTCACTGAGATGATGTCGTGCTTTCTGATCTTTGCTCTCTGCGGAGGCCGCTGAGGACTTTCGACTGACAAAAACCAAAACACAAACAAGCTCCCTCACAGAAATCTCAGCTCATGACTCAGAGTGTGTGGCGTGTGGTGTGTGTGTGTGTGTGTGTGTGTGTGTGTGTGTGTGTGTGTGTGTGTTTCTGCAGTGGGGGAGTAGCCTGGGCTCATGTGGCCATTGCCATGTTTTTTGCAATGCAAATATGCCTCTCACACTAATGGGCAAGCTAAAAGGCCTTGCACCGTATTTGCATGCCAGCAGAGATTCTTACACAAGAAACATATGCGCTGGACTTAATTGTCAAATCAGAGTGCACACTCATCATCCTACTGAACTCACTTTGGGAAGTTTTGCATATTTTCCTGTCCGGGTGTCTCTGATGGCAGCAACATCCAGGAACGTTGTCTCCTGGAAACAAGAAGCAGAGAATCATCTCTAATACAGCAGGTGGGTGCTCGTCCAAATATGGATTGAGATACAAGTCATCCTCTGGCCAAGTGCAGAGACTATGGGATTTACTTTGTTTGTGTGAAGAATATTCGACTAGAACTTCCTGACCCAGCAGCTGTGGTGATATACACATGAGACATTTCAAGTCAACACCAGGGTTTTTACTGCCAAAATAAGTTAGAATACTGCAACAATCAAAACACATAAAATAACATTTAGAGTATGTGGCACAAATAACGTAAATTGCTGTTATTTTCTAGTTAAATCTCTTCTTTATCAAGGATGCTTATAATTAATAAGAAATTAATGTAAAAACACAGTAGAGTATCACATGTTGAGTGGAAATATATATATATATTATGATCCATCCCTCCATTATCTATACCCCCAAAAAGTGGCCAATCAATCATAAGGCCAACATACTGAGACAAACAACCATTCACCCTCACATTCACACCTACAGTTGATTTACAGTCTTCAATCAACCTCACCCCAATCTGTAAGTCTTTGGACTGTGGGAGGACGTTGGAGTACCTGAAGAAAATCCATGCAAACACAGGGAGACCATGCAAACGACATAGAAAGAACCCTCCAGCCGAAAGCACAATTTTCCTCAGAGGCCTGTAACAATCTGTATAAGCTGCAACCTCCTCTGTCCTTAACCTTCAAGTAGATATAGGAAAAGGTACAAAAATACATTATAGCAGAGGCAAAAACTAAGAAACTTCAGGGAGAGTCACAACCCTGTCCAATGACACATAGAAGTGAAATAGAAATCACATGTAACAAAACAACCATATTGAAAACAGCCATGAGAAAAGACAGTGTATCAATAAGAGAGAAAGAGAGCAGTAGAGACAAACAGTTCTCTCTCCACCGGGTGCATCGCGGTTCAGCAGCCGATGCAGCGGGATGGTGAGCCCACAACACAAACCAATCAATAACCTCCACAAGCTACTGGGACCAGAAAGTGCAGCGCAGCTCCCGGCTATCTCACAACTCTGACACATCCTAATTACACACACTGTGGGTGTGAGTCGCTGAAACATGACCACCTCTGTTTGATGTATGTTTTAATCCGTCCGTTAGGGCTCGTCTGACGCACACACACAAAAAAATGATTTTATTTCAAAATCACCCGATGTGCGAGGGCATTTTGTCTTTCCTGCTCCTTCCAGGATCTTCGTATTGATTACCTTGCTTTGGTTGATCCAGTAGACGAAAAAACCTTTAGGATCCATCTTCATGGTGACAGGGACGGTCTTTGTGGAGTCCTTGATGGAGACGAGGGAATTGGATATTAATCGAGTTTAAACGTCTGAAAAAGAGCTGCATGATGGTGTTTGCTAATGTTAAATAGGATCTTCTCTGGATATTTTCCAGAACAGTTAAACAAGGAAACATCAGTGACTAAAGTTCAGTAGGACAACGGTTACAATAATATTATTAAACAAAACTTCTACGGGTTTACAGATTAGATTCATACAGTTATTAATTATGATATTCACCAGCTCAGATTTATTGTATCCACTCACCTCTGACCACTTGGTAAACCTCTCTCCCTTGACCAGGTAATCTTTGACCTCTGGAGGATCCAGAAAATACCTTTTGTTGTTCATTTTGTCCCCCCGGTGTAGCTCTTTCTTCCAGGTTAATGTTATTACTGAACAATATTTACCATGTAGATGTCCACCATGGTGACATCAAGCGCCTGACTCTTTGGAGGTTTTAAGTGAAGAGACTCTGACTGTACCCAGGACACACCAGGGGAAATATGCCTTGCAAATTAAGCTGAACATACAAATAAGCAACTTGACTCGAGGTGGGTGTGACGCCTGCAGAGTCAGGGCTATGGATTGGGATGATGAGAGAATGAGAGAATGAGAGAAAACACAGGTTTTACGCTGATATTAAATGGTTAATTCAACCAGTTTACGAAAACAAAACATATTCTATACCTCATCCCACATGTAGCCACGTAACAGCTTTAACGTAATGTGGAGATGAAAGTTATATTTGTTCATGGTGCTTACAGACATTTTTCTGTAGGCACCAAATTTTTTAAAGCAGCTTCTTTTCCAAAAAACACAGACATCACCACAAACATAATTGAAACTAATTCCTGACGTCATTAGTAAACTGGTTTAGGACAACAATAATGTAATTTTAAATATAACATTTTAAATACAAAAAATATAGGTGGAATAATAATTCTGTTCACATCCACTGTGTTGGACTAGAAGCAAACATTTCAGACTCAAACTTCGGCAAATACCACCAAAAGTAAGATACTAAGATACTAGACGTAAGTGAGAAGTGGGTTTTCTTGTAGTTGGGGTGAACTGACCATTTAATAAGTGATTTTTATATATCACTAGCTGGTGTGAGCGCTCATTTGTTTCCTTGTTTAGTGTTAATAAATGATCCATACACATTATAATTTACAATTACAGCAAGTCACCTGGAATTAGAGGACTCATCAGCTTATTGTTTGTTATCAAACAATGCCACTGCCACCTGTCTGTGGTCATAACACAGTGTTATTTATTACTGTGGTCAGGATCCTGACTGCCCTTTCAACAAAGCCCTCCCGGTCATTTGGATAACATTCAAACAAACACTCAGACCATGTCCTATCTGATGCAAAGCTTCAGGCGGGCAGGGACCAGAGGACAGACATCTGGTGAACAACCACAGGCTACATTCATTTAACACACTCGTGTTTTTAATATTAATACACTGTCATTTAGAGATAACAGACAAACAAATCACGCCATGTCACTGTCTTCCTCCATCTCCCCCCATGTGTTTGTGCAGTGTTTGCTTCCTCTGCTACATGGACACATGTACAATAAGATGGGCAGGTAGGTAGGTGTGTAGGCAGATATTATGTAGTGTATAGGTTTGACATAATTCACTAGTGGAGTAGACTATTGAGAGGATACAAACTGTGGTAAATTAATGGTAAATACCCATTATCAGTAAGCAATGATTTTGCAAACCACTTAATAATTGTCCTTTAGATATGGAGGATTATATGGAGTGTCAGATTTTTGGCATCAGACTATATTTCAATCTTCGTGGGGACACAACATTTTATCGAGGATTTTTGAAAGCGGAAACAATAACAGCGTATACCTACATTTAATGATTAATACATAGATGCAATATGTTGTATATACTGAATGTAATTATGCTTATGTGAAACAGCACAATAGCATCTTTTTTGAAGGAGAAATGTAAATTTATGCATAGAAAAAACATATGTTTTAATTATAGCTGTGAGTTGTGTTCATCACTGGTCACATGTCCTGCTTCACCTGTTTCATCTCCAAACCTTCCCACAGGACATGCGCAGTGAGAAACCCAGGCGCTGTCCATTGTGCTGAAATGACGCACGGTGCCAACAGGTACCCAGAGGTCCGGAATGATCCAGAAGCAAAACATATAACTGTCAATCTGTTTATCCACAAATCCCGATAGACGTCATAAATTGATGATTCTGAACGGCCTATGGACATGTGTCGACAGCTTTCCATACTGACAAGTTAACACTTTCCAGCGTCACCTCATCCCAGCTATAGCATCCTGTGTGTGTGTGTGTGTGTGTGTGTGCGTGTGTGGATGCTGCACACACAGCTGCTGCTTCTTTAAGAGCCACCGCCCGCCCCCTCCCCAGTATTTTTAGCTGAGCCAGCCACTTCATTCTCTGGATGAGACGGACAGCTGTGCACCGTGGGCTGTGTCGCTCACTTCATCGTTTTCAATAAATGACATCAATGTCCACAAACTGCGGATCCGCCGTGGGCCTGCAGTAGCCACCTGGGGGGAGGGAGACGTTCGTCCCGCCGCTGTCGGATGCTGAGACTCGCACTCAGCCCCGTGGATCTGCCTGATGTCCATTATGAAACGCAATGGTGCACTGTCGAGTGTGAGGCGCAGCGCTTTTGACATCCAGTGAATCACCAGAAATCAATTGGGCTGTACTCAACGCTCCTGCGGTGCGAGGTGGACCAGCATCCCCGGTGTGCTCATCGCTCAGCCTCCCATCTTCTCCTGGACTGTGGATAACTAGAAGCCTTCAAGACGGAGGGGGCGGTGGAGCATCGAGGGAAAAACAGGGGCAACATGAGAGAGCGGGACTTCATGCCCAATGTGGAGAGGGGCAAACCTGCCACTTACACGGGGGACAAAAAGGCTAAGATGGCTGCTAAGACGAACAAGAAGTGGGTGAGACTAGCAACCGTGTTTGCATATGTGTTGTCCGTGTCCTTAGCAGCCATCATCCTGGCTATTTACTACAGCCTCATCTGGAAACCAACTAGTGCGTCCTCCTCCGCGGGGAGGCCGGGGGTGCCAGAGGGGGTCACCCCCAGCGCCAACATCTCCACTAACGTGTCCTCGAGCGTCACCGTGTCGGAGTGGAACTCAACGCAGACGGGGCTGCCGCTGTCTCTGAACCACACCACCAGGCAGGGCACCACCGCGGCAGCAGCAGCCCCGCACAGCCTCGCATCGGCGGGGTTCCAGTGGGACGACATGGCCGAGAGCGTGGCCGTCTCGCCCGGGGCAGAGGTTGCGCACTCGCAGCGGCAGGAGGAGGGAGGACTCTACGCATCATCCACGGAGAGATCGGGCACTTCGGGGAAACAGACGCAAAGCAAGCCCCAGCCCAGGGTGAGCCAACACATACCAACGGACACCGCGGAGCCAGAGGGCGAAGGGGAGAAAGAGGAGGAGGAGAGGGTGGCGCGCACTGGGGGTGATGGAGAGACTGACCCTGAGCAGGCGGCTGCAGATTCGGCCACCGTCCCTCGGACGAGCATGAGAGGAGAGTGATCCGGCCCTGATTGTCATCGTCGCCATCATCACCCCTCGCGCGCACACTGACCCGTGGAGGAGTGTTTACCAGACTCAGTGCCGCAGGTCGGATAACACGCAGGTCTGAACTCATCTCTTGCTCTAAAGCCTGAGAAAAGAGGAGACGTCCCTTCTTCTGTAAACACTGCCCCCCCCCCAACACTAACTCTGCGTTTTTTTTCCTTTTAGGCCATTTGTATGCCTTAAAAATCAGTGTGAGTCTCCAGCTTCTGAGGCCACTGACCTGCCTGTACGTGTGGACGAGACTGCCCTAGATATTTTTGTTAAAATGAATGGGACAAAGGCTCCAGAGATTGTTTCTATTTGTTTTTGTAGGGCATGAACATGCAAACATGCAGCGCTTAACATCACTGCCATTCATCGGCTGGTCTAAAAATCACTAATAGCATTTTAACATCTATAGGCTGTACTCTTCCCTTTTTTTTTCATGGACCAAACCTGGATTACGAGTAGGAGAAAAACTGCATTGTTGAGTTATGCTCAGGTATGTGCATACAACCATGTAAATGTACTGTGGATTTGGTTGTGTACATATATAGGGCAGGCGTAGATCTTTTTGGGGCCTTGATGAGCTTTTAGTTTCATTAGATACATTTTTATTAAAGATACATGTATGATAGCTATAACTATATCACAAGGTACAAATAAACATCCTTAGAAAACGACTCACTTCTATGGTTTTGTATAACCCGGTATATGTTAATGGCATCTGATCTATGCAGAGCCAGAATGGGGGGTGATGTTGAAATTGGCTTCTGAGTGTAAACCCCACATTTGATACGAAGGAGTAGCTTCAGCAGAAATCACATCAGTGCACGCTCAGCACAAGGAGCACAGGGTTTATGGTCAGTCAGGTGATCATGGGCGTTCAATCCAATTCTGATGGGGGGGGGGGCTTTTTAATTGCTTGAGTGAATGGTCCACTGTGATCAGAGGCGACTGTCCCCCCCATTTATCTCCCAGTCCGCCACAGCTTCGCTCACTGCAGCTCTCACTGAAAACCACTTCAGTCACATGTGGTCTGAAGTGGAAATAAGACCAACCGCCCCGTGCACTCTCACAGCAGCATGTGAGGGAGGTGTATTGATTCGAGGGCTCTGTTGTGTGCACGGTACAACACAAGAGAACGCATTACACAATGCCCCTGCTGCTCATGCTGCTATTTTTGGTCAGGCTCTCATTCTGACAGGGACTGTTTTTGATGAAAGGTTTGTGTTTCTGTGCTGCCGGTGACGAGCATCTTTTACTATCACGCTGACAAATAAAAGCCACTCTGTCTCAGCCGGTGTGATGTAAACGGCGGCGACGTGCACGCGTTGTGTTAATGTGACGGGTTCTGTTTGGAACCGGAGCCAAGGTATGTGCGTGGTGGGCCAAACAGGAAGTCAATTCATCAGGGGAGACAGCGCTAGAAGCAAGCATTTCCCATGTGTGCGACAGAAATATGTAAAACAGAGCGTCCATAGCACAGTGACAGGCCTGTCACTAATGCAGGGGGCCTCTGTTTATGTAGAGCAGCCTTGGCAGATGTAGATTCAGTTCCTCTTGCAGCCCATTGTGATATATGGCGGGAGTAATGGCCGATCTATTGATGAGGGACTTCATCAGCACTGACAGTTATTGCTGGGAGCTGCACCGGACTCAGTTTGCATCATCTGACCTTATGACTCTTGAACTCAGTCACCCAGGCAGGTGATTACATTATCTACCTCGGAATTATTAATGTGATACATTAAAAAGCAGAATGAGATTAATTTGTCTTGTAGCTGCAGTCAGGTCATAGGTCAAATTAGATCTTAAAACAGGAAATTTATCAAATCATTAATGAAATATATGAAATAAGGTTTTTAGTATTTTCATACAACAGTTGTTTGGGTATTGCAGCTGTACTGGGATGTGTCCCCTATGGCCTGTATAAGGCAACACATAAGTGAGAATCAGGGAGGACAGAGGTGCACTTGTGCTGGTGATTAAGCGAGTGGTAATATGGTGGATATAATTTTTAAAGCTCCACTCCAAATAGGTTTTTTTAGACAAACAAATCTGTCCTATTTGTTTTTCCAATAGTTTGATTAAAGCTAGGGTTGGTAATCGTTGAAAAGCTAGCGAAAGCAGGGTAACAATTTGAAAGTATGCAACCGATGTCCCACCCATTACTTTTGTTACTCTCGTCAAAAGCTACTCCCTCAAAACACATGAACATGCACTGAATGACAACTGCGAGAAGCCGACTTTTCTTTGACTCGCTCGCTAACTGCTGGCTATCGTCTCCGCTTCAGGTGTTGTGTGTTCAGGGTGGACTACTTCTACAACCAGGAGACCTTTTACACCAAAGCTGCAGGGATTAAAGGCCTTCATTGTTTGCGCAAGACACCATTACACAATGTACGTTCATAATAGCACGTTGTATGGCAGCGCCGGTGAACAATGTGAAGGCAGTGAACAAAAGCTTTTTCTATTAACAAAAGGGCAGTGGTGAGGAGTTATGCATTTTAAAACAAAACGTGGTGCTCCACGCGTCTAGGTACAACGTTGTCAGCTTTGGAGTTTAATAATGTTGTTGTTTGACCTCTTGAAATATGAATGGCACATTTATTCTAATTTTCACAACTAAAAACAAACAAATATAGATATGATGTAGATGATCTACAAATATTAATAATAGCATATAATATTATTATGTAGGATGCAAATAAATGTTAGATCTGTCAAGGTCAAAAAGGAAGAAATATTGAAATGATTTCAAAGCTGAGAGGTGGGACAAAATACCTGACCCATTTAGCTGATTCAAATTAGCTTCATGTGTGGCTACCTATGCTAGCCTTTACAATTGTCTCCACAATGTCAGTGTGATTATAATATTCATTTTAATTGAACATAACACGTTCAGTTCCTGTGTTTAGTGTATATGTTTATGTATAGGTTGAACTTTATATCATCATATCACTCCTTTACATTGAACTTATGTACTTTGGTGACGTTTTAGGATTAGTTATTTTTTGAGGGAATATTTCTGCTAAGTCAGAAAAGCAATTTCTTTATTTCCTTATTTGGTACTGACCTCATTTAGTAGATGTTGCAACCTAAACCAAAACAGGGCTGACCCACGATCAACATGGCAGACAGGGCACATGTTCAACTTGTCAGCCCGGCCCCCTGTCTCCTCAGCATGGGGATGAAGGAGGGAGGATGGTGGTGGAGGAGGGGGGGTAGAACACTCCCTTGATCATTGCAGTTGTTGAGGCGTGGTTATTACATCCAGAACCATGACAGGGCCTGTTGCAGGGAGGGGGGGTTGTTACTCACACGCTCAGTGGGGACTGCCAACCTGCCTGTGTGAGGTGCTGTCAGTCAGGGTCGCATGGCCGGCCCATCGCCTCCACCTAACCTACATCCATCAACGCTGATGAGACAGAGAGGCTTTTGACTGTCAGCTCTCCACCTTCTATTATTCCCGTGCCACAGACGCAGGGTTGATATAAGGCAGCACAAACCTGCAGGAATAATATGCAGATCTGAGCTCTAGCCTTTTAGGAAATACACATTTGAGCTTTCTCAAAGAACGATGACAAGGTTGATAACGCTCTGATATCAATCTAAAGCTGCTGTCGAAGAATCTCTTCTCCAAGCCGCACATTTTCCAACCCAGCAGAAAAACCAATAAGTCTATTGATGCAGATGAAAACAGCCCCATGCACTGTGTTACCCAAAAGTTGAGTCTTTTGATTTGTTTTCCCTGTGAAGCTTCCCCTCACTGCACTGAGCAGCTGACATAATCCTACACTGCCCTTCAATCCTTTAGCACAGCCCACAGCTCTTATTTCCATAAAATCAACACCCCCACGGTAGTGCACTGTTGCATCAGACACTTAAAACTATTAGCTTTGCACCAAAGTGAACCGGCAATGTGATAGACGGAAACTGTGTCTGTTATAATCTCATAAGCAGGGATCTAAAAACCCTTTCAGCTGGTGTTAGAAAAGGACAGCTCAACATTTCTGTTGATTTTCAAGGAGAGTGAGGATGCTGTGCAACAGGTCAAAGGTCAAATCAATTTAATTAATATGGCACCAAATCATGAGTTATCTCAGGGCTGTGTTGACCCAGAGCTGGTCTAGACAGCTCTCTTCAATCACACACAAAAGTCTGAAATCCTCAGTGGCAGAAGGCTGCTATGGAGACAGCCACGGGAGGAGCTAATTAAAATAGTAGCACCTACGGGAGGTCCCACCTGTAGTGCAGAGAGGCTGCAGCTTTCAATTCAACAGCCCTGCAGAGAGAGGAAATTAATAAATCTCCCACATGAAGGCAGAGTCAGCGGACCAAGGTCAAACTTAACAGTCTGGCAAAGCTGCGATTTCTGCCCCTTTTTTTCGTTCCCTCTGAGATTCACTAGAGTGGCCTTTGCTTTTCAAAGACTCTCCAGAGGAGGAATTAATTAGCATTTATTGTGTAATCGCAGGTGGCAAGGGTGATATGAGAGGGTGCGACAAAATAACCGCAGGCGTGATTAGAGAATTTGAAATACAGAAAAACTTTATTGATGTTGCTCGTTCCTTCCACGTTGTTTCTACAGTAAATGAAGCTAGAATTAAGTGATGATGAGCTGAGGTCACACAGACACACACACATTCATTCCTTCTCCATGAGAGTGTGTGTAAAAACATGGAGGACAGCAGTGGTGGAGCAAGACAGTCCCTTACTTCTCCTACACATGTCACTTCGGTGAGCTGATGATGCAGATGTCTGAAAACTAAATGAACAATCTAAACAAGGACGAGCTGCTGTGTGGTTAAAGGTCCGAGAATCCATATCACCAATTTTAATCCCACAGGGATCTTTATATATTCCAGAGCTCATTTTACAACCTGCTTTTTAAACTTATTTCTTTTACCTCTGATTTAAATTCCATATATAATACAGAATAAAGCCCCGACTCAAAAACAGCATATTTCATCGCAGCGTGTCTCTTCGTTTTCCCAGTGTGCTTCTACTTCATTCTGGACTATTTGTATTTTATGTAACCACAGTTGAGGCTGACAGGACCCAGCAGCTCAGAGCATATCCACTATCTCGTCTACTTTCGGTTACATAACCGTTGACTAAACTGAAGCATTGACTAACGCCAAAAACCTTCTTGGAGGACAGAGTTCTTGTGAGGCTCCTTACTATCACTGATACCAAACACACAACAGTAGACTGGCTATAAACAAAAACAAATCCATACATGTCACAGGCAATAAAAACAGCCACTATAATGCACATACAGTTTTAGATTTGCAACAATCATTCTAGTTATAACATTCTCTTGTCCGCTGGGAGAGGCAAATAAATAAAATCAATACTGACGCTGCACTGTTACTACAGTACATTTAACACTACAGTATGTTATGATACAAACCTTGAAATACCTTCAGTATTTAAGAAGCCGATATGCAAGGCACGACAGCGGGCTAAACCCTTTAAAAAATATTAGTTGTTTTCATGATTATAAAAGAGACCAAGTGGCAGAACAGTGTCAGAAGGGAATTACAGCTGAATCCAGGGTGTCTGTGGACTAAGGCTAAATCCTAATGGACCTGGATAATGTTCTCTCAGTAGAACAAGTCTGTCCGTGGGGGGGGAGCCTGACTCTGTTCCACTCTTCTGCTCCAAGACTAAAAACAACTTGAGCAAAATATTCAAAATTAGATTTTGATTCACAACTTTGACTTTCACGTTTGTGCAGAGTTGTTGTTTACATTTGTAAATCGTATGTTATAATTGCATTAAGTGTATAAAACATTACATTTGAAGGGAAGGACAGATGATTGGGATTCAGCTGTGACACTGTGCTGACTTTAAGAAACACTAGCAATGTGTTTAAGGGCAAGTTTGAGGTTTTTATTCTACAGTGTTATTGATCACCTGGGAAGACTGATTTTAAAACTTCAAACTTTTAGTCTGGTAACTACCAGCTGATCATTTATAACAGCATTATTGGATACGTACTATTAAAAGAATACAGCAAAGTTTCAGACCTGTACTTCTATAAAGTTTGGGTAAAGAACAGTCTGAACCTGTGCTGTAGAGGCTTGACTTTTAGTCCTAAATTATGATTTTTCAAACTGAGACAAACTTATCTATGACATCATGGGGGGTTTTCTAGCTCAGATTTCCACCTCCCGAGCCACAGAAGGCGTGTGGCAACTCTTTTCACACTGTGTCGCACTAACACAGAGGACAAAACTATGCCCCTCAAGTAAAATCAGTGGACTTCCCTTTTTAATTTCCTTAAAAGCAAATACCACAGCCAGTGGTAATATTTTGGAAACTTACCAGTGTCTTGGTCAGAGGCCAATAAGACAATAAGTCTTAAATGTGACCTTCAATAATATATTGATTTCTAAATCCAGGTAAGGACATTGACCCATGCTGGAAGCCGTAAACAAATAGTTTCCACTCACTCAGATGTGAGTGTAGATACACAGACTCTACTCTGTAGGTCTGTCAAGACTGCATCATCATACACTGTGATACAGACTTTATCCAATTATTGAAATTACCTCTAAGGCAGATTCAGGCACTAGACAACATAAGTGTGGCTGAAGTTTTCTTTTCAAAGGGGTAACTACAAGGAACAGATCAGATAGCCTCCTGATGTGTACCTTGAAATGTTCATCCGCATGTAAACATTGAGTGATATTGCACTTGAGCAGCATACCAACATACTGTTTAGGGTGTCAGGACACATACTTTTATGTTCATAAAGTGCTTCGATCCAAAAATATTTGAGCAGGGAAACGACTCAGCATTCCTGTGTCAAACCTCAGAGGTTAGAGAACTTCGATGGGAGGCCACGCACCAAAGCAAAATGACTAACCACGGTTTCTCGTGTGAGCCGTAAACTTGACAACTCGAAAAAGAGCAACCTGAAGCGAAATGAAGCATCCGAATACAAAGACACGAGAGCTTTGTGTCGCTCTGTGTGGCTGGGTTTTGGTTTCGGTGTTTCCATCCTGAAAATGTCGGTCAGACAATCTTCCCGTGTTCTCTCGCCTGCAAAAAAAACAAAAACATATTAAGCTTGCAAAAAGTTATTTAATTTGAACAATGCAGAGATGGTTTATCAATCTCAGGCCCCTCACGTTATTTCCCATGGGGAAGATTTAAGATCAGACCCTGTACATCAGCGGGTTGATCCATGCTTGATGAGATGTTATTTCTCCTTAACTCGAAACAGGCCTCAGAGGTGGTAAAAACACTTCAACGGAGACTGAATATTGCAGCCCCTCTCTCTTCATCATTTTAACTGATCATCCATTTGCACTTCCCTCCATAAGTGCATTTACACATCTATTGATCCTGCCATCCCTCATCCTGTCTCTCATACTGACCTTGTCGCTGCTGGTACAATGCGTTGGGTAGGTTTCTCCTGACTCCAGGCTCAGGACAGACAGACCAGAGTCTATAAGCTCCTCTGTGTGAGAAAAAGACATTATCTCAGGTACATGTCAAACAAATGTGTTGTCAGAGAAGTCAGGGCCACTGACAATATTTCCTACCTGTGTTTGTGTTGCTGATATTGCACTTAGCAAGCTCTACAGGCTGGAGAGAGGCCTTCTCTGGAGAGGCACAGGCTTTTTCGGCAGGGGGCAAGTTGGGAGATGTGGGGGGGTTGATGTCATTTTTAGTGCAATCAATTTCATGAGACTCCCGCTGAGCGACAGGAGGAGCAGACAGATCATCGCCCTGATCCTGAGGACTTCCGTCATCCTGCTTGGAACTTTCAAAAGGTTGCTGTGGCCCTTGCACTTCCTGATTGTTCTTTTTAGGAGATGAAGCTTTTAAGTTCGATTCCGAGCTGGCAGAGTCCTGAGAGCCTTCGGTTTGCCTCGTACGAGATCCCTGGATGAGCTCCTCCGAGAAGCGTACTTTCTTCTCTGAACTCTGGGGAGACAGGGCCTCTGGGCGCCCCTGAGAGGAGGCATCCTCTCTCAACGTAGCAGCGGACACGGATGCTGCGGATCCACTCACTTCCTCAGACACGCTCTGCAGATCTGAGCTGGGCGACAGCTTCGTTTTTGTGTCCTGACCTGTTTGATCATCCACGTCAACATCTGTGAGGGCATCAAGTTCCTCCAGGAATTCCTCCAATGTTGTATCAGACATCTAAAGGATGAGATTAGAACAACAAATCAGGTACTTTGATTCTTTAGTAACCTTTATTCACCAAAGCACAGTTCATATTTGAACAGGTTTGAGTTCTTACCTGTAGGTTCTCTCCCTCTTCACCGGCCAGCCATCTGAAAAATTTAAATGTAAACATTTAATATACAAGCAACTTCTATCAGTGACAATGTTAGAATAGTGATACTATTATCATTTCATTTCCCGTTAGCATTATACCATGTCTGTAAGGCAAAGATGAAGATAAAGTCAGTTAGCTTAGCTTGGCACAAAGACTGGAAAATGGGGGAAACAGCTAGCGTGGTCCTGCCCAAAGGTAAAAACCTTACTCTGATATTCTTGTTTAATTCAAAATAAAAGCCAAGCAAAGAAGTTGTTATGATTGGCCACAAATTGTCCCGCACATAGCCACATGCATTTATGTTTTATTTTGGGCAGCTGTGCATCAAGAGGAAGAGGGCGTCTTCCCCTATCCAGAAGGTCGTTGGTTCAATCCTCGGCTCCTCCACTCTGTGTGTCCCTAGGGAAGATACTGAGCCCAAATTGCCTGTGACGACTGTTCCAACAGTGTATGAATAAAGCGTTATTTAAAAAAAGACGTATGAATGCACTGCATGAATTTGTGTGTGAATGTGACGTGCTTCGAAGTGACTGTTAGTCGAAAAGCACAAAAAGATACAGTCCATTCAGTCTATTTACTATACATGCTAACAAGAGTGATATTTTCACAATAAAGCAAATAAGCATAATTTCTTTCTATTTTATTTTCAAATAAAAGCCACGCTAGCTTTGCTCTACCAGCTGAGTCTTTGATATCAGCTGTGTTGGAATCAGAGGCCTGTGGGCTGCCCAGCTGTGACAAAAGCACATCCAACAACCAAGAATTGGTCTGGATGCAACTGAGAGTTGGTTTCTACGTTGTTCCCTGACCCTTTACCTACTGCCACCACAGAGACAGACACAATAGATCATCGGGTACATTTTCACACATCCGGTTCTGTGGTCGCATGGCTTTTTGAGATTATGATTATTTTGAGCAACACTTGTGTAACTGAGCAGCCTGAACGCCTCGTCAATAGACAGCACAGTGGCTTGTTTCACAACAGAGGAAAAGCTGGAGGAGAAAAATTAAAAGTGAATGCAGTGAGATGTGAATGAGGCCTTCTGGGTGATTTAGTCAGCTGCCACAACTTCTAAATCCAACTCATGACATCCAGGGTAATTTGTACATTCTGGCAAACTGCGGGAAATTCACATATTTCATTTGTCACATTAACTTTTTCTCTTAACAGTTCATTGAGGCTGTGGAGAGAGACAATCCAATCAGGTTTAACATCAAGATGTTTTTTTGGTGTAGCACTAAATCATGTTTCACTGATACTGACCTCCTGGCCCTCCCAGTCAGGCGATCTTTGCCTTTAGCTTTACTGCTCATCACCGGCACCTTTTTAGCTACCTTGTCTTTTCCTCGCTTCTCACGTCCTGTAGGACAGGGGAATACAGGAAGTCACAATTAGCACACAATAGCGATCACCACTGCCACATGTATGAAAATAAGATCTAATCTTCGTTAATATGGGTTTGCGTTAACGTCGTTAATAACGCGTTTAACTGACAGCACTAGTAAACAGTCTTCTCAGACAGTAATTAACTATGGGAAAAGTGTATATGTTCAATTAAAAAACAGCAGAAATTAGCTAACATTTAAATGCGAACTTAAGATATGGCTGAAATCAAATTGAACTTGTTATCATTTGTAAGAACTACATTTAATCTCATATGATTTGATGGTGTTGTACTTTAATCATCAGGTTGCCTTGTAAGAACTGTTTATGAATGGGAGATGAAAATTAGCCTATACAGCTAAGGCACGTTCATTGAAATCATTTGTCTGTTGTCAATGAGCACTGTCCCTATCAAATAAATAAACAAACATATTCATTAATTAAATTACTTCAAAATCCATCTTCACTCTTTGTACTTGAATTTCTTTGAATTGACATCAAGAAAGACTACACATCTCATCAAAAGGGGCTTTATTACCTTTTCTGTACACTATATGAATGCCTTAAGGGACTTATATGATCAAAACACAAAAGTTCAGAGTGAGATACCTCTTGGGTCCACATTTGCCCTGGGTTGTCCTCTTTTCGCACTTCGTCCACCTGGAATTAAAAATAATAAATAATGAATAATACAAAAATAATACAACACCAACATTGAAATCCATCTTTCAACTCATGTCTTATTCTTACCTCTGCTACAAGTCCCCCAGTCTTTCTCAGGCAGGGATTTGTCTGAAAACCTAAAAGCAGAGGTTAAGATACACAGAAAAACAATTTTAATTTCAAAGTGACATCACTGCACATTTATGCAGAAGCTGTGAGAGGGGGTTTCTCTCCACTTGTCACACATTTGTATTGTACATCCACTGAATCCCTAAATAGTTGAGTCAAAAATACATTTCCTCCCCTATTCTGACTCAAGGGTCTTGTTTAAGTGTCGCCAAATAAGGCAAGGCATTCCATCCCGTATCCCTGGCTAAAAATAGCATCTCCTTCCTTGTCTCTTTAAATTTTGAGGCTTCCTTAAACAGCACATTAATTTACTCAGCCCATGTATTTATTCTGCAGCTATCAACTACAGGCCAGATTGTTTCAAATCCAACAACTATTAAAAATGAATGGGTTGTGTTTTTCCCTCCAGTTAGTCTGAGGCGCTAACGTGTGATTTCTCAAAAGAAAAGGGAGGGCAGGCTCGAACATACTGCTCATCGACTCATTTTAGAATGAGAGATAGTCTGCAACACGTTATACTAACATAACACATACAATGACACAATTCACTTAAACAGTAATTACTTTGTGATGTTATCCGTTTGGATTTTATCCTGTGACTTCTACTGAATCATCCCCCTAGAAAGAAACAGGATGTTCTTCGAGCTTAGTTTTGTTTGTTTGTTATCTACATCTGCATTGAAAATTCAACTTAGCCGACTTCAGAGGTAAAAGGAGAGGCTTTAATTTGTCACTAAAACGCATATTAGCAGAGCATAACAACTGCAATCAGGGGAAAAGCTACCCTAGCTTTGTTAACTGTCTCTAGTTAGTTATCAATTTTTTACCTACAAAATTATGTCAGCTCCATTGCTTTTCTGCCTGTGAAACCCTGAATTTATTCATGTTTACGTTTCTATTTGTGCTGGTAGGTGGGTTTATGTTTTAACCCTCTGTGCCGCTGCTGCAAACATTAGTGGTTTCCATATTCTCATTAATATGAATTAATGAGAAGATGGAATAAATAAGTAAGATTAAAATAAAAAAAAACATATTCATATATAATATATATATATATAATATATATATAAAAAATAATTTATATATATTAGTGCTGTCAAACAATTAAAATATTTAACCGCGATTAATCGCATTTATGTCATAGTTAACTCAAAATTAATCGCACAGTTTTATCTATTCTAAATGTCCATTTTTTTATTTTTCCATACTTTTAGTTTCGTTTTAATGCTCTTATCAACATGGAAAAGTGGATTGGCTTGCTTTATGCAAATTTTTTATTTTATTGAAAAACAACATTGCCAAACAGGTCGGTACAAAAAAAATTATAAAGTGCACATTTCAGGTTAACAAGGACTCAGCCTATAGTGCAGTTAAACCATGGCTTAGTATTTTCTTTTTTTCAAGTTTGCTGTGAACAAAGCAGTCAGGCCTCTTATTTCAGAAACAATAAACCGTAACAGTTAGGTTACCAATGAAAGGTAAGCCTACTACTTCTTTGCTTTCAGCCAGCTACTCAAACAGACAAGCAACAAAATAACAAACACACAAAATACACAAGCAAGTGTTGGCCTACTTTGAGAGAAATTAAGCACAGAACTTTGTAGGGCTATTTGAGTCCTCCCCACATTTGTGGAAAATGTATGAAATAAGAAGTACCCTATTTTGAAATAAATAAAAACATAAAGCTGCAGCCTAATAGCTTAAAAATATATATTTTCGTTGGCGAAATAATAAAACAAAAAGCGAGAGCAGGTCAGACTAGAGGCGAACACAGATACTGAAGCTCGGTAGAAACCAACTGCAGCTTCTGCTCTGATCAAGGAGCTGAGGCGCTGATCTCTGATCAGCTGAGATCAGAGAAATTCTGTCTTTTCACAGTAGTCAGTCACCGAGCGGCTGCTTCACATGAACAAGCTCTGAACTCACTATGTCTCTCTGAGCGCGTTTCGACTCGTCAACGAAAGTTAAAATAGATTTAGTCTTAGCGTGTGTTACACGGCGAAAACGTGAGAGTTGGCAGCTCTGCATTAATCACGCGAGAAAAAAATTGACGTTGTTAAAATAGGTTAGCGTCAACAACGTTAATAACGCGTTTAACTGACAGCACTTATATATATATTTTTCTGTATTTTCTGTATAATATATATATTATATATATATTATGCATAAATTACAGAAAACAATGTATTTTTTTTTATTTCATTTTTTGATACTAGATGGAAGCGTATGATTTTTAACAGGAAACTAGAGAGATAACGATTTTTGTAATGTTTTTATGAGATTGATTGAAGACCAGGAGTTCGTGACTATTCCTTACTGGCCAAATAAAGCTCTAATCTCCTTAAACAACCACCAAGTGTCCCTTAATAAGCCAAATCTGAAGAAGAATAAAGCTACTCAGCTGAAATTTCATGGAAATAGATTGAAAAAGATTTCTCTGAGAGAGATCTACTATCACAGCTGTGAAAAGTCAAAGTGCCCTGGGGAAAGGGAGTGCTCAGATTTCTCACATGTTCTCAGTCTTGTCCACGTCCCAGGCCCTTCTCCACTGGCCCTTTGCGTTTTTATGCCGAGCCACTCTCTCCTTGTCGATCTGCTCACGCTCTTTCCTCCACCTCATATACTCCTCCTGCTCTTCTTTCTGTGTGGGGATGTCCAGGTCTGTGCTGGCAAGAGGGCTGTATGGCTCCTACGTGAACACAAAACATTTCAGTGGGGTTTAATACATAAAAGCAAGTGTTTTTCTCAATGTAGATGGATATCATATACTTTATATAGAGATGGACGACATAACTGCTCATGAAAAGGGACGCCAAAGCATTTTGATTGCCCCCTAGTGGATGGCTGCAGTGTAGTTCATAAATTCCTCCTCTGTCATGTTCATGGATGGAGGTCAAAGAATGAGTTGATAGATATAGCATAACATTGTATCATTTAATCATTTACTCATACCCATCAGTGTTCAAGGACACTAACATAGAAGCCAAAACTTAACTTTAAACCCTGACTGACATTTATAAGAACATGTAAACTAAACAAACTCTATAATGTTGTGGGAAGATATACAGACATTTGTGTTTAATGTGTATATAGGTCAAGGCATTTATGAACACTCATGACTATGGTATATTATATTGTTGCAGCGGTGGCCAGCTACACAATAAGTCATTGATCCTGTCTCCTCCATGTTAATGGAAGGGACATAGACAAAACAAAACATTCCCTCAAGGAATCATTGTCTGATAACTTTGGTTTTAAATAATTATTTGATGCAATAAAATGGTGTGAAACACCATGATTGATAACTGAGACTGACTTGTGATTGGTCAAGTGCAAGTGTCGGCAGGAAGTCGCTTCTGCACTCGATTGCTACAGCAAAGACTCTGGCTCCAATGGCGCAAGATGGCGGCCTTTTGGCTTTGATGTGTCACTCATCCTTATCTACAGCCTATGATTTATATCACGGTGCTATCCTCTCTTCGGTAATGATAACTGGCATTTACTAAATTAAATCACCCCTGCACCACTCTGTGTCTCATTATTAGGGCCCGAGCACCGAATGGTGAGAGGCCCTATTGAATCTGTAAGGATTTTTATTATTATTATTATTAGGGCCCGAGCACCGAATGGTGAGAGGCCCTATTGAATCTGTAAGGATTTTTATTATTATTATTATTATTATTATTATTAGGGCCCGAGCACCGAATGGTGAGAGGCCCTATTGAATCTGTAAGGATTTTTATTATTATTAGGGCCCGAGCACCGAATGGTGAGAGGCCCTATTGAATCTGTAAGGATTTTTATTATTATTATTATTATTATTATTATTATTTCCCTTTGGGGGGCTTTTTCAGGGTCTAGACATGCTCAAAAAGTTATGAAACTTTGCAGGAAATTCAAGGTCTGCGGATATTTTAGTATTCTGGAGTAATTGGAATTGGGCGTGGCAAAATGGCTCTACAGCGCCCCCTGGAACCAGCCCCTAGGTTTCCACATAACGGATTTTCATCAAAATCTGGATATAGGTGTATCGTGACCAGTCATGAAAAAAAGTCTCATGGAGCATTATGAAAAACGCAACAGGAAGTCCGCCATTTTGCTTTTAGTGGCCATTTTGGCAATATCCCACATTTTTACTTTTACGTACTTGTCCCAGGGCTTTCATCAGATCAACTTCAAATTCAGATGAGTGTCATCACAACAAGATGGAGATAAAAAATGATTGAGGGATTTTTTTTTTATCACACCGTGTGACCGTGGCATGGCGTTAAAAATTGGTTACACGCCATCAAAACACGGGCATCTGTATCTCGGACATACATGTTCCAATCAAGTCCAAACTAGACATGTAAGACAATAGTCCCCGCCTGATGACATCTATGCATAAATGATGACTTAAAACCGCAGCGCCCCCTGGTGGCAACAGGAAATGTCTTGTTTTTTGCTTGTCTTACACTTGGATGAATTTCTCCTCATCCACTGACCTCAACCATGTCAAACTGTATCAAATGGGTCCCAAGACATTGACAATGAAGACATAAGATTACCGTGACTTTTCGTCAAACGCCATATGAATGGCGTGGCATTAAAGTTCATCAACTCGCCGTGAAACACGAAATTGCTGTAACTTCAGTGTTCATGATTCTATCTCTCTCAAACTACATGTGTGTAACAACAGCCCCCCCCTGAAGATATTCATATGGTTTTAAGAAATGGGCGTGGCAAAAAAACTGACCAGCGCCCCCTATAGGGCAACCCCGGCACTACGATGGCCGACATTTATACAAATCTATCGGGACATGTGTCGTTTCATAACAAACAAAAAAATATCTTGGATAGGTATGCTTGACCAAACAGGGAGGCCGCCATTTTGGATTAAGTGGCCATTTTTTTTCCATATTCCACATTTTTACTTGATGCACTTGTCCCAGGGCTTTCATCAGATTAACTTCAAATTAAGATCAGTGCCATCACAACAAGATGGATATAAAAAGTGATTAAGAGATTGACCTTTCGTCACACCGTGTGACCGTGGCGTGGCGTCTTGAGTTTGATTAAACGCCATCAAAACACAAGGTTCTGTATCTCGGACATACATTGTCCAATCGAGTCCAAACTAGACATGTAAGACAAGGGTGCCATCCTGATGACATCTACACAGAAATTATGACTTGAAATTACAGTGCCCCCTGGTGGCTACAGGAAGTGACATGTTTTATACTTTGATGAACTGCTCCTGGCTGATTTACAATATACAGCTCAAATCAGATCAGTCAAGTCATTAGATCATGGTCAGAATTGTGACGTTTCCTCAAACCGTGTAAACATTGATGTGCGGCGAAGGATTTTCCTTCGCCAAAGGACACGATGTTATCATAACTCCACTGTGCATTGTCCTATCACTACAAAACTTCTGTCACATGGTCAGAGTCCAAGCCTGAACAGCTCTATGTGTCAATATTTCCTCAGTGTCATAGCGCCACCTACTGATTCGCCAGGAAACAGGAAGTACTTTGTTAATCCACTCTGCATTATCCAACCACCTCCAAACTACTGACCTATGATCACAATACTGATCTGAACAGCTCCACATATAAATATTAGTTCAGGGTCATAGCGCCACCTACTGATCAGTGTGAAAATTAAGTTGTGTTAACATTGACCAATTGACACAAAATTGCTCACGCTACATCAGAGCGCCTACATGAACAGATATATATGTCTGTGCGTAATAATAGTGATGGCGCCACCTACTGGCAAACCTACTGCCGCAGAGCGCAAAACGCATGCAACGTGGAGAAGTGCATGCTCGATCGATGATGTGCGCTTGGTCATCGATCGCTCTCTCCACCGACCGCAACAGGCTTCAACGTGCGGGTGCTCGGGCCCGCAAGTGCTACAACGTAGCCCTAGTTAGGGCCCGAGCACCGAATGGTGAGAGGCCCTATTGAATCTGTAAGGATTTTTATTATTAGGGCCCGAGCACCGAAATCGGTGAGAGGACCTATTGAAATTGAAAAGATTATTAGGGCCCGAGCACCGAATGGTGAGAGGCCCTATTGAATCTGTAAGGATTTTTATTATTATTATTAGGGCCCGAGCACCGAAATCGGTGAGAGGACCTATTGAAATTGAAAAGATTATTATTATTATTATTTTTCTTCGCTCAGTGAATTGGCTTTTTGAGGGCTTTAACGTGCTCAAAAAGTTTCTAAAGTGTACAGTAAATTACAAATGTGCGCAAGTTTACGTTTTCTGAAGTATTTTGAAAAGGGCGTGGCAAAATGGCTCAAGAGCGCCACCTACGGAAAAGCCCCTCATTTAGCATTCACCGATCCTCAAAAAAAACATAGACTATTGTGTCTCATGACAAGATGCACAAAAAAGTCCATCAGTGCATTATGAATAACGCAGCAGGAAGCCCGCCAGTTTGACTTTAGTGGCCATTTCGGTCATATTCCATATTTTTTCTTTGATGTACTTGTCGTACAGCTTTCATCAGATCAACTTCAAATTTAGACGATCGTCATCACAACAAATTGGAGATCTAAAGTTATTGAAGGATTACGTTTTAGCAAAACCGTCTGACCGTGGTGTGGCGTTAAAGTTTGATGAAACGCCATCAAAACACAAGCTTCCATATTTCAGACATATTTTGTCCAATTGAGTCCAAACTAGACACATACGACAAGAATCGCGACCAGAAGACATCGGTGCAGAAATTGTGACTTACAATCACAGCGCCCCCTGGGGGCAACAGGAAATGTCTTGTTTTTAAGACGTGTTATGTTTTTATGTACTACTCGGAGAGCTTTCATCAGATCAACTTAAAAATTAGATGAGACTCTACAAAACAAGATGAAGATCTAAAGTTATCAATATTTAAACTTTTCATCACACCGTGTGACCGTGGTGAGGTCTCAAAGTTCGACTAAACGCCAATATAAGCAAGCTTCTGTAACTTAGACATATTTTGTCCAATCGACTCCAAACTACACATATAAGACAAGAGTCGCGACCGGAAGACATCTACCTAGAAATCATGACTTAAAAGGAAAGCGCCCCCTGGTGGCATCAGGAAATGTCTTGTTTTTGTACATCGTGCGCTTTGATTTATTTGTCGGAGAGCTTTCATCACATCAATTTAAAATTTAGACGGGTGGCATCACAACAAGATGGAGATCTAAAGTTATCAAAGAAACAACTTTTCGACACACCGTCTGACTGTGGCGGGGCGTCAAATCAGCTCACCATGACACACGAAACCGCTTAAAGGGGACATATTCGCTTTAAAGGGGACATATTATTTCCATTTCAACACAGTTGATATGGTTCCTTGGGGTCTTAATGAAATGTCTGTAAAATATTTTGGTAAAAATACCCCAAGGATAATTTAAAACAGCACCTTTTCACTCTGTCTAAAACAGACCTCCTCAGATCAACCTGCCCCCATCTTACCCCACCCCCTTTCACCCCTCTCATCCCTCCCCCTTCTCACCCCTCCCCCCTCTCATGGAGGTGTAGGACATGTGCTTGAATGTGTTCTCACTACAGAATGCATTCAACATCTATAGGGCAGATTATAGGCCTCGTGAAAATTTACGTAATCTGGGGTATTTGGAAATGGGTGTGGCAAAATGGCTCAACAGCGCCACCAACGGTGCTTTCCCTCATTTACGGAGAAACACCTCATTTAGCATTCACTGATCCGCACGAAATTGAAGACAGTTGTGTATCATCACCAGATGCACAAAAAACGCGCTCGGAGCAATATGAAAAACGCAACAGGAAGCACGCCATTTTCGATTTCGTGGCCATTTTGGTCATATTCCATAATCTTTTACTTTGATATACTTCTCGTACAGCTTTCATCACATCAACTGAAAATTTAGACGAGCGTCATCACAACAAGATGGAGATCTAAAGTTATCAAAGAAACAACTTTTCGTCACACTGTCTGACTGTGGCGGGGCGTCACATCAGCTCGCCATGACACACGAAAACGCTTTAACTTCCGTGTTCATGGGTCCATCTCCCTCAAACTACATGTGTGTATCATCAGCCCCCCTCCCTTGAAGATATTCAGATGGTTTTAAAGAATGGGCGTGGCAAAATGGCTCAACAGCGCAACCAACGGAGCTTCCCCTCATTTATGGAGAAACACCTCATTTAGAATTCACTGATCCTCACGAAATTGAAGACAGTTGTGTATCATCACCAGATGCACAAAAAACGCGCTCGGAGCAATTTGAAAAACGCAACAGGAACCCCGCCATTTTCTATTTGGACCATATTCCATGTTTTTTATTTTCAAGTACTTCTTGGAGAGCTTTCATCAGATCAACTGAAAATTTAGACGAGTGTCATCACAACAAGATGGAGATCTAAAGTTATTGAAAGATCAATTTTTCGCCACACCGTGTGACCGTGGCGAGGCGTCAAAATGTGACTAAACGCCATGAAAACACAAGCTTCTGTATCTTGGACATATTTGGTCCAATCGAGTTCAAACTACACATGTAAGACAAGAAGCGCGACCTGATGACATCAACAAAGACACCATGACTTAAAATCATAGCGCCACCTGCTGGCTACAGGAAGTGAAGCGTTTATATCGCAGCATTGCGCAAATGCATGCAACGCTGAGACGAGCGCTTGGTCATCGAACGTTCTCTCTTCCCCGACCGCAACAGACTTGAAATTGCCTGTGCTCGGGCCCGTTAGTGCTACAACGTAGCCCTAGTTATTATTATTATTTCCCTTTGGGGGGCTTTTTCAGGGTCTAGACATGCTCAAAAAGTTATGAAACTTTGCAGGAAATTCAAGGTCTGCGGATATTTTAGTATTCTGGAGTAATTGGAATTGGGCGTGGCAAAATGGCTCTACAGCGCCCCCTGGAACCAGCCCCTAGGTTTCCACATAACGGATTTTCATCAAAATCTGGATATAGGTGTATCGTGACCAGTCATGAAAAAAAGTCTCATGGAGCATTATGAAAAACGCAACAGGAAGTCCGCCATTTTGCTTTTAGTGGCCATTTTGGCAATATCCCACATTTTTACTTTTACGTACTTGTCCCAGGGCTTTCATCAGATCAACTTCAAATTCAGATGAGTGTCATCACAACAAGATGGAGATAAAAAATGATTGAGGGATTTTTTTTTTATCACACCGTGTGACCGTGGCATGGCGTTAAAAATTGGTTACACGCCATCAAAACACGGGCATCTGTATCTCGGACATACATGTTCCAATCAAGTCCAAACTAGACATGTAAGACAATAGTCCCCGCCTGATGACATCTATGCATAAATGATGACTTAAAACCGCAGCGCCCCCTGGTGGCAACAGGAAATGTCTTGTTTTTTGCTTGTCTTACACTTGGATGAATTTCTCCTCATCCACTGACCTCAACCATGTCAAACTGTATCAAATGGGTCCCAAGACATTGACAATGAAGACATAAGATTACCGTGACTTTTCGTCAAACGCCATATGAATGGCGTGGCATTAAAGTTCATCAACTCGCCGTGAAACACGAAATTGCTGTAACTTCAGTGTTCATGATTCTATCTCTCTCAAACTACATGTGTGTAACAACAGCCCCCCCCTGAAGATATTCATATGGTTTTAAGAAATGGGCGTGGCAAAAAAAATGACCAGCGCCCCCTATAGGGCAACCCCGGCACTACGATGGCCGACATTTATACAAATCTATCGGGACATGTGTCGTTTCATAACAAACAAAAAAATATCTTGGATAGGTATGCTTGACCAAACAGGGAGGCCGCCATTTTGGATTAAGTGGCCATTTTTTTTCCATATTCCACATTTTTACTTGATGCACTTGTCCCAGGGCTTTCATCAGATTAACTTCAAATTAAGATCAGTGCCATCACAACAAGATGGAGATAAAAAGTGATTAAGAGATTGACCTTTCGTCACACCGTGTGACCGTGGCGTGGCGTCTTGAGTTTGATTAAACGCCATCAAAACACGAGGTTCTGTATCTCGGACATACATTGTCCAATCGAGTCCAAACTAGACATGTAAGACAAGGGTGCCATCCTGATGACATCTACACAGAAATTATGACTTGAAATTACAGCGCCCCCTGGTGGCTACAGGAAGTGACATGTTTTATACTTTGATGAACTGCTCCTGGCTGATTTACAATATACAGCTCAAATCAGATCAGTCAAGTCATTAGATCATGGTCAGAATTGTGACGTTTCCTCAAACCGTGTAAACATTGATGTGCGGCGAAGGATTTTCCTTCGCCAAAGGACACGATGTTATCTTAACTCCACTGTGCATTGTCCTATCACTACAAAACTTCTGTCACATGGTCAGAGTCCAAGCCTGAACAGCTCTATGTGTCAATATTTCCTCAGTGTCATAGCGCCACCTACTGATTCGCCAGGAAACAGGAAGTACTTTGTCAATCCACTCTGCATTATCCAACCGGCTCCAAACTACTGACCTATGATCACAATACTGATCTGAACAGCTCCATATATGAATATTAGTTCAGGATCATAGCGCCACCTACTGATCAGTGTGAAAATTAAGTTGCGGAAACATTGTCCAATTGACACAAAATTTCTCACGCTACATCAGAGCGCCTACTTGAACAGATATATATGTCTGTGCGTAATAATAGTGATGGCGCCACCTACTGGCAAACCTACTGCCGAAGAGCGCAAAACGCATGCAACGTGGAGAAGTGCATGCTCGATCGATGATGTGCGCTTGGTCATCGATCGCTCTCTCCACCGACCGCAACAGGCTTCAACGTGCGGGTGCTCGGGCCCGCAAGTGCTACAACGTAGCCCTAGTTATTATTATTATTTTTCTTCGCTCAGTGAATTGGCTTTTTGAGGGCTTTAACGTGCTCAAAAAGTTTCTAAAGTGTACAGTAAATTACAAATGTGCGCAAGTTTACGTTTTCTGAAGTATTTTGAAAAGGGCGTGGCAAAATGGCTCAAGAGCGCCACCTACGGAAAAGCCCCTCATTTAGCATTCACCGATCCTCAAAAAAAACATAGACTATTGTGTATCATGAGTAGATGCACAAAAAAGTCCATCAGTGCATTATGAATAACGCAACAGGAAGCCCGCCAGTTTGACTTTAGTGGCCATTTTGGTCATATTCCATATTTTTTCTTTGATGTACTTGTCGTACAGCTTTCATCAGATCAACTTCAAATTTAGACGATCGTCATCACAACAAATTGGAGATCTAAAGTTATTGAAGGATTACGTTTTAGCAAAACCGTCTGACCGTGGCGTGGCGTTAAAGTTTGATGAAACGCCATCAAAACACAAGCTTCCATATTTCAGACATATTTTGTCCAATTGAGTCCAAACTAGACACATTCGACAAGAGTCGCCACCAGAAGACATGGGTGCAGAAATTGTGACTTACAATCACAGCGCCCCCTGGTGGTAACGCGAAATGTCTTATTTTGGTACGTGTTATGTTTTTATGTACTACTCAGACAGCTTTCATCAGATCAACTTAAAAATTAGATGAGACTCTACAAAACAAGATGAAGATCTAAAGTTATCAGAATTTAAACTTTTCATCATACCGTGTGACCGTGGTGAGGTCTCAAAGTTCGACTAAACGCCAATATAAGCGAGCTTCTATAACTTAGACATATTTTGTCCAATCGACTCCAAACTACACATATAAGACAAGAGTCGCGACCGGAAGACATCTACCTAGAAATCATGACTTAAAAGGAAAGCGCCCCCTGGTGGCATCAGGAAATGTCTTGTTTTGGTCATCTTACTCTTTGATGTATTTCCCTCCAGCCACTTTACTAAACCATGTCAAACTGTGTCAAATTGGTCTCAAGATATTGATAATGTAGGCATAACATTATTGTGACTTTTCATCATGCAGATTGTTAATGGCGTGGCATCAAAGTTCATCAGCTCACCATGACCAATGAAACCCATTTTAACAGAGTTACCCTGAACGCAGCATGAGACCGCTTTCGGTTTGTTACGTCTCACACTTGGATGTATTTCTCCTCATTCACTTTGCTAAACCATGTCAAACTGTGTCACATGGGTCTCAATATATTGATAATGTAGGCATAACATTGCTGTGAGTTTTCATCATGCGGATTATTCATAGCTTTGCAGCAGACTTCTTCAACTCGCCATGACAAACGAAGCTGCATTTAACACAGCTGCAAGTGAACGCCTCATGAGTTACGTCGTCACAAGCTGCGGAGCTGTGTATCACGAAGAACCGGAGAACGGTTGGCGAGTCTGGATGAGAGGACGGCGGCGGAGTCACTGTGGACGTTGTTCGCTCAGCAGGTTAGAGTGTGGGACTCAAAGCTTTTTTCCCCTCTCCCGTTGTGTCTTTTCCTGTGTGAACTCTGCCGCTCTCAACAGCAGCACTGGCTATGAGCTAGCTCCTGCTAGCTCCAACGAAGCATCTCTCAACTGCTACGTAAGTTAAACGGACACTTCTGACTGACTGTGATGATAAGCAAAAGAGACACTGTGGATGTGTGATGTGTTGTACTGCATTTGTTTGATCTGTTTACTAATACTAGCTCTAATAAATACTGTATAAATTATATTTTGCTCCTGAATTGAACTGTGTTAAAGGGGTTCACATGGAAATTATATGTTCAATTATGTAAAGGGTGATTTCTGTTACTATTATACTAATGGAGATTTAGCACTTGCTACACATTGTAAGAGCAGCTGTTCAAAGGAGCACTACGTCTTTTAAGGCTCTTTATTCAGAGTCACGGTGTTGATGTCCTGTCACGTGTTACAGTGAAAAATAACCGTGTCTCCCACCTTCAGTATTTAAATCGTTAATCTCAGACAGACTTCACTGAATTCTTTTGTTAAATATGAGTAAGTCATAGCCTTGTAACTTTACTAGAACAGACAGTGTCATACAGAGTTGTGGGCTTATATGCACTACCTATTTCCTAATCTGAAATGATTATGCTCTGATTAACTTTGAACTAATATTTTATTTTTACCATTTAAAAGTCTGTTAATTACTTAACCTGGCCCATGTATGACTTTACATATCTGTGTATTGGTTTCATGTTCCTCTAGAAGGTCCAACTTGACACACAACTTGAATCCAACCAGACTGAACACTGACTCCAGGTACAGACCTGATTTCATTACTTAAAAACAATCAAAGTATTGCACATAATACATAATGTATTAAATTATAATGCAATACTTTTAATGTGAAATAGCTCTATTAAAAACATTCATTGTCATGGTAGTGCACGTTTTAATCCAAAAGCATATTCAAATACACAGTTGAATATCCACAGAAAATAAGATTACACACTTTGTTCATATGTAACTCTTCCTCTACAATAATGACGATCACTTTCATGTTTCCTATCATTTTATTAGGGACAGACGAGCCTGAAGGACACAGCTGTGATGACCATGTTCTGTCTCTTATGGCAAAGCAGAAATATAAAACACTGGGTTCTTATCTAAAGTGTATCAAATCAGATCTCCACCATGTTGCTGCTGAGGACATCAGGTGCTGCAGTTCTTCATCTATGAAGAGAAAAAACGCACTGTTAAAGAATGTTTTGTGTTGTGTATAAAGCACAACAGATTTCAGATAGAACTGTTGTACTGTGGTCTTGGTTTATATCCTCATGGTGAAATGTACATATTTTAAGTCCCTTCTGATAAAAGTGCTGAAAGAAATACAACATTGTACAAATACATAAAATGTCTTTCTACCTCATCAGTACTATTCAAGGTGATAATCTCCCACAGACCTATTGATAACAGTCCAAATCAAGTCTTTCCACTTCTCTCAGTGTGAAAACATAATTCTATAATTAATTTGAGAACTGTTTACAACACTGATGTGTGGAGATTAAAATCATACCTAAACTGTCTAATTCACTGTAAAACTCCATGACATTCGCAGGCCATCTGTAGTTAAGGGAGCAACGCATGGAGTGATGTGTAGATTACTAGTTTGATGATGCATGAGGAGAGGCGGTGGTCGAGTGGCAGAAACTTGGACTATGGGCAGAGAAGGTCTCTGGTTCGTCTTTGGTTCGACTCCATGGAGAGACAACAAAAGTCGAACCTGGATTGATCTGTCCAAAAATCCAAGAGTCTCCCTACCCTCTCTAGTGCCCATGAGCAAGGCACCTCACTCCCCCAACATCTGCTCCCCCGAGCGCCGTACATGGTCGCTCACTGCTCTGTGTGTCCTGCACCAGATGGGTAAAAAGCAGCGATTAAATTTCCCTACCTGCATGAGTGTGCCTTTGCATGTCTGTGCATGTGTTTGGGATGAATAAATGGATTTTAATCTTAATCTTTTAATCTTAATCAGTTGTCTTCCAGTTGACCAGCATGAAGCTGCAGATCTCCACCATGTTGCTGCTGGGGACATCAGGAGCTGCATTAATGAGGAGCAGAAGCGTACTGTTATGAATGTTTTGTGTTGTTTATGAAGCACTACTTATTTCAGCTAGAACCGATGTACTAGGGTCTGGGTTTGTATCCTAATGGTTAAATGCACATACTTTAAATCGCTTTTGATAAAACGTGACAAAGAAATACAACATTGTACACATAGATAAAATGTCTTTCTACCTCATCTGTAATATTCAAGGTGATGATCTCCCACAGAGCTGTTGATAACAGTCCACATCAAGTCTCTCCACTTCCCTCAGTGTGAAAACATAATTATATAATTAATTGGAGAAGTGTTTACAACACTGATGTGTGGACATTATAATGTAATCACTACTGTCTAATTCACTCTACAACTCCATGACAGACTAAATAAACGATGTGAAAATAGTAATGGCGGATATACCATCCTGTATCAGAATATTAAACAGTTACTATCACATGAAACGTACACGTGTAGCGTATTGATAGTAACTCATTAAAAAAAATAATGTCACAACCAAAACAAGACTGTCGAGTTATCTTGCTTCAATCTGTTCATTAGACGTGATAAATAAACGGTAACTTTTATAACAATTACATATTACAAAAAACTTGAGGCATGTAAGCATATGATGATAAAGCAATAGGTTATGTTGGATAGTTTCCAGGTTACTTACCTCTAGTTCAGCACCAGCGGCTGGCCAGAAGAAGTGGAGCGATCTTCCTTGCCGCACAGGGCAAACGCAGGCAATGTGGAGACGAGCGCTTGGTCATCGAACGTTCTCTCTTCCCGACCGCAACAGACTTGAAATTGCCTGTGCTCGGGCCCGTTAGTGCTACAACGTAGCCCTAGTTAGGGCCCGAGCACCGAATGGTGAGAGGCCCTATTGAATCTGTAAGGATTTTTATTATTATTATTATTAGGGCCCGAGCACCGAATGGTGAGAGGCCCTATTGAATCTGTAAGGATTTTTATTATTATTATTATTATTATTATTATTATTATTATTATTATTATTTCCCTTTGGGGGGCTTTTTCAGGGTCTAGACATGCTCAAAAAGTTATGAAACTTTGCAGGAAATTCAAGGTCTGCGGATATTTTAGTATTCTGGAGTAATTGGAATTGGGCGTGGCAAAATGGCTCTACAGCGCCCCCTGGAACCAGCCCCTAGGTTTCCACATAACGGATTTTCATCAAAATCTGGATATAGGTGTATCGTGACCAGTCATGAAAAAAAGTCTCATGGAGCATTGTGAAAAACGCAACAGGAAGTCCGCCATTTTGCTTTTAGTGGCCATTTTGGCAATATCCCACATTTTTACTTTTACGTACTTGTCCCAGGGCTTTCATCAGATCAACTTCAAATTCAGATGAGTGTCATCACAACAAGATGGAGATAAAAAATGATTGAGGGATTTTTTTTTTATCACACCGTGTGACCGTGGCATGGCGTTAAAAATTGGTTACACGCCATCAAAACACGGGCATCTGTATCTCGGACATACATCTTCCAATCAAGTCCAAACTAGACATGTAAGACAATAGTCCCCGCCTGATGACATCTATGCATAAATGATGACTTAAAACCGCAGCGCCCCCTGGTGGCAACAGGAAATGTCTTGTTTTTTGCTTGTCTTAAACTTGGATGAATTTCTCCTCATCCACTGACCTCAACCATGTCAAACTGTATCAAATGGGTCCCAAGACATTGACAATGAAGACATAAGATTACCGTGACTTTTCGTCAAACGCCATATGAATGGCGTGGCATTAAAGTTCATCAACTCGCCGTGAAACACGAAATTGCTGTAACTTCAGTGTTCATGATTCTATCTCTCTCAAACTACATGTGTGTAACAACAGCCCCCCCCTGAAGATATTCATATGGTTTTAAGAAATGGGCGTGGCAAAAAAACTGACCAGCGCCCCCTATAGGGCAACCCCGGCACTACGATGGCCGACATTTATACAAATCTATCGGGACATGTGTCGTTTCATAACAAACAAAAAAATATCTTGGATAGGTATGCTTGACCAAACAGGGAGGCCGCCATTTTGGATTAAGTGGCCATTTTTTTCCCATATTCCACATTTTTACTTGATGCACTTGTCCCAGGGCTTTCATCAGATTAACTTCAAATTAAGATCAGTGCCATCACAACAAGATGAAGATAAAAAGTGATTAAGAGATTGACCTTTCGTCACACCGTGTGACCGTGGCGTGGCGTCTTGAGTTTGATTAAACGCCATCAAAACACGAGGTTCTGTATCTCGGGCATACATTGTCCAATCGAGTCCAAACTAGACATGTAAGACAAGGGTGCCATCCTGATGACATCTACACAGAAATTATGACTTGAAATTACAGTGCCCCCTGGTGGCTACAGGAAGTGACATGTTTTATACTTTGATGAACTGCTCCTGGCTGATTTACAATATACAGCTCAAATCAGCTCAGTCAAGTCATTAGATCATGGTCAGAATTGTGACGTTTCCTCAAACCGTGTAAACATTGATGTGCGGCGAAGGATTTTCCTTCGCCAAAGGACACGATGTTATCATAACTCCACTGTGCATTGTCCTATCACTACAAAACTTCTGTCACATGATAAGAGTACAAGCCTGAACAGCTCTATGTGTCAATATTTCCTCAGTGTCATAGCGCCACCTACTGATTCGCCAGGAAACAGGAAGTACTTTGTTAATCCACTCTGCATTATCCAACCGGCTCCAAACTACTGACCTATGATCACAATCCTGAATAGAACAGCTCCATATATGAATATTAGTTCAGGATCATAGCGCCACCTATTGATCAGTGTGAAAATTAAGTTGCGGAAACATTGTCCAATTGACACAAAATTTCTCACGCTACATCAGAGCGCCTACTTGAACAGATCTATATGTCTGAGCGTAATAATAGTGATGGCGCCACCTACTGGCAAACCTACTGCCGCAGAGCGCAAAACGCATGCAACGTGGAGAAGTGCATGCTCGATCGATGATGTGCGCTTGGTCATCGATCGCTCTCTCCACCGACCGCAACAGGCTTCAACGTGCGGGTGCTCGGGCCCGCAAGTGCTACAACGTAGCCCTAGTTATTATTATTATTTCCCTTTGGGGGGCTTTTTCAGGGTCTAGACATGCTCAAAAAGTTATGAAACTTTGCAGGAAATTCAAGGTCTGTGGATATTTTAGTATTCTGGAGTAATTGGAATTGGGCGTGGCAAAATGGCTCTACAGCGCCCCCTGGAACCAGCCCCTAGGTTTCCACATAACGGATTTTCATCAAAATCTGGATATAGGTGTATCGTGACCAGTCATGAAAAAAAGTCTCATGGAGCATTATGAAAAACGCAACAGGAAGTCCGCCATTTTGCTTTTAGTGGCCATTTTGGCAATATCCCACATTTTTACTTTTACGTACTTGTCCCAGGGCTTTCATCAGATCAACTTCAAATTCAGATGAGTGTCATCACAACAAGATGGAGATAAAAAATGATTGAGGGATTTTTTTTTTATCACACCGTGTGACCGTGGCATGGCGTTAAAAATTGGTTACACGCCATCAAAACACGGGCATCTGTATCTCGGACATACATGTTCCAATCAAGTCCAAACTAGACATGTAAGACAATAGTCCCCGCCTGATGACATCTATGCATAAATGATGACTTAAAACCGCAGCGCCCCCTGGTGGCAACAGGAAATGTCTTGTTTTTTGCTTGTCTTACACTTGGATGAATTTCTCCTCATCCACTGACCTCAACCATGTCAAACTGTATCAAATGGGTCCCAAGACATTGACAATGAAGACATAAGATTACCGTGACTTTTCGTCAAACGCCATATGAATGGCGTGGCATTAAAGTTCATCAACTCGCCGTGAAACACGAAATTGCTGTAACTTCAGTGTTCATGATTCTATCTCTCTCAAACTACATGTGTGTAACAACAGCCCCCCCCTGAAGATATTCATATGGTTTTAAGAAATGGGCGTGGCAAAAAAACTGACCAGCGCCCCCTATAGGGCAACCCCGGCACTACGATGGCCGACATTTATACAAATCTATCGGGACATGTGTCGTTTCATAACAAACAAAAAAATATCTTGGATAGGTATGCTTGACCAAACAGGGAGGCCGCCATTTTGGATTAAGTGGCCATTTTTTTTCCATATTCCACATTTTTACTTGATGCACTTGTCCCAGGGCTTTCATCAGATTAACTTCAAATTAAGATCAGTGCCATCACAACAAGACAGAGATAAAAAGTGATGAAGAGATTGACCTTTCGTCACACCGTGTGACCGTGGCGTGGCGTCTTGAGTTTGATTAAACGCCATCAAAACACGAGGTTCTGTATCTCGGACATACATTGTCCAATCGAGTCCAAACTAGACATGTAAGACAAGGGTGCCATCCTGATGACATCTACACAGAAATTATGACTTGAAATTACAGCGCCCCCTGGTGGCTACAGGAAGTGACATGTTTTATACTTTGATGAACTGCTCCTGGCTGATTTACAATATACAGCTCAAATCAGATCAGTCAAGTCATTAGATCATGGTCAGAATTGTGACGTTTCCTCAAACCATGTAAACATTGATGTTTGGCGAAGGATCATCCTTCGCCAAAGGACACGATGTTTTCATAATTACACTGTGCATTGTCCTATCACTACCAAACTTCTGTCACATGATAAGAGTACAAGCCTGAACAGCTCTATGTGTCAATATTTCCTCAGTGTCATAGCGCCACCTACTGATTCACCAGGAAACAGGAAGTACTTTGTTAATCCACTCTGCATTATCCAACCGGCTCCAAACTACTGACCTATGATCACAATACTGATCTGAACAGCTCCACATATAAATATTAGTTCAGGGTCATAGCGCCACCTACTGATCAGTGTGAAAATTAAGTTGTGTTAACATTGTCCAATTGACACAAAATTGCTCACGCTACATCAGAGCGCCTACATGAACAGATATATATGTCTGTGCGTAATAATAGTGATGGCGCCACCTACTGGCAAACCTACTGCCGCAGAGCGCAAAACGCATGCAACGTGGAGAAGTGCATGCTCGAGCGATGATGTGCGCTTGGTCATCGATCGCTCTCTCCACCGACCGCAACAGGCTTCAACGTGCGGGTGCTCGGGCCCGCAAGTGCTACAACGTAGCCCTAGTTATTATTATTATTTCCCTTTGGGGGGCTTTTTCAGGGTCTAGACATGCTCAAAAAGTTATGAAACTTTGCAGGAAATTCAAGGTCTGCGGATATTTTAGTATTCTGGAGTAATTGGAATTGGGCGTGGCAAAATGGCTCTACAGCGCCCCCTGGAACCAGCCCCTAGGTTTCCACATAACGGATTTTCATCAAAATCTGGATATAGGTGTATCGTGACCAGTCATGAAAAAAAGTCTCATGGAGCATTATGAAAAACGCAACAGGAAGTCCGCCATTTTGCTTTTAGTGGCCATTTTGGCAATATCCCACATTTTTACTTTTACGTACTTGTCCCAGGGCTTTCATCAGATCAACTTCAAATTCAGATGAGTGTCATCACAACAAGATGGAGATAAAAAATGATTGAGGGATTTTTTTTTTATCACACCGTGTGACCGTGGCATGGCGTTAAAAATTGGTTACACGCCATCAAAACACGGGCATCCGTATCTCGGACATACATGTTCCAATCAAGTCCAAACTAGACATGTAAGACAATAGTCCCCGCCTGATGACATCTATGCATAAATGATGACTTAAAACCACAGCGCCCCCTGGTGGCAACAGGAAATGTCTTGTTTTTTGCTTGTCTTACACTTGGATGAATTTCTCCTCATCCACTGGCCTCAACCATGTCAAACTGTATCAAATGGGTCCCAAGACATTGACAATGAAGACATAAGATTACCGTGACTTTTCGTCAAACGCCATATGAATGGCGTGGCATTAAAGTTCATCAACTCGCCGTGAAACACGAAATTGCTGTAACTTCAGTGTTCATGATTCTATCTCTCTCAAACTACATGTGTGTAACAACAGCCCCCCCCTGAAGATATTCATATGGTTTTAAGAAATGGGCGTGGCAAAAAAACTGACCAGCGCCCCCTATAGGGCAACCCCGGCACTACGATGGCCGACATTTATACAAATCTATCGGGACATGTGTCGTTTCATAACAAACAAAAAAATATCTTGGATAGGTATGCTTGACCAAACAGGGAGGCCGCCATTTTGGATTAAGTGGCCATTTTTTTTCCATATTCCACATTTTTACTTGATGCACTTGTCCCAGGGCTTTCATCAGATTAACTTCAAATTAAGATCAGTGCCATCACAACAAGATGGAGATAAAAAGTGATTAAGAGATTGACCTTTCGTCACACCGTGTGACCGTGGCGTGGCGTCTTGAGTTTGATTAAACGCCATCAAAACACAAGGTTCTGTATCTCGGACATACATTGTCCAATCGAGTCCAAACTAGACATGTAAGACAAGGGTGCCATCCTGATGACATCTACACAGAAATTATGACTTGAAATTACAGCGCCCCCTGGTGGCTACAGGAAGTGACATGTTTTATACTTTGATGAACTGCTCCTGGCTGATTTACAATATACAGCTCAAATCAGATCAGTCAAGTCATTAGATCATGGTCAGAATTGTGACGTTTCCTCAAACCGTGTAAACATTGATGTGCGGCGAAGGATTTTCCTTCGCCAAAGGACACGATGTTATCATAACTCCACTGTGCATTGTCCTATCACTACAAAACTTCTGTCACATGGTCAGAGTCCAAGCCTGAACAGCTCTATGTGTCAATATTTCCTCAGTGTCATAGCGCCACCTACTGATTCACCAGGAAACAGGAAGTACTTTGTTAATCCACTCTGCATTATCCAACCGGCTCCAAACTACTGACCTATGATCACAATACTGATCTGAACAGCTCCACATATAAATATTAGTTCAGGGTCATAGCGCCACCTACTGATCAGTGTGAAAATTAAGTTGTGTTAACATTGTCCAATTGACACAAAATTTCTCACGCTACATCAGAGCGCCTACTTGAACAGATCTATATGTCTGTGCGTAATAATAGTGATGGCGCCACCTACTGGCAAACCTACTGCCGCAGAGCGCAAAACGCATGCAACGTGGAGAAGTGCATGCTCGATCGATGATGTGCGCTTGGTCATCGATCGCTCTCTCCACCGACCGCAACAGGCTTCAACGTGCGGGTGCTCGGGCCCGCAAGTGCTACAACGTAGCCCTAGTTATTATTATTATTATTATTATTTCCCTTTGGGGGGCTTTTTCAGGGACTAGACATGCTCAAAAAGTTATGAAACTTTGCAGGAAATTCAAGGTCTGCGGATATTTTAGTATTCTGGAGTAATTGGAATTGGGCGTGGCAAAATGGCTCTACAGCGCCCCCTGGAACCAGCCCCTAGGTTTCCACATAACGGATTTTCATCAAAATCTGGATATAGGTGTATCGTGACCAGTCATGAAAAAAAGTCTCATGGAGCATTATGAAAAACGCAACAGGAAGTCCGCCATTTTGCTTTTAGTGGCCATTTTGGCAATATCCCACATTTTTACTTTTACGTACTTGTCCCAGGGCTTTCATCAGATCAACTTAAAATTCAGATGAGTGTCATCACAACAAGATGGAGATAAAAAATGATTGAGGGATTTTTTTTTTATCACACCGTGTGACCGTGGCATGGCGTTAAAAATTGGTTACACGCCATCAAAACACGGGCATCTGTATCTCGGACATACATGTTCCAATCAGGTCCAAACTAGACATGTAAGACAATAGTCCCCGCCTGATGACATCTATGCATAAATGATGACTTAAAACCGCAGCGCCCCCTGGGGGCAACAGGAAATGTCTTGTTTTTTGCTTGTCTTACACTTGAATGAATTTCTCCTCATCCACTGACCTCAACCATGTCAAACTGTATCAAATGGGTCCCAAGACGTTGACAATGAAGACATAAGATTACGGTGACTTTTCGTCAAACGCCATATGAATGGCGTGGCATTAAAGTTCATCAACTCGCCGTGAAACACGAAATTGTTGTAACTTCAGTGTTCATGATTCTATCTCTCTCAAACTACATGTGTGTAACAACAGCCCCCCCCCTGAAGATATTCATATGGTTTTAAGAAATGGGCGTGGCAAAAAAACTGACCAGCGCCCCCTATAGGGCAACCCCGGCACTACGATGGCCGACATTTATACAAATCTATCGGGACATGTGTCGTTTCATAACAAACAAAAAAATATCTTGGATAGGTATGCTTGACCAAACAGGGAGGCCGCCATTTTGGATTAAGTGGCCATTTTTTTTCCATATTCCACATTTTTACTTGATGCACTTGTCCCAGGGCTTTCATCAGATTAACTTCAAATTAAGATCAGTGCCATCACAACAAGATGGAGATAAAAAGTGATTAAGAGATTGACCTTTCGTCACACCGTGTGACCGTGGCGTGGCGTCTTGAGTTTGATTAAACGCCATCAAAACACGAGGTTCTGTATCTCGGACATACATTGTCCAATCGAGTCCAAACTAGACATGTAAGACAAGGGTGCCATCCTGATGACATCTACACAGAAATTATGACTTGAAATTACAGCGCCCCCTGGTGGCTACAGGAAGTGACATGTTTTATACTTTGATGAACTGCTCCTGGCTGATTTACAATATACGGCTCAAATCAGATCAGTCAAGTCATTAGATCATGGTCAGAATTGTGACGTTTCCTCAAACCGTGTAAACATTGATGTGCGGCGAAGGATTTTCCTTCGCCAAAGGACACGATGTTATCATAACTCCACTGTGCATTGTCCTATCACTACAAAACTTCTGTCACATGGTCAGAGTCCAAGCCTGAACAGCTCTATGTGTCAATATTTCCTCAGTGTCATAGCGCCACCTACTGATTCGCCAGGAAACAGGAAGTACTTTGTTAATCCACTCTGCATTATCCAACCGGCTCCAAACTACTGACCTATGATCACAATCCTGAATAGAACAGCTCCATATATGAATATTAGTTCAGGATCATAGCGCCACCTATTGATCAGTGTGAAAATTAAGTTGCGGAAACATTGTCCAATTGACACAAAATTGCTCACGCTACATCAGAGCGCCTACATGAACAGATATATATGTCTGTGCGTAATAATAGTGATGGCGACCACCTACTGGCAAACCTACTGCCGCAGAGCGCAAAACGCATGCAACGTGGAGAAGTGCATGCTCGATCGATGATGTGCGCTTGGTCATCGATCGCTCTCTCCACCGACCGCAACAGGCTTCAACGTGCGGGTGCTCGGGCCCGCAAGTGCTACAACGTAGCCCTAGTTATTATTATTAGGGCCCGAGCACCGAATGGTGAGAGGCCCTATTGAATCTGTAAGGATTTTTATTATTATTATTATTATTATTATTATTATTTCCCTTTGGGGGGCTTTTTCAGGGTCTAGACATGCTCAAAAAGTTATGAAACTTTGCAAGAAATTCAAGGTCTGCGGATATTTTAGTATTCTGGAGTAATTGGAATTGGGCGTGGCAAAATGGCTCTACAGCGCCCCCTGGAACCAGCCCCTAGGTTTCCACATAACGGATTTTCATCAAAATCTGGATATAGGTGTATCGTGACCAGTCATGAAAAAAAGTCTCATGGAGCATTATGAAAAACGCAACAGGAAGTCCGCCATTTTGCTTTTAGTGGCCATTTTGGCAATATCCCACATTTTTACTTTTACGTACTTGTCCCAGGGCTTTCATCAGATCAACTTCAAATTCAGATGAGTGTCATCACAACAAGATGGAGATAAAAAATGATTGAGGGATTTTTTTTTTATCACACCGTGTGACCGTGGCATGGCGTTAAAAATTGGTTACACGCCATCAAAACACGGGCATCTGTATCTCGGACATACATGTTCCAATCAAGTCCAAACTAGACATGTAAGACAATAGTCCCCGCCTGATGACATCTATGCATAAATGATGACTTAAAACCGCAGCGCCCCCTGGTGGCAACAGGAAATGTCTTGTTTTTTGCTTGTCTTACACTTGGATGAATTTCTCCTCATCCACTGACCTCAACCATGTCAAACTGTATCAAATGGGTCCCAAGACATTGACAATGAAGACATAAGATTACCGTGACTTTTCGTCAAACGCCATATGAATGGCGTGGCATTAAAGTTCATCAACTCGCCGTGAAACACGAAATTGCTGTAACTTCAGTGTTCATGATTCTATCTCTCTCAAACTACATGTGTGTAACAACAGCCCCCCCCTGAAGATATTCATATGGTTTTAAGAAATGGGCGTGGCAAAAAAACTGACCAGCGCCCCCTATAGGGCAACCCCGGCACTACGATGGCCGACATTTATACAAATCTATCGGGACATGTGTCGTTTCATAACAAACAAAAAAATATCTTGGATAGGTATGCTTGACCAAACAGGGAGGCCGCCATTTTGGATTAAGTGGCCATTTTTTTTCCATATTCCACATTTTTACTTGATGCACTTGTCCCAGGGCTTTCATCAGATTAACTTCAAATTAAGATCAGTGCCATCACAACAAGATGGAGATAAAAAGTGATTAAGAGATTGACCTTTCGTCACACCGTGTGACCGTGGCGTGGCGTCTTGAGTTTGATTAAACGCCATCAAAACACGAGGTTCTGTATCTCGGACATACATTGTCCAATCGAGTCCAAACTAGACATGTAAGACAAGGGTGCCATCCTGATGACATCTACACAGAAATTATGACTTGAAATTACAGCGCCCCCTGGTGGCTACAGGAAGAGACATGTTTTATACTTTGATGAACTGCTCCTGGCTGATTTACAATATACAGCTCAAATCAGATCAGTCAAGTCATTAGATCATGGTCAGAATTGTGACGTTTCCTCAAACCGTGTAAACATTGATGTGCGGCGAAGGATTTTCCTTCACCAAAGGACACAATGTTATCATAACTCCACTGTGCATTGTCCTATCACTACAAAACTTCTGTCACATGGTCAGAGACCAAGCCTGAACAGCTCTATGTGTCAATATTTCCTCAGTGTCATAGCGCCACCTACTGATTCGCCAGGAAACAGGAAGTACTTTGTTAATCCACTCTGCATTATCCAACCGGCTCCAAACTACTGACCTATGATCACAATCCTGAATAGAACAGCTCCATATATGAATATAAGTTCAGGGTCATAGCGCCACCTACTGATCAGTGTGAAAATTAAGTTGTGTTAACATTGTCCAATTGACACAAAATTGCTCACGCTACATCAGAGCGCCTACATGAACAGATATATATGTCTGTGCGTAATAATAGTGATGGCGCCACCTACTGGCAAACCTACTGCCGCAGAGCGCAAAACGCATGCAACGTGGAGATGTGCATGCTCGATCGATGATGTGCGCTTGGTCATCGATCGCTCTATCCACCGACCGCAACAGGCTTCAACGTGCGGGTGCTCGGGCCCGCAAGTGCTACAACGTAGCCCTAGTTAGGGCCCGAGCACCGAAATCGGTGGGAGGCCCTATTGAAATTGAAATGATTATTATTATTATTATTATTATTTTTCTTAGCTTAAATGAATTGGCTTTTTGAGGGCTTTAATGTGCTCAAAAAGTTGTAGGAGTTTGCAGTAAATTCGAAGGCGGCGTAAAATTACGTATTCTGGAGTATTTTGAAAAGGGCGTGGCAAAATGGCTCAAGAGCGCCACCTACGGAAAAGCCCCTCATTTAGCATTCACCGATCCTCAAAAAAAACAAAGATTATTGTGTATCATGACTAGATGCACAAAAAAGTCCATCAGTGCATTATGAATAACGCAACAGGAAGCCCGCCAGTTTGACTTTAGTGGCCATTTTGGTCATATTCCATATTTTTTCTTTGATGTACTTGTCGTACAGCTTTCATCAGATCAACTTCAAATTTAGACGATCGTCATCACAACAAATTGGAGATCTAAAGTTATTGAAGGATTACGTTTTAGCAAAACCGTCTGACCGTGGTGTGGCGTTAAAGTTTGATGAAACGCCATCAAAACACAAGCTTCCATATTTCAGACATATTTTGTCCAATTGAGTCCAAACTAGACACATTCGACAAGAGTCGCCACCAGAAGACATGGGTGCAGAAATTGTGACTTACAATCACAGCGCCCCCTGGTGGTAACGCGAAATGTCTTATTTTGGTACGTGTTATGTTTTTATGTACTACTCAGACAGCTTTCATCAGATCAACTTAAAAATTAGATGAGACTCTACAAAACAAGATGAAGATCTAAAGTTATCAGAATTTAAACTTTTCATCATACCGTGTGACCGTGGTGAGGTCTCAAAGTTCGACTAAACGCCAATATAAGCGAGCTTCTGTAACTTAGACATATTTTGTCCAATCGACTCCAAACTACACATATAAGACAAGAGTCGCGACCGGAAGACATCTACCTAGAAATCATGACTTAAAAGGAAAGCGCCCCCTGGTGGCATCAGGAAATGTCTTGTTTTGGTCATCTTACTCTTTGATGTATTTCCCTCCAGCCACTTTACTAAACCATGTCAAACTGTGTCAAATTGGTCTCAAGATATTGATAATGTAGGCATAACATTATTGTGACTTTTCATCATGCAGATTGTTAATGGCGTGGCATCAAAGTTCATCAGCTCATCATGACCTATGAAACCCATTTTAACAGAGTTACCCTGAACGCAGCATGAGACCGCTTTCGGTTTGTTACGTCTCACACTTGGATGTATTTCTCCTCATTCACTTTGCTAAACCATGTCAAACTGTGTCACATGGGTCTCAATATATTGATAATGTAGGCATAACATTGCTGTGAGTTTTCATCATGCGGATTATTCATAGCTTTGCAGCAGACTTCTTCAACTCGCCATGACAAACGAAGCTGCATTTAACACAGCTGCAAGTGAACGCCTCATGAGACTCTGAAAGAAGTTACGTCGTCACAAGCTGCGGAGCTGTGTATCACGAAGAACCGGAGAACGGTTGGCGAGTCTGGATGAGAGGACGGCGGCGGAGTCACTGTGGACGTTGTTCGCTCAGCAGGTTAGAGTGTGGGACTCAAAGGTTTTTGTCCCCTCTCCCGTTGTGTCTTTTCCTGTGTGAACTCTGCCGCTCTCAACAGCAGCACTGGCTATGAGCTAGCTCCTGCTAGCTCCTGCTAGCTCTAACGAAGCATCTCTCAACTGCTACGTAAGTTAAACGGACACTTCTGACTGACTGTGATGATAAGCAAAAGAGACACTGTGGATGTGTGATGTGTTGTACTGCATTTGTTTGATCTGTTTACTAATACTAGCTCTAATAAATACTGTATAAATTATATTTTGCTCCTGAATTGAACTGTGTTAAAGGGGTTCACATGGAAAATATATGTTCAATTATGTAAAGGGTGATTTTTGTTACTATTATACTAATGGAGATTTAGCACTTGCTACACATTGTAAGAGCAGCTGTTCAAAGGAGCACTACGTCTTTTAAGGCTCTTTATTCAGAGTCACGGTGTTGATGTCCTGTCACGTGTTACAGTGAAAAATAACCGTGTCTCCCACCTTCAGTATTTAAATCGTTAATCTCAGACTGACTTCACTGAATTCTTTTGTTAAATATGAGTAAGTCATAGCCTTGTACCTTTACTAGAACAGACAGTGTCATACAGAGTTGTGGGCTTATATGCACTACCTATTTCCTAATCTGAAATGATTATGCTCTGATTAACTTTGAACTAATATTTTATTTTTACCATTTAAAAGTCTGTTAATTACTTAACCTGGCCCATGTATGACTTTACATATCTGTGTATTGGTTTCATGTTCCTCTAGAAGGTCCAACTTGACACACAACTTGAATCCAACCAGACTGAACACTGACTCCAGGTACAGACCTGATTTCATTACTTAAAAACAATCAAAGTATTGCACATAATACATAATGTATTAAATTATAATGCAATACTTTTAATGTGAAATAGCTCCATTAAAAACATTCATTGTCATGGTAGTGCACGTTTTAATCCAAAAGCATATTCAAATACACAGTTGAATATCCACAGAAAATAAGATTACACACTTTGTTCATATGTAACTCTTCCTCTACAATAATGACGATCACTTTCATGTTTCCTATCATTTTATTAGGGACAGACGAGCCTGAAGGACACAGCTGTGATGACCATGTTCTGTCTCTTATGGCAAAGCAGAAATATAAAACACTGGGTTCTTATCTAAAGTGTTTCAAATCAGATCTCCACCATGTTGCTGCTGAGGACATCAGGTGCTGCAGTTCTTCATCTATGAAGAGAAAAAACGCACTGTTAAAGAATGTTTTGTGTTGTGTATAAAGCACAACAGATTTCAGATAGAACTGTTGTACTGTGGTCTTGGTTTATATCCTCATGGTGAAATGTACATATTTTAAGTCCCTTCTGATAAAAGTGCTGAAAGAAATACAACATTGTACAAATACATAAAATGTCTTTCTACCTCATCAGTACTATTCAAGGTGATAATCTCCCACAGACCTATTGATAACAGTCCAAATCAAGTCTTTCCACTTCTCTCAGTGTGAAAACATAATTCTATAATTAATTTGAGAACTGTTTACAACACTGATGTGTGGAGATTAAAATCATACCTAAACTGTCTAATTCACTGTAAAACTCCATGACATTCGCAGGCCATCTGTAGTTAAGGGAGCAACGCATGGAGTGATGTGTAGATTACTAGTTTGATGATGCATGAGGAGAGGCGGTGGTCGAGTGGCAGAAACTTGGACTATGGGCAGAGAAGGTCTCTGGTTCGTCTTTGGTTCGACTCCATGGAGAGACAACAAAAGTCGAACCTGGATTGATCTGTCCAAAAATCCAAGAGTCTCCCTACCCTCTCTAGTGCCCATGAGCAAGGCACCTCACTCCCCCAACATCTGCTCCCCCGAGCGCCGTACATGGTCGCTCACTGCTCTGTGTGTCCTGCACCAGATGGGTAAAAAGCAGCGATTAAATTTCCCTACCTGCATGAGTGTGCCTTTGCATGTCTGTGCATGTGTTTGGGATGAATAAATGGATTTTAATCTTAATCAGTTGTCTTCCAGTTGACCAGCATGAAGCTGCAGATCTCCACCATGTTGCTGCTGGGGACATCAGGAGCTGCATTAATGAGGAGCAGAAGCGTACTGTTATGAATGTTTTGTGTTGTTTATGAAGCACTACATATTTCAGCTAGAACCGATGTACTAGGGTCTGGGTTTGTATCCTAATGGTTAAATGCACATACTTTAAATCGCTTTTGATAAAACGTGACAAAAAAATACAACATTGTACAGTTAGATAAAATGTCTTTCTACCTCATCTGTAATATTCAACGTGATGATCTCCCACAGAGCTGTTGATAACAGTCCACATCAAGTCTCTCCACTTCCCTCAGTGTGAAAACATAATTATATAATTAATTGGAGAAGTGTTTACAACACTGATGTGTGGACATTTTAATGTTATCACTACTGTCTAATTCACTCTACAACTCCATGACAGACTAAATAAACGATGTGAAAATAGTAATGGCGGATATACCATCCTGTATCAGAATATTGGTGAAACAGTTACTATCACATGAAACGTACACGTGTAGCGTATTGATAGTAACTCATTAAAAAAAAAAATAATGTCACAACCAAAACAAGACTGTGGAGTTATCTTGCTTCAATCTGTTCATTAGACGTGATAAATAAACGGTAACTTTTATAACAATTACATATTACAAAAAACTTGAGGCATGTAAGCATATGATGATAGATAAAGCAATAGGTTATGTTGGATAGTTTGAAGGTTACTTACCTCTAGTTCAGCACCAGCAACTGGCCAGAAGAAGTGGAGCGATCTTCCTTGCCGCACAGGGCAAACGCAGGCAATGTGGAGATGAGCGCTTGGTCATCGAACGTTCTCTCTTCCCCGACCGCAACAGACTTGAAATTGCCTGTGCTCGGGCCCGTTAGTGCTACAACGTAGCCCTAGTTAGGGCCCGAGCACCGAAATCGGTGGGAGGCCCTATTGAAATTGAAATGATTATTATTATTATTATTATTATTATTTTTCTTAGCTTAAATGAATTGGCTTTTTGAGGGCTTTAATGTGCTCAAAAAGTTGTAGGAGTTTGCAGTAAATTCGAAGGCGGCGTAAAATTACGTATTCTGGAGTATTTTGAAAAGGGCGTGGCAAAATGGCTAAAGAGCGCCACCTACGGAAAAGCCCCTCATTTAGCATTCACCGATCCTCAAAAAAAACAAAGATTATTGTGTATCATGACTAGATGCACAAAAAAGTCCATCAGTGCATTATGAATAACGCAACAGGAAGCCCGCCAGTTTGACTTTAGTGGCCATTTTGGTCATATTCCATATTTTTTCTTTGATGTACTTGTCGTACAGCTTTCATCAGATCAACTTCAAATTTAGACGATCGTCATCACAACAAATTGGAGATCTAAAGTTATTGAAGGATTACGTTTTAGCAAAACCGTCTGACCGTGGTGTGGCGTTAAAGTTTGATTAAACGCCATCAAAACACGGGCTTCTATATCTCAGACTTATTTTGTTCTATCGAGTCCAAACTACACACATAAGACAAGAGTAGAGATATGAAGACATCTATACAGAAATCGTGACTTAAAGTGACAGCGCCCCCTGGTGACAGCAGGAAAAGTCTTGTTTTTGTCACGTTTTATGTTTTTATATACTAGTCGTACAGCTTTTATCAAATCAACTTAATATTTAGACGACTGTCATCACAACAAAATGAAGATCTAAAGTTATTGAAAGATCGACTTTTCGTCAAACCGTGTGATTGTGGCGTGGCGCTAAAGTTTGATGAGACTTCGGTGAAACGCACTAAAACACGAGCTTCTGTATCTTGGACATATTTTGTCTAATCAAGTCCAAACTAGACACATAAGACAATAGTTGCGATATGAAGACATCTATACAGAAATCGTGACTTAAAATGACAGCGCCCCCTGGTGGCAGCAGGAAATGTATAGCTGACACTCTGATGTATTCCTGCTCATCCAATATGCAAAACCATGTCAAACTTTGTTTAATGGGTCTCAAGACATTGATAATGTAGCCATAAGATTATTGTGACTTTTTATCATGCGGTTTATTAATGGCATGGCTTGAAAGTTCATCAGCTCGTCGGAGAGAGTCCCATTGAATCCCATGTTAAAATGCCCAATTTTAGAGTAGAATTAAACCTGTTTACAGCATTATTCAAACTTTGGTTTTAGTCTCAATCGCTATGTTCTTCCTTCATTAAAACTCTGAGGGGGTGAACTTTTTCGTAACTACCTCTATATCGCTATAATAAGCGATATAGTGGTTTGAAATTTACGTGACGTCACAGTGAGCTGCGCCCTCCCTTCTCCTTACTTTTTCCTGTGTCATTGAACACAACTCGAGACTTTCGAAACCTCCCACTCAGTATCGGATGAATAACACAGTTTGATGTTTTGCTTGTTCTGCTGACGGACACGTTAAAGACGTCTGCGCTCCCGTTTCTGTGGTAAGTCAAGCTCAGTATTTTATTTAGATGTGTAGAAGTGATTCGCAGGGTGTTTTAGTACCATGCATTCGAGCTAACGTCCGTTAGCATGGAGGCTAAATACGAACTCCGATCTGGGGCATTAACTCCTGTTTAATGCGAACGGCACTATTACCGACACACACCGATATGAACCGACATGAGTAGGTCCGCCCAGCAGTGGCATGCGTTAGTTTATGAGGTTAAATCTGAGACAGGAGACTGTGTGTGTCCGGTGAATTAGCTCCATCAGGATATCTATTGCTATAAAATGGTTTCACTCGCCAAGGCATTTGACTTGACAATGTTACACAGTTAGTTATTCTACTGAAACAGACTTACAGTGATCAATTGAAACGTGCGTATTTAAAGTCACATCTGTATTTTAAGAGCAGATGTTTAAAGGGGAATTCAACTTCCAAAGCTCTTTATTCAGAGTATTGTTATGATGTCTTACAGAGAAAGCTAAACGTTCTGCTGCCTGCACTGTTTACATTGTAATCTCAGGCAGATTTCACTGAATTGTTCTGTTAAATATAAATAAATTATAGCCTTGTATCTTTATTAGAACAGACAGTGTAATAGAGAATTTGATGCTGATGTACACTAACTATTTCCTAAGCTGAAATGATTATGATCTGTTTAACTTTGAAGTAATACACTTCCTTTTTTACCATTTAAAGTGTGTTAAGGACTTAACCTGGCACATGTATGACTTTACACATTTGTATATTTATGTTGAAATTTTCTCTAGCATGTCCAGCATGAGACAACTGGAATTCAACCACATTGAACACCGACTTCAGGTACAGACCTCTTTTCATTAATTACAAACAACCATGGCAAAGTACTGCACATAATACATTGTGTATTAAATAATATATGCAATACTTTGAATGTGAAATAACTCCATACTGTACATTCATTGTCATGGTAGTGCACGTTTTAATCCAAAAGCATATTCAAATACACAGTTGAATATCCACAGAAAATAAGATTACACACTTTGTTCATATGTAACTCTTCCTCTACAATAATGACGATCACTTTCATGTTTCCTATCATTTTATTAGGGACAGACGAGCCTGAAGGACACAGCTGTGATGACCATGTTCTGTCTCTTATGGCAAAGCAGAAATATAAAACACTGGGTTCTTATCTAAAGTGTATCAAATCAGATCTCCACCATGTTGCTGCTGAGGACATCAGGTGCTGCAGTTCTTCATCTATGAAGAGAAAAAACGCACTGTTAAAGAATGTTTTGTGTTGTGTATTAAGCACAACAGATTTCTGATAGAACTGTTGTACTGTGGTCTTGGTTTATATCCTCATGGTGAAATGTACATATTTTAAGTCCCTTCTGATAAAAGTGCTGAAAGAAATACAACATTGTACAAATACATAAAATGTCTTTCTACCTCATCAGTACTATTCAAGGTGATAATCTCCCACAGACCTATTGATAACAGTCCAAATCAAGTCTTTCCACTTCTCTCAGTGTGAAAACATAATTCTATAATTAATTTGAGAACTGTTTACAACACTGATGTGTGGAGATTAAAATCATACCTAAACTGTCTAATTCACTGTAAAACTCCATGACATTCGCAGGCCATCTGTAGTTAAGGGAGCAACGCATGGAATGATGTGTAGATTACTAGTTTGATGATGCATGAGGAGAGGCGGTGGTCGAGTGGCAGAAACTTGGACTATGGGCAGAGAAGGTCTCTGGTTCGTCTTTGGTTCGACTCCATGGAGAGACAACAAAAGTCGAACCTGGATTGATCTGTCCAAAAATCCAAGAGTCTCCCTACCCTCTCTAGTGCCCATGAGCAAGGCACCTCACTCCCCCAACATCTGCTCCCCCGAGCGCTGTACATGGTCGCTCACTGCTCTGTGTGTCCTGCACCAGATGGGTAAAAAGCAGCGATTAAATTTCCCTACCTGCATGAGTGTGCCTTTGCATGTCTGTGCATGTGTTTGGGATGAATAAATGGATTTTAATCTTAATCTTTTAATCTTAATCAGTTGTCTTCCAGTTGACCAGCATGAAGCTGCAGATCTCCACCATGTTGCTGCTGGGGACATCAGGAGCTGCATTAATGAGGAGCAGAAGCGTACTGTTATGAATGTTTTGTGTTGTTTATGAAGCACTACTTATTTCAGCTAGAACCGATGTACTAGGGTCTGGGTTTGTATCCTAATGGTTAAATGCACATACTTTAAATCGCTTTTGATAAAACGTGACAAAGAAATACAACATTGTACACATAGATAAAATGTCTTTCTACCTCATCTGTAATATTCAAGGTGATGATCTCCCACAGAGCTGTTGATAACAGTCCACATCAAGTCTCTCCACTTCCCTCAGTGTGAAAACATAATTATATAATTAATTGGAGAAGTGTTTACAACACTGATGTGTGGACATTATAATGTTATCACTACTGTCTAATTCACTCTACAACTCCATGACAGACTAAATAAACAATGTGAAAATAGTAATGGCGGATATACCATCCTGTATCAGAATATTGGTGAAACAGTTACTATCACATGAAACGTAAACGTGTAGCGTATTGATAGTAACTCATTAAAAAAAATAATGTCAAAACCAAAACAAGACTGTCGAGTTATCTTGCTTCAATCTGTTCATTAGACGTGATAAATAAACGGTAACTTTTATAACAATTACATATTACAAAAAACTTGAGGCATGTAAGCATATGATGATAGATAAAGCAATAGGTTATGTTGGATAGTTTCAAGGTTACTTACCTCTAGTTCAGCACCAGCGGCTGGCCAGAAGAAGTGGAGCGATCTTCCTTGCCGCACAGGGCAAACGCAGGCAATGTGGAGACGAGCGCTTGGTCATCGAACGTTCTCTCTTCCCCGACCGCAACAGACTTGAAATTGCCTGTGCTCGGGCCCATTAGTGCTACAACGTAGCCCTAGTTAGGGCCCGAGCACCGAAATCGGTGGGAGGCCCTATTGAAATTGAAATGATTATTATTATTATTATTATTATTATTTTTCTTAGCTTAAATGAATTGGCTTTTTGAGGGCTTTAATGTGCTCAAAAAGTTGTAGGAGTTTGCAGTAAATTCGAAGGCGGCGTAAAATTACGTATTCTGGAGTATTTTGAAAAGGGCGTGGCAAAATGGCTAAAGAGCGCCACCTACGGAAAAGCCCCTCATTTAGCATTCACCGATCCTCAAAAAAAACAAAGATTATTGTGTATCATGACTAGATGCACAAAAAAGTCCATCAGTGCATTATGAATAACGCAACAGGAAGCCCGCCAGTTTGACTTTAGTGGCCATTTTGGTCATATTCCATATTTTTTCTTTGATGTACTTGTCGTACAGCTTTCATCAGATCAACTTCAAATTTAGACGATCGTCATCACAACAAATTGGAGATCTAAAGTTATTGAAGGATTACGTTTTAGCAAAACCGTCTGACCGTGGTGTGGCGTTAAAGTTTGATTAAACGCCATCAAAACACGGGCTTCTATATCTCAGACTTATTTTGTCCTATCGAGTCCAAACTACACACATAAGACAAGAGTAGAGATATGAAGACATCTATACAGAAATCGTGACTTAAAGTGACAGCGCCCCCTGGTGACAGCAGGAAAAGTCTTGTTTTTGTCACGTTTTATGTTTTTATATACTAGTCGTACAGCTTTTATCAAATCAACTTAATATTTAGACGACTGTCATCACAACAAAATGAAGATCTAAAGTTATTGAAAGATCGACTTTTCGTCAAACCGTGTGATTGTGGCGTGGCGCTAAAGTTTGATGAGACTTCGGTGAAACGCACTAAAACACGAGCTTCTGTATCTTGGACATATTTTGTCTAATCAAGTCCAAACTAGACACATAAGACAATAGTTGCGATATGAAGACATCTATACAGAAATCGTGACTTAAAATGACAGCGCCCCCTGGTGGCAGCAGGAAATGTATAGCTGACACTCTGATGTATTCCTGCTCATCCAATATGCAAAACCATGTCAAACTTTGTTTAATGGGTCTCAAGACATTGATAATGTAGCCATAAGATTATTGTGACTTTTTATCATGCGGTTTATTAATGGCATGGCTTGAAAGTTCATCAGCTCGTCGGAGAGAGTCCCATTGAATCCCATGTTAAAATGCCCAATTTTAGAGTAGAATTAAACCTGTTTACAGCATTATTCAAACTTTGGTTTTAGTCTCAATCGCTATGTTCTTCCTTCATTAAAATTCTGAGGGGGTGAACTTTTTCGTAACTACCTCTATATCGCTATAATAAGCGATATAGTGGTTTGAAATTTACGTGACGTCACAGTGAGCTGCGCCCTCCCTTCTCCTTACTTTTTCCTGTGTCATTGAACACAACTCGAGACTTTCGAAACCTCCCACTCAGTATCGGATGAATAACACAGTTTGATGTTTTGCTTGTTCTGCTGACGGACACGTTAAAGACGTCTGCGCTCCCGTTTCTGTGGTAAGTCAAGCTCAGTATTTTATTTAGATGTGTAGAAGTGATTCGCAGGGTGTTTTAGTACCATGCATTCGAGCTAACGTCCGTTAGCATGGAGGCTAAATACGAACTCCGATCTGGGGCATTAACTCCTGTTTAATGCGAACGGCACTATTACCGACACACACCGACATGAACCGACATGAGTAGGTCCGCCCAGCAGTGGCATGCGTTAGTTTATGAGGTTAAATCTGAGACAGGAGACTGTGTGTGTCCGGTGAATTAGCTCCATCAGGATATCTATTGCTATAAAATGGTTTCACTCGCCAAGGCATTTGACTTGACAATGTTACACAGTTAGTTATTCTACTGAAACAGACTTACAGTGATCAATTGAAACGTGCGTATTTAAAGTCACATCTGTATTTTAAGAGCAGATGTTTAAAGGGGAATTCAACTTCCAAAGCTCTTTATTCAGAGTATTGTTATGATGTCTTACAGAGAAAGCTAAACGTTCTGCTGCCTGCACTGTTTACATTGTAATCTCAGGCAGATTTCACTGAATTGTTCTGTTAAATATAAATAAATTATAGCCTTGTATCTTTATTAGAACAGACAGTGTAATAGAGAATTTGATGCTGATGTACACTAACTATTTCCTAAGCTGAAATGATTATGATCTGTTTAACTTTGAAGTAATACACTTCCTTTTTTACCATTTAAAGTGTGTTAAGGACTTAACCTGGCACATGTATGACTTTACACATTTGTATATTTATGTTGAAATTTTCTCTAGCATGTCCAGCATGAGACAACTGGAATTCAACCACATTGAACACCGACTTCAGGTACAGACCTCTTTTCATTAATTACAAACAACCATGGCAAAGTACTGCACATAATACATTGTGTATTAAATAATATATGCAATACTTTGAATGTGAAATAACTCCATACTGTACATTCATTGTCATGGTAGTGCACGTTTTAATCCAAAAGCATATTCAAATACACAGTTGAATATCCACAGAAAATAAGATTACACACTTTGTTCATATGTAACTCTTCCTCTACAATAATGACGATCACTTTCATGTTTCCTATCATTTTATTAGGGACAGACGAGCCTGAAGGACACAGCTGTGATGACCATGTTCTGTCTCTTATGGCAAAGCAGAAATATAAAACACTGGGTTCTTATCTAAAGTGTATCAAATCAGATCTCCACCATGTTGCTGCTGAGGACATCAGGTGCTGCAGTTCTTCATCTATGAAGAGAAAAAACGCACTGTTAAAGAATGTTTTGTGTTGTGTATAAAGCACAACAGATTTCTGATAGAACTGTTGTACTGTGGTCTTGGTTTATATCCTCATGGTGAAATGTACATATTTTAAGTCCCTTCTGATAAAAGTGCTGAAAGAAATACAACATTGTACAAATACATAAAATGTCTTTCTACCTCATCAGTACTATTCAAGGTGATAATCTCCCACAGACCTATTGATAACAGTCCAAATCAAGTCTTTCCACTTCTCTCAGTGTGAAAACATAATTCTATAATTAATTTGAGAACTGTTTACAACACTGATGTGTGGAGATTAAAATCATACCTAAACTGTCTAATTCACTGTAAAACTCCATGACATTCGCAGGCCATCTGTAGTTAAGGGAGCAACGCATGGAATGATGTGTAGATTACTAGTTTGATGATGCATGAGGAGAGGCGGTGGTCGAGTGGCAGAAACTTGGACTATGGGCAGAGAAGGTCTCTGGTTCGTCTTTGGTTCGACTCCATGGAGAGACAACAAAAGTCGAACCTGGATTGATCTGTCCAAAAATCCAAGAGTCTCCCTACCCTCTCTAGTGCCCATGAGCAAGGCACCTCACTCCCCCAACATCTGCTCCCCCGAGCGCCGTACATGGTCGCTCACTGCTCTGTGTGTCCTGCACCAGATGGGTAAAAGGCAGCGATTAAATTTCCCTACCTGCATGAGTGTGCCTTTGCATGTCTGTGCATGTGTTTGGGATGAATAAATGGATTTTAATCTTAATCTTTTAATCTTAATCAGTTGTCTTCCAGTTGACCAGCATGAAGCTGCAGATCTCCACCATGTTGCTGCTGGGGACATCAGGAGCTGCATTAATGAGGAGCAGAAGCGTACTGTTATGAATGTTTTGTGTTGTTTATGAAGCACTACTTATTTCAGCTAGAACCGATGTACTAGGGTCTGGGTTTGTATCCTAATGGTTAAATGCACATACTTTAAATCGCTTTTGATAAAACGTGACAAAGAAATACAACATTGTACACATAGATAAAATGTCTTTCTACCTCATCTGTAATATTCAAGGTGATGATCTCCCACAGAGCTGTTGATAACAGTCCACATCAAGTCTCTCCACTTCCCTCAGTGTGAAAACATAATTATATAATTAATTGGAGAAGTGTTTACAACACTGATGTGTGGACATTATAATGTTATCACTACTGTCTAAATCACTCTACAACTCCATGACAGACTAAATAAACAATGTGAAAATAGTAATGGCGGATATACCATCCTGTATCAGAATATTGGTGAAACAGTTACTATCACATGAAACGTAAACGTGTAGCGTATTGATAGTAACTCATTAAAAAAAATAATGTCAAAACCAAAACAAGACTGTCGAGTTATCTTGCTTCAATCTGTTCATTAGACGTGATAAATAAACGGTAACTTTTATAACAATTACATATTACAAAAAACTTGAGGCATGTAAGCATATGATGATAGATAAAGCAATAGGTTATGTTGGATAGTTTCAAGGTTACTTACCTCTAGTTCAGCACCAGCGGCTGGCCAGAAGAAGTGGAGCGATCTTCCTTGCCGCACAGGGCAAACGCAGGCAATGTGGAGACGAGCGCTTGGTCATCGAACGTTCTCTCTTCCCCGACCGCAACAGACTTGAAATTGCCTGTGCTCGGGCCCGTTAGTGCTACAACGTAGCCCTAGTTAGGGCCCGAGCACCGAATGGTGAGAGGCCCTATTGAATCTGTAAGGATTTTTATTATTATTAGGGCCCGAGCACCGAAATCGGTGGGAGGCCCTATTGAAATTGAAATGATTATTATTATTATTATTATTATTATTTTTCTTAGCTTAAATGAATTGGCTTTTTGAGGGCTTTAATGTGCTCAAAAAGTTGTAGGAGTTTGCAGTAAATTCGAAGGCGGCGTAAAATTACGTATTCTGGAGTATTTTGAAAAGGGCGTGGCAAAATGGCTCAAGAGCGCCACCTACGGAAAAGCCCCTCATTTAGCATTCACCGATCCTCAAAAAAAACAAAGATTATTGTGTATCATGACTAGATGCACAAAAAAGTCCATCAGTGCATTATGAATAACGCAACAGGAAGCCCGCCAGTTTGACTTTAGTGGCCATTTTGGTCATATTCCATATTTTTTCTTTGATGTACTTGTCGTACAGCTTTCATCAGATCAACTTCAAATTTAGACGATCGTCATCACAACAAATTGGAGATCTAAAGTTATTGAAGGATTACGTTTTAGCAAAACCGTCTGACCGTGGTGTGGCGTTAAAGTTTGATGAAACGCCATCAAAACACAAGCTTCCATATTTCAGACATATTTTGTCCAATTGAGTCCAAACTAGACACATTCGACAAGAGTCGCCACCAGAAGACATGGGTGCAGAAATTGTGACTTACAATCACAGCGCCCCCTGGTGGTAACGCGAAATGTCTTATTTTGGTACGTGTTATGTTTTTATGTACTACTCAGACAGCTTTCATCAGATCAACTTAAAAATTAGATGAGACTCTACAAAACAAGATGAAGATCTAAAGTTATCAGAATTTAAACTTTTCATCATACCGTGTGACCGTGGTGAGGTCTCAAAGTTCGACTAAACGCCAATATAAGCGAGCTTCTGTAACTTAGACATATTTTTTCCAATCGACTCCAAACTACACATATAAGACAAGAGTCGCGACCGGAAGACATCTACCTAGAAATCATGACTTAAAAGGAAAGCGCCCCCTGGTGGCATCAGGAAATGTCTTGTTTTGGTCATCTTACTCTTTGATGTATTTCCCTCCAGCCACTTTACTAAACCATGTCAAACTGTGTCAAATTGGTCTCAAGATATTGATAATGTAGGCATAACATTATTGTGACTTTTCATCATGCAGATTGTTAATGGCGTGGCATCAAAGTTCATCAGCTCACCATGACCTATGAAACCCATTTTAACAGAGTTACCCTGAACGCAGCATGAGACCGCTTTCGGTTTGTTACGTCTCACACTTGGATGTATTTCTCCTCATTCACTTTGCTAAACCATGTCAAACTGTGTCACATGGGTCTCAATATATTGATAATGTAGGCATAACATTGCTGTGAGTTTTCATCATGCGGATTATTCATAGCTTTGCAGCAGACTTCTTCAACTCGCCATGACAAACGAAGCTGCATTTAACACAGCTGCAAGTGAACGCCTCATGAGTTACGTCGTCACAAGCTGCGGAGCTGTGTATCACGAAGAACCGGAGAACGGTTGGCGAGTCTGGATGAGAGGACGGCGGCGGAGTAACTGTGGACGTTGTTCGCTCAGCAGGTTAGAGTGTGGGACTCAAAGCTTTTTTCCCCTCTCCCGTTGTGTCTTTTCCTGTGTGAACTCTGCCGCTCTCAACAGCAGCACTGGCTATGAGCTAGCTCCTGCTAGCTCCGACGAAGCATCTCTCAACTGCTACGTAAGTTAAACGGACACTTCTGACTGACTGTGATGATAAGCAAAAGAGACACTGTGGATGTGTGATGTGTTGTACTGCATTTGTTTGATCTGTTTACTAATACTAGCTCTAATAAATACTGTATAAATTATATTTTGCTCCTGAATTGAACTGTGTTAAAGGGGTTCACATGGAAAATATATGTTCAATTATGTAAAGGGTGATTTTTGTTACTATTATACAAATGGAGATTTAGCACTTGATACACATTGTAAGAGCAGCTGTTCAAAGGAGCACTACGTCTTTTAAGGCTCTTTATTCAGAGTCACGGTGTTGATGTCCTGTCACGTGTTACAGTGAAAAATAACCGTGTCTCCCACCTTCAGTATTTAAATCGTTAATCTCAGACAGACTTCACTGAATTCTTTTGTTAAATATGAGTAAGTCATAGCCTTGTAACTTTACTAGAACAGACAGTGTCATACAGAGTTGTAGGCTTATATGCACTACCTATTTCCTAATCTGAAATGATTATGCTCTGATTAACTTTGAATTAATATTTTATTTTTACCATTTAAAAGTCTGTTAATTACTTAACCTGGCCCATGTATGACTTTACATATCTGTGTATTGGTTTCATGTTCCTCTAGAAGGTCCAACTTGACACACAACTTGAATCCAACCAGACTGAACACTGACTCCAGGTACAGACCTGATTTCATTACTTAAAAACAATCAAAGTATTGCACATAATACATAATGTATTAAATTATAATGCAATACTTTTAATGTGAAATAGCTCCATTAAAAACATTCATTGTCATGGTAGTGCACGTTTTAATCCAAAAGCATATTCAAATACACAGTTGAATATCCACAGAAAATAAGATTACACACTTTGTTCATATGTAACTCTTCCTCTACAATAATGACGATCACTTTCATGTTTCCTATCATTTTATTAGGGACAGACGAGCCTGAAGGACACAGCTGTGATGACCATGTTCTGTCTCTTATGGCAAAGCAGAAATATAAAACACTGGGTTCTTATCTAAAGTGTATCAAATCAGATCTCCACCATGTTGCTGCTGAGGACATCAGGTGCTGCAGTTCTTCATCTATGAAGAGAAAAAACGCACTGTTAAAGAATGTTTTGTGTTGTGTATAAAGCACAACAGATTTCAGATAGAACTGTTGTACTGTGGTCTTGGTTTATATCCTCATGGTGAAATGTACATATTTTAAGTCCCTTCTGATAAAAGTGCTGAAAGAAATACAACATTGTACAAATACATAAAATGTCTTTCTACCTCATCAGTACTATTCAAGGTGATAATCTCCCACAGACCTATTGATAACAGTCCAAATCAAGTCTTTCCACTTCTCTCAGTGTGAAAACATAATTCTATAATTAATTTGAGAACTGTTTACAACACTGATGTGTGGAGATTAAAATCATACCTAAACTGTCTAATTCACTGTAAAACTCCATGACATTCGCAGGCCATCTGTAGTTAAGGGAGCAACGCATGGAGTGATGTGTAGATTACTAGTTTGATGATGCATGAGGAGAGGCGGTGGTCGAGTGGCAGAAACTTGGACTATGGGCAGAGAAGGTCTCTGGTTCGTCTTTGGTTCGACTCCATGGAGAGACAACAAAAGTCGCACCTGGATTGATCTGTCCAAAAATCCAAGAGTCTCCCTACCCTCTCTAGTGCCCATGAGCAAGGCACCTCACTCCCCCAACATCTGCTCCCCCGAGTGCCGTACATGGTCGCTCACTGCTCTGTGTGTCCTGCACCAGATGGGTAAAAAGCAGCGATTAAATGTCCCTACCTGCATGAGTGTGCCTTTGCATGTCTGTGCATGTGTTTTGGATGAATACATGGATTTTAATCTTAATCTTTTAATCTTAATCAGTTGTCTTCCAGTTGACCAGCATGAAGCTGCAGATCTCCACCATGTTGCTGCTGGGGACATCAGGAGCTGCATTAATGAGGAGCAGAAGCGTACTGTTATGAATGTTTTGTGTTGTTTATGAAGCACTACTTATTTCAGCTAGAACCGATGTACTAGGGTCTGGGTTTGTATCCTAATGGTTAAATGCACATACTTTAAATCGCTTTTGATAAAACGTGACAAAGAAATACAACATTGTACACATAGATAAAATGTCTTTCTACCTCATCTGTAATATTCAAGGTGATGATCTCCCACAGAGCTGTTGATAACAGTCCACATCAAGTCTCTCCACTTCCCTCAGTGTGAAAACATAATTATATAATTAATTGGAGAAGTGTTTACAACACTGATGTGTGGACATTATAATGTTATCACTACTGTCTAATTCACTCTACAACTCCATGACAGACTAAATAAACGATGTGAAAATAGTAATGGCGGATATACCATCCTGTATCAGAATATTGGTGAAACAGTTACTATCACATGAAACGTACACGTGTAGCGTATTGATAGTAACTCATTAAAAAAAATAATGTCACAACCAAAACAAGACTGTCGAGTTATCTTGCTTCAATCTGTTCATTAGACGTGATAAATAAACGGTAACTTTTATAACAATTACATATTACAAAAAACTTGAGGCATGTAAGCATATGATGATAGATAAAGCAATAGGTTATGTTGGATAGTTTCAAGGTTACTTACCTCTAGTTCAGCACCAGCGGCTGGCCAGAAGAAGTGGAGCGATCTTCCTTGCCGCACAGGGCAAACGCAGGCAATGTGGAGACGAGCGCTTGGTCATCGAACGTTCTTTCTTCCCCGACCGCAACAGACTTGAAATTGCCTGTGCTCGGGCCCGTTAGTGCTACAACGTAGCCCTAGTTATTATTATTTCCCTTTGGGGGGCTTTTTCAGGGTCTAGACATGCTCAAAAAGTTATGAAACTTTGCAGGAAATTCAAGGTCTGCGGATATTTTAGTATTCTGGAGTAATTGGAATTGGGCGTGGCAAAATGGCTCTACAGCGCCCCCTGGAACCAGCCCCTAGGTTTCCACATAACGGATTTTCATCAAAATCTGGATATAGGTGTATCGTGACCAGTCATGAAAAAAAGTCTCATGGAGCATTATGAAAAACGCAACAGGAAGTCCGCCATTTTGCTTTTAGTGGCCATTTTGGCAATATCCCACATTTTTACTTTTACGTACTTGTCCCAGGGCTTTCATCAGATCAACTTCAAATTCAGATGAGTGTCATCACAACAAGATGGAGATAAAAAATGATTAAGGGATTTTTTTTTTATCACACCGTGTGACCGTGGCATGGCGTTAAAAATTGGTTACACGCCATCAAAACACGGGCATCTGTATCTCGGACATACATGTTCCAATCAAGTCCAAACTACACATGTAAGACAATAGTCCCCGCCTGATGACATCTATGCATAAATGATGACTTAAAACCGCAGCGCCCCCTGGTGGCAACAGGAAATGTCTTGTTTTTTGCTTGTCTTACACTTGGATGAATTTCTCCTCATCCACTGACCTCAACCATGTCAAACTGTATCAAATGGGTCCCAAGACATTGACAATGAAGACATAAGATTACCGTGACTTTTCGTCAAACGCCATATGAATGGCGTGGCATTAAAGTTCATCAACTCGCCGTGAAACACGAAATTGCTGTAACTTCAGTGTTCATGATTCTATCTCTCTCAAACTACATGTGTGTAACAACAGCCCCCCCCTGAAGATATTCATATGGTTTTAAGAAATGGGCGTGGCAAAAAAACTGACCAGCGCCCCCTATAGGGCAACCCCGGCACTACGATGGCCGACATTTATACAAATCTATCGGGACATGTGTCGTTTCATAACAAACAAAAAAATATCTTGGATAGGTATGCTTGACCAAACAGGGAGGCCGCCATTTTGGATTAAGTGGCCATTTTTTTTCCATATTCCACATTTTTACTTGATGCACTTGTCCCAGGGCTTTCATCAGATTAACTTCAAATTAAGATCAGTGCCATCACAACAAGATGGAGATAAAAAGTGATTAAGAGATTGACCTTTCGTCACACCGTGTGACCGTGGCGTGGCGTCTTGAGTTTGATTAAACGCCATCAAAACACGAGGTTCTGTATCTCGGACATACATTGTCCAATCGAGTCCAAACTAGACATGTAAGACAAGGGTGCCATCCTGATGACATCTACACAGAAATTATGACTTGAAATTACAGCGCCCCCTGGTGGCTACAGGAAGTGACATGTTTTATACTTTGATGAACTGCTCCTGGCTGATTTACAATATACAGCTCAAATCAGATCAGTCAAGTCATTAGATTATGGTCAGAATTGTGACGTTTCCTCAAACCGTGTAAACATTGATGTGCGGCGAAGGATTTTCCTTCGCCAAAGGACACGATGTTATCATAACTCCACTGTGCATTGTCCTATCACTACAAAACTTCTGTCACATGGTCAGAGTCCAAGCCTGAACAGCTCTATGTGTCAATATTTCCTCAGTGTCATAGCGCCACCTACTGATTCGCCAGGAAACAGGAAGTACTTTGTTAATCCACTCTGCATTATCCAACCGGCTCCAAACTACTGACCTATGATCACAATACTGATCTGAACAGCTCCACATATAAATATTAGTTCAGGGTCATAGCGCCACCTACTGATCAGTGTGAAAATTAAGTTGCGGAAACATTGTCCAATTGACACAAAATTTCTCACGCTACATCAGAGCGCCTACTTGAACAGATCTATATGTCTGTGCGTAATAATAGTGATGGCGCCACCTACTGGCAAACCTACTGCCGCAGAGCGCAAAACGCATGCAACGTGGAGAAGTGCATGCTCGATCGATGATGTGCGCTTGGTCATCGATCGCTCTCTCCACCGACCGCAACAGGCTTCAACGTGCGGGTGCTCGGGCCCGCAAGTGCTACAACGTAGCCCTAGTTATTATTATTATTTCCCTTTGGGGGGCTTTTTCAGGGTCTAGACATGCTCAAAAAGTTATGAAACTTTGCAGGAAATTCAAGGTCTGCGGATATTTTAGTATTCTGGAGTAATTGGAATTGGGCGTGGCAAAATGGCTCTACAGCGCCCCCTGGAACCAGCCCCTAGGTTTCCACATAACGGATTTTCATCAAAATCTGGATATAGGTGTATCGTGACCAGTCATGAAAAAAAGTCTCATGGAGCATTATGAAAAACGCAACAGGAAGTCCGCCATTTTGCTTTTAGTGGCCATTTTGGCAATATCCCACATTTTTACTTTTACGTACTTGTCCCAGGGCTTTCATCAGATCAACTTCAAATTCAGATGAGTGTCATCACAACAAGATGGAGATAAAAAATGATTGAGGGATTTTTTTTTTATCACACCGTGTGACCGTGGCATGGCGTTAAAAATTGGTTACACGCCATCAAAACACGGGCATCTGTATCTCGGACATACATGTTCCAATCAAGTCCAAACTAGACATGTAAGACAATAGTCCCCGCCTGATGACATCTATGCATAAATGATGACTTAAAACCGCAGCGCCCCCTGGTGGCAACAGGAAATGTCTTGTTTTTTGCTTGTCTTACACTTGGATGAATTTCTCCTCATCCACTGACCTCAACCATGTCAAACTGTATCAAATGGGTCCCAAGACATTGACAATGAAGACATAAGATTACCGTGACTTTTCGTCAAACGCCATATGAATGGCGTGGCATTAAAGTTCATCAACTCGCCGTGAAACACGAAATTGCTGTAACTTCAGTGTTCATGATTCTATCTCTCTCAAACTACATGTGTGTAACAACAGCCCCCCCCTGAAGATATTCATATGGTTTTAAGAAATGGGCGTGGCAAAAAAACTGACCAGCGCCCCCTATAGGGCAACCCCGGCACTACGATGGCCGACATTTATACAAATCTATCGGGACATGTGTCGTTTCATAACAAACAAAAAAATATCTTGGATAGGTATGCTTGACCAAACAGGGAGGCCGCCATTTTGGATTAAGTGGCCATTTTTTTTCCATATTCCACATTTTTACTTGATGCACTTGTCCCAGGGCTTTCATCAGATTAACTTCAAATTAAGATCAGTGCCATCACAACAAGATAGAGATAAAAAGTGATTAAGAGATTGACCTTTCGTCACACCGTGTGACCGTGGCGTGGCGTCTTGAGTTTGATTAAACGCCATCAAAACACGAGGTTCTGTATCTCGGACATACATTGTCCAATCGAGTCCAAACTAGACATGTAAGACAAGGGTGCCATCCTGATGACATCTACACATAAATTATGACTTGAAATTACAGCGCCCCCTGGTGGCTACAGGAAGTGACATGTTTTATACTTTGATGAACTGCTCCTGTGTGATTTACAATATACAGCTCAAATCAGATCAGTCAAGTCATTAGATCATGGTCAGAATTGTGACGTTTCCTCAAACCGTGTAAACATTGATGTGCGGCGAAGGATTTTCCTTCGCCAAAGGACACGATGTTATCATAACTCCACTGTGCATTGTCCTATCACTACAAAACTTCTGTCACATGGTCAGAGTCCAAGCCTGAACAAATCTATGTGTCAATATTTCCTCAGTGTCATAGCGCCACCTACTGATTCACCAGGAAACAGGAAGTACTTTGTTAATCCACTCTGCATTATCCAACCGGCTCCAAACTACTGACCTATGATCACAATACTGATCTGAACAGCTCCACATATAAATATTAGTTCAGGGTCATAGCGCCACCTACTGATCAGTGTGAAAATTAAGTTGCGGAAACATTGTCCAATTGACACAAAATTTCTCACGCTACATCAGAGTGCCTACTTGAACAGATCTATATGTCTGTGCGTAATAATAGTGATGGCGCCACATACTGGCAAACCTACTGCCGCAGAGCGCAAAACGCATGCAACGTGGAGAAGTGCATGCTCGATCGATGATGTGCGCTTGGTCATCGATCGCTCTCTCCACCGACCGCAACAGGCTTCAACGTGCGGGTGCTCGGGCCCGCAAGTGCTACAACGTAGCCCTAGTTATTATTATTATTATTATTATTATTAGGGCCCGAGCACCGAATGGTGAGAGGCCCTATTGAATCTGTAAGGATTTTTATTAGGGCCCGAGCACCGAAATCGGTGGGAGGCCCTATTGAAATTGAAATGATTATTATTATTATTATTATTATTTTTCTTAGCTTAAATGAATTGGCTTTTTGAGGGCTTTAATGTGCTCAAAAAGTTGTAGGAGTTTGCAGCAAATTCGAAGGCGGCGAAAAATTTCATATTCTGGAGTATTTTGAAAAGGGCGTGGCAAAATGGCTCAAGAGCGCCACCTACGGAAAAGCCCCTCATTTAGCATTCACCGATCCTCAAAAAAAACAAAGACTATTGTGTATCATGAGTAGATGCACAAAAAAGTCCATCAGTGCATTATGAATAACGCAACAGGAAGCCCGCCAGTTTAACTTTAGTGGCCATTTTGGTCATATTCCATATTTTTTCTTTGATGTACTTGTCGTACAGCTTTCATCAGATCAACTTCAAATTTAGACGATCGTCATCACAACAAATTGGAGATCTAAAGTTATTGAAGGATTACGTTTTAGCAAAACCGTCTGACCGTGGTGTGGCGTTAAAGTTTGATGAAACGCCATCAAAACACAAGCTTCCATATTTCAGACATATTTTGTCCAATTGAGTCCAAACTAGACACATACGACAAGAGTCGCCACCAGAAGACATCGGTGCAGAAATTGTGACTTACAATCACAGCGCCCCCTGGTGGCAACAGGAAATGTCTTGTTTTTGGTACGTGTTATGTTTTTATGTACTACTCAGACAGCTTTCATCAGATCAACTTAAAAATTAGATGAGACTCTGCAAAACAAGATGAAGATCTAAAGTTATCAATATTTAAACTTTTCATCATACCGTGTGACCGTGGTGAGGTCTCAAAGTTCGACTAAACGCCAATATAAGCGAGCTTCTGTAACTTAGACATATTTTGTCCAATCGACTCCAAACTACACATATAAGACAAGAGTCGCGACCGAAAGACATCTACCTAGAAATCATGACTTAAAAGGAAAGCGCCCCCTGGTGGCATCAGGAAATGTCTTGTTTTGGTCATCTTACTCTTTGATGTATTTCCCTCCAGCCACTTTACTAAACCATGTCAAACTGTGTCAAATTGGTCTCAAGATATTGATAATGTAGGCATAACATTACTGTGACTTTTCATCATGCGGATTGTTAATGGCGTGGCATCAAAGTTCATCAGCTCACCATGACCAATGAAACCCATTTTAACAGAGTTACCATGAACGCAGCATGAGACCGCTTTCAGTTTGTTACGTCTCACACTTGGATGTATTTCTCCTCATTCACTTTGCTAAACCATGTCAAACTGTGTCACATGGGTCTCAATATATTGATAATGTAGGCATAACATTGCTGTGAGTTTTCATCATGCGGATTATTCATAGCTTTGCAGCAGACTTCTTCAACTCGCCATGACAAACGAAGCTGCATTTAACACAGCTGCAAGTGAACGCCTCATGAGACTGAAAAAAGTTACGTCGTCACAAGCTGCGGAGCTGTGTATCACGAAGAACCGGAGAACGGTTGGCGAGTCTGGATGAGAGGACGGCGGCGGAGTCACTGTGGACGTTGTTCGCTCAGCAGGTTAGAGTGTGGGGCGCTCTCAAAGCTTTTTTCCCCCGTCCGTCGTGTCTTTTCCTGTGTGAACTCTGCCGCTCTCAACAGCAGCACTGGCTATGAGCTAGCTCCTGCTAGCTCCAACGAAGCATCTCTCAACTGCTACGTAAGTTAAACGGACACTTCTGACTGACTGACTGACTGTGATGATAAGCAAAAGAGACACTGTGGACTGACTTTGCAGAGTCAATTCCGAAGCGACATTGAGACTGCATGCTGGTGCACGTGTGATGTGTTGTACTGCATTTGTTTGATCTGTTTACTAATACTAGCTCTAATAAATACTGTATAAATTATATTTTGCTCCTGAATTGAACTGTGTTAAAGGGGTTCACATGGAAAATATATGTTCAATTATGTAAAGGGTGATTTTTGTTACTATTATACTAATGGAGATTTAGCACTTGATACACATTGTAAGAGCAGCTGTTCAAAGGAGCACTACGTCTTTTAAGGCTCTTTATTCAGAGTCACGGTGTTGATGTCCTGTCACGTGTTACAGTGAAAAATAACCGTGTCTCCCACCTTCAGTATTTAAATCGTTAATCTCAGACAGACTTCACTGAATTCTTTTGTTAAATATGAGTAAGTCATAGCCTTGTAACTTTACTAGAACAGACAGTGTCATACAGAGTTGTAGGCTTATATGCACTACCTATTTCCTAATCTGAAATGATTATGCTCTGATTAACTTTGAATTAATATTTTATTTTTACCATTTAAAAGTCTGTTAATTACTTAACCTGGCCCATGTATGACTTTACATATCTGTGTATTGGTTTCATGTTCCTCTAGAAGGTCCAACTTGACACACAACTTGAATCCAACCAGACTGAACACTGACTCCAGGTACAGACCTGATTTCATTACTTAAAAACAATCAAAGTATTGCACATAATACATAATGTATTAAATTATAATGCAATACTTTTAATGTGAAATAGCTCCATTAAAAACATTCATTGTCATGGTAGTGCACGTTTTAATCCAAAAGCATATTCAAATACACAGTTGAATATCCACAGAAAATAAGATTACACACTTTGTTCATATGTAACTCTTCCTCTACAATAATGACGATCACTTTCATGTTTCCTATCATTTTATTAGGGACAGACGATCCTGAAGGACACAGCTGTGATGACCATGTTCTGTCTCTTATGGCAAAGCAGAAATATAAAACACTGGGTTCTTATCTAAAGTGTTTCAAATCAGATCTCCACCATGTTGCTGCTGAGGACATCAGGTGCTGCAGTTCTTCATCTATGAAGAGAAAAAACGCACTGTTAAAGAATGTTTTGTGTTGTGTATAAAGCACAACAGATTTCAGATAGAACTGTTGTACTGTGGTCTTGGTTTATATCCTCATGGTGAAATGTACATATTTTAAGTCCCTTCTGATAAAAGTGCTGAAAGAAATACAACATTGTACAAATACATAAAATGTCTTTCTACCTCATCAGTACTATTCAAGGTGATAATCTCCCACAGACCTATTGATAACAGTCCAAATCAAGTCTTTCCACTTCTCTCAGTGTGAAAACATAATTCTATAATTAATTTGAGAACTGTTTACAACACTGATGTGTGGAGATTAAAATCATACCTAAACTGTCTAATTCACTGTAAAACTCCATGACATTCGCAGGCCATCTGTAGTTAAGGGAGCAACGCATGGAGTGATGTGTAGATTACTAGTTTGATGATGCATGAGGAGAGGCGGTGGTCGAGTGGCAGAAACTTGGACTATGGGCAGAGAAGGTCTCTGGTTCGTCTTTGGTTCGACTCCATGGAGAGACAACAAAAGTCGAACCTGGATTGATCTGTCCAAAAATCCAAGAGTCTCCCTACCCTCTCTAGTGCCCATGAGCAAGGCACCTCACTCCCCCAACATCTGCTCCCCCGAGCGCCGTACATGGTCGCTCACTGCTCTGTGTGTCCTGCACCAGATGGGTAAAAAGCAGCGATTAAATTTCCCTACCTGCATGAGTGTGCCTTTGCATGTCTGTGCATGTGTTTGGGATGAATAAATGGATTTTAATCTTAATCTTTTAATCTTAATCAGTTGTCTTCCATTTGACCAGCATGAAGCTGCAGATCTCCACCATGTTGCTGCTGGGGACATCAGGAGCTGCATTAATGAGGAGCAGAAGCGTACTGTTATGAATGTTTTGTGTTGTTTATGAAGCACTACATATTTCAGCTAGAACCGATGTACTAGGGTCTGGGTTTGTATCCTTATGGTTAAATGCACATACTTTAAATCGCTTTTGATAAAACGTGACAAAGAAATACAACATTGTACACATAGATAAAATGTCTTTCTACCTCATCTGTAATATTCAAGGTGATGATCTCCCACAGAGCTGTTGATAACAGTCCACATCAAGTCTCTCCACTTCCCTCAGTGTGAAAACATAATTATATAATTAATTGGAGAAGTGTTTACAACACTGATGTGTGGACATTATAATGTTATCACTACTGTCTAATTCACTCTACAACTCCATGACAGACTAAATAAACGATGTGAAAATAGTAATGGCGGATATACCATCCTGTATCAGAATATTGGTGAAACAGTTACTATCACATGAAACGTACACGTGTAGCGTATTGATAGTAACTCATTAAAAAAAATAATGTCACAACCAAAACAAGACTGTGGAGTTATCTTGCTTCAATCTGTTCATTAGACGTGATAAATAAACGGTAACTTTTATAACAATTACATATTACAAAAAACTTGAGGCATGTAAGCATATGATGATAGATAAAGCAATAGGTTATGTTGGATAGTTTCAAGGTTACTTACCTCTAGTTCATCACCAGCGGCTGGCCAGAAGAAGTGGAGCGATCTTCCTTGCCGCACAGGGCAAACGCAGGCAATGTGGAGACGAGCGCTTGGTCATCGAACGTTCTCTCTTCCCCGACCGCAACAGACTTGAAATTGCCTGTGCTCGGGCCCGTTAGTGCTACAACGTAGCCCTAGTTATTATTATTATTTCCCTTTGGGGGGCTTTTTCAGGGTCTAGACATGCTCAAAAAGTTATGAAACTTTGCAGGAAATTCAGGGTCTGCGGATATTTTAGTATTCTGGAGTAATTGGAATTGGGCGTGACAAAATGGCTCTACAGCGCCCCCTGGAACCAGCCCCTAGGTTTCCACATAACGGATTTTCATCAAAATCTGGATATAGGTGTATCGTGACCAGTCATGAAAAAAAGTCTCATGGAGCATTATGAAAAACGCAACAGGAAGTCCGCCATTTTGCTTTTAGTGGCCATTTTGGCAATATCCCACATTTTTACTTTTACGTACTTGTCCCAGGGCTTTCATCAGATCAACTTCAAATTCAGATGAGTGTCATCACAACAAGATGGAGATAAAAAATGATTGAGGGATTTTTTTTTTATCACACCGTGTGACCGTGGCATGGCGTTAAAATTTGGTTACACGCCATCAAAACACGGGCATCTGTATCTCGGACATACATGTTCCAATCAAGTCCAAACTAGACATGTAAGACAATAGTCCCCGCCTGATGACATCTATGCATAAATGATGACTTAAAACCGCAGCGCCCCCTGGTGGCAACAGGAAATGTCTTGTTTTTTGCTTGTCTTACACTTGGATGAATTTCTCCTCATCCACTGACCTCAACCATGTCAAACTGTATCAAATGGGTCCCAAGACATTGACAATGAAGACATAAGATTACCGTGACTTTTCGTCAAACGCCATATGAATGGCGTGGCATTAAAGTTCATCAACTCGCCGTGAAACACGAAATTGCTGTAACTTCAGTGTTCATGATTCTATCTCTCTCAAACTACATGTGTGTAACAACAGCCCCCCCCTGAAGATATTCATATGGTTTTAAGAAATGGGCGTGGCAAAAAAACTGACCAGCGCCCCCTATAGGGCAACCCCGGCACTACGATGGCCGACATTTATACAAATCTATCGGGACATGTGTCGTTTCATAACAAACAAAAAAATATCTTGGATAGGTATGCTTGACCAAACAGGGAGGCCGCCATTTTGGATTAAGTTGCCATTTTTTTTCCATATTCCACATTTTTACTTGATGCACTTGTCCCAGGGCTTTCATCAGATTAACTTCAAATTAAGATCAGTGCCATCACAACAAGATGGAGATAAAAAGTGATTAAGAGATTGACCTTTCGTCACACCGTGTGACCGTGGCGTGGCGTCTTGAGTTTGATTAAACGCCATCAAAACACGAGGTTCTGTATCTCGGACATACATTGTCCAATCGAGTCCAAACTAGACATGTAAGACAAGGGTGCCATCCTGATGACATCTACACAGAAATTATGACTTGAAATTACAGCGCCCCCTGGTGGCTACAGGAAGTGACATGTTTTATACTTTGATGAACTGCTCCTGGCTGATTTACAATATACAGCTCAAATCAGATCAGTCAAGTCATTAGATCATGGTCAGAATTGTGACGTTTCCTCAAACCGTGTAAACATTGATGTGCGGCGAAGGATTTTCCTTCGCCAAAGGACACGATGTTATCATAACTCCACTGTGCATTGTCCTATCACTACAAAACTTCTGTCACATGGTCAGAGTCCAAGCCTGAATAGCTCTATGTGTCAATATTTCCTCAGTGTCATAGCGCCACCTACTGATTCGCCAGGAAACAGGAAGTACTTTGTTAATCCACTCTGCATTATCCAACCGGCTCCAAACTACTGACCTATGATCACAATCCTGAATAGAACAGCTCCATATATGAATATTAGTTCAGGATCATAGCGCCACCTATTGATCAGTGTGAAAATTAAGTTGCGGAAACATTGTCCAATTGACACAAAATTGCTCACGCTACATCAGAGCACCTACATGAACAGATATATATGTCTGTGCGTAATAATAGTGATGGCGCCGACTACTGGCAAACCTACTGCCGCAGAGCGCAAAACGCATGCAACGTGGAGAAGTGCATGCTCGATCGATGATGTGCGCTTGGTCATCGATCGCTCTCTCCACCGACCGCAACAGGCTTCAACGTGCGGGTGCTCGGGCCCGCAAGTGCTACAACGTAGCCCTAGTTATTATTATTATTATTATTATTTCCCTTTGGGGGGCTTTTTCAGGGTCTAGACATGCTCAAAAAGTTATGAAACTTTGCAGGAAATTCAAGGTCTGCGGATATTTTAGTATTCTGGAGTAATTGGAATTGGGCGTGGCAAAATGGCTCTACAGCGCCCCCTGGAAACAGCCCCTAGGTTTCCACATAACGGATTTTCATCAAAATCTGGATATAGGTGTATCGTGACCAGTCATGAAAAAAAGTCTCATGGAGCATTATGAAAAACGCAACAGGAAGTCCGCCATTTTGCTTTTAGTGGCCATTTTGGCAATATCCCACATTTTTACTTTTACGTACTTGTCCCAGGGCTTTCATCAGATCAACTTCAAATTCAGATGAGTGTCATCACAACAAGATGGAGATAAAAAATGATTGAGGGATTTTTTTTTTATCACACCGTGTGACCGTGGCATGGCGTTAAAAATTGGTTACACGCCATCAAAATACGGGCATCTGTATCTCGGACATACATGTTCCAATCAAGTCCAAACTAGACATGTAAGACAATAGTCCCCACCTGATGACATCTATGCATAAATGATGACTTAAAACCGCAGCGCCCCCTGGTGGCAACAGGAAATGTCTTGTTTTTTGCTTGTCTTACACTTGGATGAATTTCTCCTCATCCACTGACCTCAACCATGTCAAACTGTATCAAATGGGTCCCAAGACATTGACAATGAAGACATAAGATTACCGTGACTTTTCGTCAAGCGCCATATGAATGGCGTGGCATTAAAGTTCATCAACTCGCCGTGAAACACGAAATTGCTGTAACTTCAGTGTTCATGATTCTATCTCTCTCAAACTACATGTGTGTAACAACAGCCCCCCCTGAAGATATTCTTATGGTTTTAAGAAATGGGCGTGGCAAAAAAACTGACCAGCGCCCCCTATAGGGCAACCCCGGCACTACGATGGCCGACATTTATACAAATCTATCGGGACATGTGTCGTTTCATAACAAACAAAAAAATATCTTGGATAGGTATGCTTGACCAAACAGGGAGGCCGCCATTTTGGATTAAGTGGCCATTTTTTTCCCATATTCCACATTTTTACTTGATGCACTTGTCCCAGGGCTTTCATCAGATTAACTTCAAATTAAGATCAGTGCCATCACAACAAGATGGAGATAAAAAGTGATTAAGAGATTGACCTTTCGTCACACCGTGTGACCGTGGCGTGGCGTCTTGAGTTTGATTAAACGCCATCAAAACACGACGTTCTGTATCTCGGACATACATTGTCCAATCGAGTCCAAACTAGACATGTAAGACAAGGGTGCCATCCTGATGACATCTACACAGAAATTATGACTTGAAATTACAGCGCCCCCTGGTGGCTACAGGAAGTGACATGTTTTATACTTTGATGAACTGCTCCTGGCTGATTTACAATATACAGCTCAAATCAGATCAGTCAAGTCATTAGATCATGGTCAGAATTGTGACGTTTCCTCAAACCGTGTAAACATTGATGTGCGGCGAAGGATTTTCCTTCGCCAAAGGACACGATGTTATCATAACTCCACTGTGCATTGTCCTATCACTACAAAACTTCTGTCACATGGTCAGAGTCCAAGCCTGAACAGCTCTATGTGTCAATATTTCCTCAGTGTCATAGCGCCACCTACTGATTCGCCAGGAAACAGGAAGTACTTTGTTAATCCACTCTGCATTATCCAACCGGCTCCAAACTACTGACCTATGATCACAATCCTGAATAGAACAGCTCCATATATGAATATTAGTTCAGGATCATAGCGCCACCTATTGATCAGTGTGAAAATTAAGTTGCGGAAACATTGTCCAATTGACACAAAATTTCTCACGCTACATCAGAGCGCCTACATGAACAGATCTATATGTCTGTGCGTAATAATAGTGATGGCGCCACCTACTGGCAAACCTACTGCCGCAGAGCGCAAAACGCATGCAACGTGGAGAAGTGCATGCTCGATCGATGATGTGCGCTTGGTCATCGATCGCTCTCTCCACCGACCGCAACAGGCTTCAACGTGCGGGTGCTCGGGCCCGCAAGTGCTACAACGTAGCCCTAGTAATATATTTGATGCATCATTCTACACACTAACCAGAGCAATGGAGGAAAACAGCTTAAACAACAGCCTTCCATAAGACATGGGTGGTCATAAACAAGAAGAGCTTCTCATCTGTAAACAAATAAATTCACTGTGGGTCAATACAGATCGATCGGGATCAACAAAAAAAATAGGGAACAAACAGAGGTATTGTAGTATTTTCGTGCATTCTGCATATGCCAATCACTGCCGCATTGTCAAAACTAAAGGTTGCCGCTGGGCCCATTGAGCATCCATTTGATTACAAAAAGCCTCTTGTTCGTCAACCGGGCTGACTGCGAGGCAACCCAATCAAACTCTCTGAGACAATATTCCAGACAAAAAAATGCAGTGTACTGCTTTGTAAATGTAATTAGGTCCCCTTCCTCCTTCTTCCCCCTCTTAACCTGCTTATTGATTAGTGCCATTAGAGCAGAAAGGATTGTTGGCCAATACTAAAGGGAGAGGGGGGAGATGTTATGCAGGCTCTTAACACATCAAAGCAGACAGAGGCTGTGGGTTCTCGCTACAAACGCCTGGAGTAAATCCGGTCTAGAAACAGTGCTGTGCTTTGAGGGTTGTTATGTAAAAAAAACAGCAGTCTCTGAGGGACAGTGCCTGTCAGCGTTCAATTTTCTCTTTCTCTTTTACAGCAAGAGGGAGATTACATCGATGTCTGGAGAATATTAAAATTTCGTGTTACCAAGGGAAAAAAAACATACTGTACATGTTATGTCTCACAGCTACAGAGAAAAACTGTCTGAGAAAGAGACATAACAAAGTTCCAGTGAAAAAATAAAAAGATGGGTGATGTTTTCCCCGCAGGTGTGGACCAATCAGAGTCAAGTAAACATGTTGCCTTTCTGCTTTGTACATAGCATCTGTGCTCATCCCTGTGTTTTCCATTTCCTCTCCTCTGGTCCCTGGAGAACATCAGTGGACACAAGGGACAGTGCTCCTCACATGTTCCAACAGGCCGTCTCCTGCTGCCCCCCCAGCTGCCCTGCTAATAAGCACTTTTCAATTTGTGGCCTCCACAGGGTCTAACAGGGAGGTTATCAGGGGCCAACACAGGTAGCGTAGACATCACATGGAGTATGGGCAGTGCAGTAGGACTTTAAGATGGTAAAAATTGCTAAAGAGGGGGACAAAATAAAAGTCTCCAGAAGCTGCCATTGTTTTGGCCTGTTTCGGTTTAACATTTATTTTATTAACCAAATAGTTACGCTTTCGAAAAGCGTGCAAAAAACACTGCACATTACTTCCTTTTTTCACTCGGCACAGACTGAAGGGCAGGCGACGGATGGAGAGGCGGAGGGGCATGAACGGCATCATTTGTCATGTGGCATATTCTGCGAGCCTTTGAAGCCCGTTGTCCCTGCCTTCCTCTTCAGCCTGTTTATCGCACGCCTGATCTGTGAGACATCTCTGAGCTACTCCAGTGATGAGACCACACAAGCTAGAAAAGGAAGGTGTGGCTTTCTGTGTGTTGATGAGGGTGCAAATTTGGAACGACAACCTTTTGGCTTATGAGTTATATCAAACCTGAGAAGATTTGTTAGAGATACAGCATCAATATTCACATTAAACTATTGGTGTGTTTGTGTGTCTGTTTTTTAAACCATGGCACTGTGCTGCTCCTCTTTATGCTTCTGCGCCAGTCTAACCCTGTACTGTCTGAGAGGGGACGAAAGATTAACATAACAAAAACAAGGGTGCCACTGATTTCACGTGGCTCTTAAGAGTCACATAACTGATGCAACTCACTGAAAAAGCAACTCAAGCAAGAGCACGCACACAATGATTAAGAGGCTGACACTGCCCCCAGGTGGACTGCGGAGGGTATAGCATGCCCTGGTACTCTGGTTTTTAAATGTTCACTTTGCAAACAGGGCATCATCGAAGCAGAGTGCAGTTTCAGATGACTGAATGTCAATGTTACTCACCTGACTGCAGGTAGAGAAAAGTGTGAAATCTGGCTCTGGTGTATTTCTGCCTGCAAGTTGTGGTCGTGTTAAAACAATTCATGAGTCACGTTGCCTGTAATAGCAACACTGGCATCAACAGACCATCGGGGAAAAGACAATAAATGCTGGGCAGAGTGGTCTAGTATAACTACAGACAATGACACACACATACACACACTCTCCTACCCACTCCCGAATGAGGTCTAGCACATACGCAGGAACAAAGAACCCCTGGCTTCTGTGTTTCTTTTCTTTCTCCCTCCTTACACGTCTTCTTCCTCTCTACTCTCTGACCCTTTCCTGGCACCTTGCCAGGCCTGTCTCTGTGGCAGCATAATGAGCCTTTTTACAACGAGAAGGCAGTCGAATGTTAATTAGATCAAATCCACCCCTTTCAGAATGGTGGGAATGGGGAAACAATCGTGCCACAGGAGGACAGATCACTAAAGGATCCAAAGAAGAGAAACGGAGGCTGGAGACAGACAGTGGGCTCTGCAAAGGAGTGTCTCCCCCTCTTTCCTCCCTCCTTACTTTTCCTCTCACTCGTCCATCCTGGACATCCTTTCGCCTGTCTCTCGTTCTCATTAGTGTGAGATGACGTCTAGTCATGAGGCCGTTACAAGCATTACGATCCGCTTGGGACACTGCCACACAACCACACCCCTGTCACAGAGTCATTGTTCATTTACAGCATGTCTGATGCACACGCTCATTAGGAAAATATTGCAGAGGTAATCTGCAGTTCGTCATGGACCTTTAACATAAACATACTTTTCTGAGACCACATAGATAGATCAGATTTCCTCCTCCCGAATACCCCTTCAGCAGCGCTCATCCTCTTTGCTCTCTTATAAGCCATATAAAATGAAAATGGTTCTGCAAACAGCAACCACATGGAAACCAGGTCTCTGGGATTCAATTGTGCACTGGAGCGCTGGCTATTGTTCAACTGCTGACTCAGTCCACATGATAAATAAAAAGGGGGACAGAACAAACGGGCCAGAAATAAAGGCAAGAGAGCAGCAGGTTCAGCCCCTAGATTTAGTGCACATTAGCTCCGACAGGCCAGTGAGCAGGGCTGCAGCAGGACAGTTTGGTCCTCACTTTTTCAATGGGCTATTTGAGGGTCAAAGGGATAGTTCAACCAAAACTGAAAATTCACTCATAATCTACTTACCACTATGCCGATGGAGGAGTGGGTGTAGTATCACTTCTGTAGTTTTAGGGGTAAACAGTGTTGCAGCCAAATACAATAACGTAAAAAGTAAAAAACTAAACATAAAAAAACAAAAAAGCCTCCATACTGCTCCTGTGGGGTCACCCAATTCTAGAAAAAAATCATTTACGACGTGTTGTTAGCCTAAATGTCCACTCTGATCCTCCTCCTGAGCCAGTCAAGTTCGCACCCACAAACTGAGTTTTCATTTTTCTGTGAACTATCCCTTTAAGACTTGGTTTTAGGGTTAGGGTCTAAATCCAGTAAGGGGCTAGGGAATGTATTATGTCAATGAGTGTCCTCACCAAGATAGAAGTACAAACATGAGTGTGTGTGTGTGTGTGTGTGTGTGTGTGTACATATATTTAGAAAGAGAATCCACTTTGTGTTGTGTCCAGAGACCCCTCCTGTGGCTGGACTGTGTCTGTGTTTACACTGGTGAGGATCAGCTGTTTGCGCCCTGCATTAGCTCATTGATTCGGCCGCAAGTGTGTGTGCATGCGAGTGTGTGTGTTTGTGAGCGCATGCCTCAGACTGTAGCAGAGCAGCTGTTCCAGACTTGCTAAATACCCGGGGGGGGGGGGGGGGGGGGGGGGGCTAAGGTCAGTGATAGTGTGGCATTTCACATCCTTGCTGGGGGTGGTGCATGTCTCTCTGCCTATGTGTGTTAAACATAGGATGTCAAGCATCCAGCGTATGGTAAAGCTATTGATATTCAATAGTCTCATTATACATTACTGATAACGCAGCCTTTTGTTGAGCAGTTACTGCATCTATCTTTGTTCAATTACTCTGCATGGCACTCGAGGGGCTCTGTGAACTTTACAGCCTGTTCCACACACACCCAAAGGCATCTACAAATATAACAAAAGGTTCCTCAGAGGGAGAAAATATACTGAATAACCATCAGACATGAGTGTGATCACAAGAAGTCAGAAGTCACCCAGACGATGCTGGATTCTTTGAATTTTTGGTCCATAGCTCTGTTAGCAGCCCCCCTTTCACTAATCCCACAGCAGTCAGCCACAGCCATTGTGCTCCATCATTGGAGGGCTTTGGCCAGCCGACATGTCTGACGTCTATGTAAAACACGTCCGTGCAGTCCACGGAGGACAAACAAAGGGGGGTGTGCGAGAGTGAAAGCCGACAGTAGGGTGCGTGCCGTGTTTTTAACGCTTAAGCATGTGATCGCTGGAGCTTTCAGTGTGTCCCATTCAAACCTGTATTGCTGATGGGCTTCTCTTGTTCGTGTGAGGTGGTTGCTTCCCCCTCCCAGCTGACTCCACGCCCCTCTGCGGTCCATCTTCCGTAGGGCTCTTGACGTCTGCGGTGTCCGGCCTCTTCTCAGGCCTCTCACTCACCACCCTCTTACCCTGGAGAGACAGTTACTCTCATGAGTGTCATAACTGCCACCAGGTGCATTGAAATACAATGACCAAATTCTGCATAATTATTATTTTGAGGGTGCAACCACATGCTTATGCAGTAAAACACATGTACTCCTGCTGGTCTGTATACAGACCACTCATAAATAGAGGATCTTGACTGCTCTATTTCAAATGTTAGCTTTTTTTATACAATATTACATATCATACATTACTGTTGGGTTTCTCTATATTATTGTAAGGTCTTGAACCTTGATATGTAAAGTGCCTTGATTTTAATGTTTTTTGTGATTTGGTACTATACAAATAAAATGTAACTGAAATGCAATGAAAATGGAATATTGTACCTCCACCAGCTGCACATTTAAGCCATGCTAGCTTCATGTCTCTTTGGGTAGCTATGTCAGTCCACCACTTGTGTCCACTTCTGACCCAAGAATGAAAAACAATATCTGTATAAACATTAAATGTGTTGTCCTATAACATGGTACAGATATCAATGGTGCCCAGAGAATGTAATAACTAACTAATAACCTGGTGATCCCAAGACTAATAGTTAAAAATGTACATTTGGCTTGTGACCTGACACCCCTATAACAAATGACCTCCAAGCCTCATGTCAGACTCATCCCTACCTCAGCTTTAAACATTAGCATGTCAACATGCTAATCTAAGATCTCGAACATTATTAACAGTAAATAAGTGTGCTCAGCTGGTTAAATTGCTCGATAAGAATCGATCCAATTCAAGCTGCAACCCTATGGAACTTGTTTTCTTCCTGAAACTTACTGTTTGACGGCTTCCAGCAAGGTGTGCCTACTGATTTGAATGAATGAAATTTAATGAACTTTCATTATTGTTAATAAAACTACAGGGGTTTGGGGTTCTTTATTTTTTTCCTTGTCACTTCAAGTTAAAATTGGCGTTTACCGTTTTTCCTGCCATGGTGACTGTTAACTGCTTCCTGTGGCCCTGGGCAGCACTCTGTGAGGGGCCCTCTCCCCCCCTGTCAGAACCGGCCTCCTGCTGTCCTTTACCAGCTGGTGAACCACCGGTGAATGGCTTTGTCACCACCACACGACTATCCTGCTTTCAAATCGTAGAGGGGAACATGTTACAAATTATTCATATTATATAACTTCTAATATCTGTCTTTACCATATTGTGTATACAGCATTATTAGCGACAGTCATCTTGTATTCTGAAACACTCACACTGGTGGACTTGTTGATCGTGATGGTGAGATCCTCAGCTTTGCCCTTGCGGCTCTGCAGCGCCATTCCGTCGTCCTCTGCCCTTTTCTTGTCTTCCTCCACCTCCTACATGCAACCCAATGAAAACAACCAATCAGGAAGCCTGAAGGAGACCCCACACAAAGACTTCCAAAACCCTACACCGGGAACCAAGTCTGAACATCACAGGTACTTCTCTGCCTGCAAACAGGTCCTTACCTTGTACCTCTTCATGAGCGTCTCATTCTTCCTGCGGAGAGCCTCAATCTTCTTGTCCAGCTCCACGTCCCTGCCATGATCCCTCTTGGGAGTCATGTCACTGGGGCTCTAAGATGACACACATCAAACATTTGATCATAAAGAATTTGCTTAAATATTGTATTGAGTTTAGGTCCAGTTATCCCATCACTTATTTATTGAGATGATTTGTGCCCTCTCGACCGCTAAGATCTGCAGATTGAGTCCTGACTCCCACTTTGGAACTCTCTGCCCCCTGAACTCAGACACGCTACCTCTCTAGCTTCTTTTAAATGTTGTCTTAAAACCCTTCACCTTCTGAAAGCTATAGGGAATGTTTGGTTTGGTTTAATCTATACTGTTTTTATTTGTTTTATTAATTTTTACTAGTTTCTCTCTTGTTTGGCCAATGTCCTTTCAGTAAACTGCCTTGTTTGGTTTTAAATGTTTTGGTTTTATTTCTTCTTATTTAGCACTTTTTTAACATAGAGTAAGAAAAGAATGAAAAGTGTGGTGTAAATTAAGCTTTATTATTATTTCAATGCAAGTTTGTTTTTCAGTTTCACTACAAGAATTATACTTTTTAGAAAGTCTTTGTTGTTCAGCTGTTGTTACCGTATTATATTTGTATGTATTCTGTATATATATATATAAATAAAGGTCCCCATTAAATAAGATTGAAAATAATACAAACATTTGAATAAAGTCTGCCTATAAACAGTGACAACGAGGTGAACTTATAGTTGCTACATGGTCACGCAATCTGAAAATGTCTTGTGTCCACACGACTGCATGTGCTGCGATAACACACACCGCTCACACCCAACAAACATGGAGTATTCATCATGGAGCTCAGTTACAAATGCAGCCAGGATGCATATGCAGAGCATCTTGAACATGCTGATGAAGTCATCAGGTTATTCCTCCTCACACGACAAGAGGCCCCCATAATGAAAGTCTCTGCAGAGACAGCTGCCATCGTGTTTGAGCGCTGCAGCCGAGCCGAAGAACACGCAGATGAGAATAAATGAAACAACATTGAAGACACGATCACAGGAAGTTCAGGACATTTCGGAGACGACAACAACCGCTGAACTGCACAGATTGTTATAAAAGGCAAGTTGGACATCTTGGGAAATACGCTTATTCGCTTTCTTTAGAGTAAGATGAGAGGACTGCAGACCTGTGGCAAGCAGCAGAGTAACCTGTACAATCACAACTTGTCATTTTTATAATAGATTTAGCTATGATTAAAAAAAAATGCTAATTTGTCAGATTTAAATGGGCCAGTGGATGGATTTCGTTGCCTTTGGACAGAACCAGGTTAGCTGCATCCCCACCGTTTCCTATCTTTATGCTAAATTAAGCTAATCAAGTGCTGATTGTAGCGCGACTCTTAATCCACACATTTTCCTTCAAACATTCCTTTGAGTTTATCAATAGGTGCAATTGAAATGCCAGCACGAGGGCCAGTCACAAGGCAGCTCATACGTCATCCAAAATGTAATATTCTGTCATGTCCCGATGGGATGATACAAAAAGAAAACAAAAACTTCTGTCACGATGCAAGCTGTCTAGAGGAGAAACCACATTTTTAACAGTAGTAATCTATTATTATTATTGTCAATATTATTATTATTTGCATTTTTTTAACTAGGTTAGTACCTTTGAGATTAAAAATAAGGGAGACTTGGCCAAAAATAGCAGCAATAAAAATTAATCTTATAAATTAATAACATTATTTCCCTATATTCAGTCTGGACTTTGGCAACAATAAATCGACTTACAATAAGTGTATTCAACCATGAGGGAACTAAATTGTTATTTTAAACTTCTGTTCAAGGTAAAGTCGGGAGGGATGTGTTTTAGTTTGCGGCGGAAAATGTATAGACTTCCTGCTATCCTGATGTCATTGGGGAGCTATTTCCAACATTTAGGATCCAGGAAAGCAACCAGTCGTGATTTTTTTTGAGTGCTTAGCTCACGGTGAGGGAGCAACAAGCCGATTGGCAGATGCAGAGCGAAGTGAACGGACTTGGGTGTAAAGTTTTACCATGTCCTGGATGTATACTGCTCTCCAGCATGTGAGGACACATCTCTATCATCAAATCTACCATTTATTGTCCACACAGAAAAAAAAGGCAGGATCTAAAATTGTTGGGATTTATAGTTAATGTGTCAGGTAATTATCTGCCCCAACTTTAAAACAATGGAATCGGAGCTATTGGAGTTTGCTGCTGATTCATACTTCCCTCTGTCGGATTTCAAGCCAGAACCAATTTTCTTCACATCTTCAGCAGGATTTCATTCAGCACACAAACAGTGCTCAGATAATCCTCAATAAACAACAGTCATTCAACTCAATAAGCTAGAACCAGTGTTGTCATCCTCTGTTTTCACTCACAGCAGAGAAGTGTCAATAACACAGACTTATAGGAAAAGTCACTGAAACTGCGAAGGCAAACAACTTGTTTAGACGGATCCCACTCTCACTCCCACTCCCAAATTATTTACGAGGGGTCAGACCCTCTCGACAGAGGCAGCAAACAGCTGTGCCAAAGTGAGTCAGCCATCCTCCACTGTTGCCCCAGTGACGGCAAGAACGCCGAAGCCACTTCTGTGTGATATTACTGGCCCGGACTGATGACTCACGGCTCACAGGCACACCAGGGCCGTCACGTTGGGACTGCAAGATATTCTTCTGTGCTGTTTCCACCACCGCCGCTGGTTGCCACTGAGACTGGCTGCCACTGAGAGGATTTAGTTCCACTACAGCACTTAAATCCTTCTGGCAGAGAGATCTGCCTTTTTGTACTAAAGTTGTCAGCACAGACTTTAAAGCGAAATAGCAAAGAGGAAACATCCTGAATCCATATGAGTCTTTCACACCTGCAAAGTCCAAGAGAGCAAGAGAGAAAAGTTGGGACTCACTCAAAGAGGCGGCCGGCTGGAAAGTGGCTACGTCACTGCTTCTAGTTGTCAGGGTATCCAACCACAACACACCATGAGGACATGCCACCAAGAATAGGCGCAAGGGAGATACAAGCTGCCCACTCTGAATCTCAGTGAGGCCAATGGCGGAGACTGAAGTGAGCACTGGCCTCTGCAAAGTGGGGGAGACTATGTGTGGGGACGGTCGCCCTCCCGGGTTCAGCAGACCAGTTCTTTGATTTTGCAGCAGCAAGGGTAACATAGGCACACAAACACACGATCACGAATCACAGTGAAACGCTGTGGGTCTGCCAGGGGACGGTACCCATGCCTGGACAGGCAGGCAAAAGGGGGAGCAGGGGGGCCTGCAGAGAGAAAGCTGCCAAGGCTTCTTCCCTAACCAGCATTCCTGCCACCTACAGGAGCGACGACGGAGGACAGAAAAGAGCCGGAGACACAACTGAATCGCAGCTCAATCTGCGACAGAGCAGGAGAGGAAGCGACAGAGCCTCAAACTGAGAGAGAGGGATGAGAAGGGGAAGGAGAAAGGAGACACTCACGGGTCTTTCCATGTCAGCGGGGAGAGCTGGGCTGAGTCCAGGCGCGAGGCTGCCGAGGCGGCGGGGAGGGCTGCCTGGAGTCGACGATCATGCCTCGATTACAATGAGCCAAGTTGGGCATGCAGCCAAGATGTCTCACAAATGCACAGAGCTCCCCTGTTAACAGATTTCACAGCACCCACCCGCTCGTCCAGCCTCTCTCATTCTCTCTCTCGCCAACCCTCCCACCCTACTGCACATATGCTCTCTCACTCCCTCTCTCCGTCTCTAAAGCACTTGCTCTTTCCCCCTCCTCACTTATCCTCTGCTCAAAGCATGCTGTAGTTAAATCTGGTCTCCCTCTCTGTACACATTTTTGTCTGTGTGTATATATATATATATACAAGTGCATACAAATTTCCTTATACTTTTTCTTTATCACTTTTAACTATAACATTTAACCCCAGATAGATTTGGGCATGGTACCAATTTATTATTTCCTTCTTTTCTAAAGAGAGAAACATTTATTTATATCATTCCTTGTATTTTTATAACTGTTACATTTAAGATTAGAAAAATTACTATTATTTTATTCTTTCCTCCTTTTCTAAATAATTTCTGTGTGTTAATGTGCATATCATTTCATTTTCGTATCATTTTCAATAGCTACATTTAACATTCAAGTCAACTTTAGGCCTATATACTGTTTACACCTATATATATATATATTGTAAAGATATATACATAATAAAACATTTTGTCTCAGATTTGCACTTCATTATTGAATGTGATTCAAGTGTGTTCAGATCTTTTTGCTACGTATGCCACTGTGTCCCAACTAACTATGATTGTTAGAGAAAAGAATTAATGAGAGAGAAAAAAAATATTTGAAAGCTTCCTAAATGATTCCATTTCTCACGGGGCCTCATTCACATCTATAATGAAACTATATAAATGCAGAAATCACAAATGAGACAGCAGCTGCGTCTCCTATGAGCTCCCGACTACTTGTTCAGAGCACTAATGAAGCTTCCTAAAGACTGCAGGGTGGATGGGTTGGTAAAGGGGTGGGAGGCTACTGGCTGCTGAAGTTTCCACAAATCTCCATGCAGGACATTTTGCATCTGCCAGAGCCCAGTGTGAGAGCTGGGGACAGGCAGCGGCACACAGGCGGCACTGAGGCAGCAGCAGACTGATGTCACACTGATAGACGGTGTACAGCCCCTGCAGTTTTAAGATGCAAAAAAAACATACACATAGTTTACATTGTAAACAGATCGATACCGCTGCTAATGAGCTAAAGCCCTTCACAAAGAACTTTGTTTCTGGAACACATTTGAGTTGATTTATGAATAAAGTAAGAAGTAAGTGTCTGTAACATCGTCTCCAAACTGGCCATCTTTCTGTGTGAGCCAGGCTAATGTCGGGTCAAAGGTTACGCTAGGTGATGTTTTCAAAACAGTACAGTTGTGGTACACAAACACATTAGCAATGTTAACTATTGGAGTCTATGTCACTTACCTTAGATAAACAATGAATTAGCGACCGGAGGAGCCTGCAGTCCAGTCCACTGCAATGTCAGCGAGCTAACATGCTAACGCGCTAACATCGACATCGTTAGCTTAATATTGTTCAGCAGGTGTAACGTTTAGCATGTTAGCAAAACTCAAGTGATGACTAAATAAGAGACTACAAGATATTTATTTATTTTCTTGTTGATAACTTAGTTTCGAGTTGTTAGCTTTGATGACACCAAGCTAACTCTATTGAACCCTTACATTTTGCCTTAACTTAAATCAAAAGTTTGGATGGACAGACAGACAGAGAGATACGTTTCTACCTCTTCCAGCTGGATCGTCGAGGTAAGAGCAGACACAGCAACTTCGCATCATGTCCACTAGGCTGCGCCAAATCCTTTGCCAAGAAGAGTTGATCTTCACAAAACGATACCGTACAGATATTTCATGGAAAATATAAAATCTGAATCAAGATTAAGAGTCAATCAAACAGTTTCAAGTGTTTTTTCTGTGAAGAATCTATAGAATAGAAGCAATAAACTGCATGTTTGGAAAGCAATAGAAAAAGAAAGAAAAAGATGTTAAAGTACTATTCTATCTCCCTTTACTGCACAATGACATTGAAAATTAAGTCTGTGATCATGGTCCAATGTCTTCATACTGTAGTGATATTTGGATGCTTGTTAATAAAATGATATTAGAGATTATGAATGATTTCCACTGGATTCCTCTTCATGGTGTCTCTGACAATGCTCATATACATTTTCATGACTTTCCCTGCAGAATGGCTGAGAAAATTAAAGGGAAAGTCGGTGAAAATGGGCAAATGTATTCATGATGTAACTATATTTGGACAGTCATTTATTAGAGAGAGGTTATGAATAATTTCTTGATTATAATTGAGAAGAAACCTCCTGTGTTCACAGACTCATTTTACTTCAAAAGGATAGTAGCCCCCCTTTGAGTGTAAGTGACAGGAAAGACCAAACTCAATTTTCAAATTTAAACTCCTTTAAGTATTGTAATGGGAAATTCTGTATTTAGATTTAATGAAAGAGCAGACAAGTATGTAGAAGAATGTTATGACAAATGTATTTCTGTAGATAGACTTCTAAGTGTTAATTGCTAATTGTTAATGAAATCGTTTTCATACCATACCATACATTTCAACAATGGGGGAAAATTAAACCACTTGCCTGGCACTCTAGATTCTCATTCATTTTAATCATACTTAAAGTGTTGTTCCCCATTTTCATTTCACACTTACATCTGTTTCTTTATCATGGAAAATGGAGAAAATCTATAAATGCCACATATGCTGCAAATACACATTTTGCTATTCAACATTCATCATTAGAGACTGATCACAATTGAGGCACAATTGGTTGAGCGCACGTAAAATTATAAACTCATTATTTTTTGTTCCATTTATTGGAAGGTGGTTACCAACATCAAGGAGCATTACTGCCATCTACTGTCTTTATTTCTTCTTCTTTAATTCATTGAATACATTATTAAATTAATCGATTATCAATTATATAATGCATCAAAGACAACATCAAAGACATCATAGGCGCTGCTAAGTAGAGGTCAAAGGAACGTAAAGGAACCCCTTTGATATATATACACCTTACAACTTGCCACCCACCATTAACTGCACCGAAGGCATTTTGAAGAAGGAAAACACTCAACTAAACAGGAGCTTCATTCATTTTTGGCAAGAGGAAAGGGTATTTCAAACATCCATAACCATCTATTTTCTACTACTAGTGCACCACCCACTTCAGCATGGATTCCAGCAATGGGGCACTTGATATCGTCATCACCAATGTGGTGTCGACTTTCACCACCCTGTGTCCCCTCAACTTACGCACCATTGCCCTGAAAGGATTCAACGTCATCCATAGGCGAGGAGCTGGACGAGTCCAGATGAAGATGCGTAAACACAATGTAACAGCCTCAATTTGGTCCTCAGGGAAAATCATGTGCGCTGGAGCAACAAGTGAGGACGAGTCGAAACGTGGTGCTCGCAGGGTAGCGCGCTCTCTGCAGAAACTAGGCTTCAACGTGAGGTTTTCAGCCTTCAGAATCGTGAATGTGCTGGCAGTTTGCTACATGCCCTTTGCAGTCCACCTCATAGACTTCACTAAGAACAACTTCCCCAATGCCAGTTACGAACCAGAGCTCCATCCAGCTGCCACATACAGGATCACAAACTTCAAGGCTACTGTTCAAGTGTTCGCCACTGGCAGCATCACAATTATAGCACCAAATGTGAAGAATGTGGTCAAGGGTGCGGAGAAAGTCTACCCACTGCTGTTTCAGTGTAAGAAATCCCTACGCAAATAAATGAAATGCATTCCGAAGAAGACAGAAGATGTAGGTGAAAGAGAAGACAAGACTGAGGCAGCACCTTATATGTGGACATTATTTGCTTGATTTTATCACTAGATGGCAACAGCCCATCCACGGATTATCTTAACAAAAACCAACGGATCATATTTAATTACCTGGATCTAGGATTTAAAATGAACATCTAGGGAATGGACATAGAGTTAGTGACTTCTTACAAGTACCTGGGTGTTCACCTGTACAATAAACTGGACTGGACCGATCATGCCAGTGCACTCTTTTAGACGGAGCAGACTGTATCTGCTCAGGAGACTGAGGTCTTTTGGAGTGCAGAAGAACCTTTTATGACTTTGTGTTTGCATCAGCCTTCTTCTTTGGAGTAGTTTGATGGGGCAGCAGCATTTCCACTGCTGACAGGAAGAGACTGGATAGACTGAATAGGAGGGACAGCTTGGTCCTGGGATCCCAGCTTGACTCTGTGGAGGTGGTGGGACAGAGGAGGATGATGGCGAAGCTGTCTTCTCTTATGGACAACAAGTACCACCCCCCTGCAGGACACCATCACAGAACTGGGCAGCTCCATCAACGTCAGACTGATACACCCCAAGTGTCAGAAGGAGAGCTATCGCAGAACACTCCTTCCTGCAGCAGTAAGACTATACAACCAGCTCTGCTCCCAGAGCTATTACCTGCACCGAAGGAAAATATACATACAAATCATTCAGGTGTGTGCCTAACAGTGGTGGAATGTAACTAAGTATTTTACTTCATTACTGTACTTACAACTACATTTCTACAATATGTGTCGTTACTTGCTACATTTTATGAACACAGTTTCGGGAAATATGGACTGCGTTGCTGTTTTTGAAGTTTAAACACACACACACGTCCTTACACCGCAAATAGACGTTTAGAATTATGTTTATAATAATGACAACAAGTAACAAAAAAACCACAAACCTTGTGCCTTTTTCAGCCAGGTGCTAAACAACTAAAAGTAATGCTTTTTCATGCAACAAAGGGACACACCAGCCATTTAGCGAAGTTTTTCGTTTTTCAGGAACTACCTTTTCAAAGTGAAAGTATAACATTTCTTCTTCCATCTAAACCATTTCAAAATATTCAGAAGATGAATATTTTGGCTGCCTGACCAATGGTCAAATTTTCATTTCAAGCTCCTTCATTTTAAATTTCTCATTCTAAGATCTGCCTTGTTCTGACCAGTTTTACAGTTGTTTTTCATGTTCCATGTTTCCATTTTTTACACGTTTACAATTAAATAAAAGATTTAAAGATATAACATTGTTGTCTTTATTAGTTTGGCTTAATGGTATTAACTTTGCAGATAATCCCTGGTAGATAACTTGTCATCCGCAGAATTGTAAGATAGAGTGTGAACAGTATTACAGAGGGTAAGCACAATAAGTACACCAACCTTTCCAATAAACAAATGTTGTTGCTTATAATTATTACTAGTAGTGACATCTGTAGAGGCATGAGTATTACCAGTAGCTATATCAAAATGGCACAGCCTAAACAACCCATTGCGTGAGTACTTTTACTTTTAATACTTAAATTAAATTTAAAAGTAAGTACTTTTACTTAAGTAGGATTGTTGATGTAGTACTTTTACTTTTACTTAAGTATATATTTTCCTGGGTACTTGTACTTTTACTTAAGTACTAAACTTCAGTACTTCCTCCAGCACTGGTGCCTAATGTCTGTGAAGCTCTCATGAGGTATATGCCAAACCTGATTTCTTGTTGATCATCTGACATGACATTTAACAGAGTTGACGTGAGGACATGTAGCTCAGCCACAGGCAGTGGAGAGACCAAACCATGTGTCATTTCAGGTCATGTGTTCTCCTCAACGCCTCCTCTGTCATTAGCTATCCTGTTTGCCTACTTCCTTGCACAAAACCTGCATAACCTGATTTGACGTTTTAGATTTAAGTCAGTGTGAATGATTTAAGACAGTGACGGGTGTGTCTGAGTCGTGATCTATATAATTATAGAAAAAATATACCAAGACAGTGGCAATGTGTGTTACTATTGACGTTTGAACGGATAATTACTGGTAACAAAACCAGCGTCAGGAGGACTGATTCAGTCATGGGTGGTTCAGCTTTTGCATTTAGTTTTTTTGTCTTAACGTCGTCCACTAAGGCCGGACTTTGTGCAAGGATTAATATTCATAAGAGAGCACATAACTCCGCCAAGGCCGAACAGTCAACTCATGAATTCCCTAGATCCAGATTTTTATTTGGATCTTCATCAAATTACACACTCACTGGGAAAAATGTTTCCTGGATTCGCCTTCTGATCAGAATCATCACCAAAATGTAATGAGTTCTCCCCTTCCCCATAACCATAACCTTTCACCACGTTGCATGGTAACCCATCCAGTAGTTTTTCCCTAATCCTGCTTACTGTGAAACAAAAACAGAAGGAAACTCAAAATTCAAGGACATGAATCTTCTACTGCTCACACATTTGTGGCCTAGAGTTTTTAAAGAAGTGAAACAGCTGGTTTTAGGAAAAGATTGCAATATTTCTTCCATAAACAAGAGCGTGTTAGTTTGAACGGGTCCAGTGGAAACTCTCCATATCCTGTCGGCACAGGTACAAATACTTTGCCACTATTAGATACTATAAGATCTATTTTACCCAAGAGTTCCTGTTTCCATGAAACAATTTTCCCACATATCAAAAAAGCATCCATCACACAATCCTCATTGTAATATTTCTTTCAGCACCAATTACTGAAAAAGCTCCTTTAAAGCAGATCATCATGGTAACATCAAACATCAAAACAGCAGTAGCGTGAGAAGGGACAATGCCATGAGGGAAAAAACTGTACCCCTCCCAACTCACACAAACTGACTCATACATTGAATGTCATGCTTCAAAACCATTGCAGGCAACAGTATGACTTTTATAAGATGGATGCAAAAGTAAGAGAACAAGACTTTATTGTTGAAAAACCTGATTTGCATCTTAAGATTAAGATGCATTTATTTGTCCCAAACACATGGACAGACACACTCATGCAGGTAGGGAAATTTAACCTCTGCTTTAACCCATCTGGTGAAGGACACACAGAGCAGTGAGCGACCATGTACGGCGCACGGGGAGCAGATGTTGGGGGAGTAAGGTGCCTTGCTCAGGGGCACTAGACAGGGTAGGGAGAATCCTCGTCTTTTTGTTTTTTCTCCGTGGAGTCGAACCAGAGACGAACCAGAGACCTTTTCTGCCCATAGTCCAAGTTTCTGCCACTAGTCCACCGCCTATGAACAATATGTTCCAGTACTTGATTATTAAGATTTGTAAATATAAACATCGCTGTGATGTTTTAATCTAAAGCATGTGATTAGCATATGTTGAATATTTATCACATGTATAATCAGAACAACACAATGACTGATTATTTGTCTCACATGTTCAGTGTTTTTTCTGATAAGCTTTTCGATGATTCAGAGTTGATGTTAAGAGTGGAGCAGCTTCATACCTTTCTGCTTACGAGTCCTTACTTCTTTGTTTCGAGGTACAAGGGACCACACTAGCAGTTGTTGTTCTGGCGACACCCAGTCCATACCTGCTCTGCAACTATTAGTCACATGTCATTGCATGTGACATACATCGTCTCATGCAGCACCAGTGTATAAATAGAGAACGAACACACACATCAGACATCGTTCAGTTTGATTTCGGCATCAGGTAGGTTGGGACTGTCTTTGCTTTTTTCTACCGACTTTTGCAGGTTCAAATATTTAAAATGTCTATTTCAATCCTCGTGTCTCAAGGAAAAGATTTTCTACCGCAGCTATCAACCAGAAAACATGGATGCCCGTAAGTCTCTTTGCTCAACTGTTATATATTTTTACAAAAAGTGCTTTGTATTGTTTTTCTGTGCAGACTGTCTAAATATGTCTAAAAATGAACTTAAAATGCTGGAGTTCGATAGCTTCAACGCTCACTGTACTTTATTCCATTTTCATGCACACATTTGGCCTCATCTTGTATTTGGTATATGGTTATTTAATGCAATAATTGCTTTTACTTTAACTTTTTTAGACTTGCATATTTAAGAAAAACTGTCTATTTACTTATACATCTTATACAGTTTTACCGATGTACCCTTTTATTCTTTTTTATTTATTGATTATTTTCTTATTCTTATTCTATGATAATTCAGGGCATTTCCTAAACTGTGCTAAGGAGAACTATTTTCTTTCCATGATGCAGTTTTGCTTAAATTCAACAAAGATTGTTTTAATTTTATTATATTGGTTCGGGTCAAATTTACTGCGTGTGCTAAATATGACTACTAGCGTATGTACTCCCATGTGTAAACACAGTAATAAGCTGACAAGATTGATATAACAAATGATAATCCTAAGAATGAAACAGTGGTTAGTAATATAATCATCCCTGTGGGTTGCTTGGTAATTAAGTAATATAAATTCAGTCCAGTAATATTTTATATTTTTTATTTTCAATTATTTTGTAACTTTTTTTTCTATTATGTTTCAGCCAAAGAAGACAAGAAGGTGAGTCTCTTACTTTCTTCACACTTCTTTAGAGTAACAGCTTGAAAACATATTCTTATGAAGCCTTTTTCTTGTATTAGGAGGAGCATTCAAGAGGACCTAAGGAAGACGAGGAAAGCTCTGAGTCAGACGGAGTAAGTCCTTCTTAACGTGTGCTCACTGCATAATTCAATCCTTTTCTAACACCCTTATGTTAATCTCATATTATCTTTTGTAGGAAGGAGGAAGGTGCAAAAAGGTAAAAGTCTGACAACATTTTGAATTGAAAATATGCAGCCATTTATCTTTCTGTGTTTTCAGTCATTGATTGTTTGGTTGTCCACAGAACCGTGGAAAGAAGGGAGAGAAATGTAAAGGCCAGGGGCATGGAAAGGGCCATGAAGGAAAAGGAGGAGAAGGAAAAGGAGGAAAAGGAAAATCTGAGAGCCATGCTGGTGGTCACAAAAAATAAGGAAGAAATCCATGATCACCATTTAGTTATTTACTGAGTGTATAGAATTGACACATCTTTAATAAACTAATAAAAATAAAAAAGACCAGACTGCTTTGTTTATTTTCTTACATATAAAGGGCAGTGACACATTCAATAAAAATGTTTCGTATTTAATAGTGGTGATAAATGAATGATTATTATTGTTATTAGTAGTGGTATTATATATACAAATAAAGGACTAATAAATATCTAAACTCATCATAAATTACGAGATTGGCTTTACTTAATCTGCTGCTAAAAAAAGAGAAAACGTATAGTACTATATCTTTGCCTCAGAGCAAGAAGTTCATTTGTTGGGCCTTTTTTATTTGGAGTTGTGTGTGCATGTTTTCTCAAGTGAACTGCGTTTAACAGCAAGAATACTTTATTTGATCTTTCCTGACAGCAATGCAACTTTACCAAATATCATTTTCACAGCAGTGCAGATTGGTCCAGCAATATTAGACAGTATTAGAAATATTCGGTTAGAATTTGGTGCAGCAACACAGGAAACTTGACAGGTATTAGTAATGAGATCTGTCAAACTGAGAAAAATGATGTACGAAAAACAATCACAGGTGGTACATGCTCAAATCCAGATGTGCCACCACAAAGTTATGGGTAGTTCTGGAGACACTTCCCTGTCTATCACAGATTGTCAAACCTTTTTTTTGATCAATTCATGAGCAGCCCTCTGGAAAAAGCAAATCAATTATTTACAGATGTCAGTGAGTTTTTAAAAAGACAAAGAAAAAGACACCTGCAGACCAGTTTGAGACACATCCAGTTATTAGTCCATCTTATTTCGGTAAGGCTCAGTGGGGGGAGTGGAGGGCTGGGCCACGTCTATTCACTGAGAAATAAAGCACCAGAAAGAGCTAAGTACAGCGGCGATCAGCAATCACCCAGCAGATGCATGAGATGTTTACATGTGTGTTTTTTAACTCATTACCATCGTACAGTCCTGTTTTAGAAGAGCCCGTTGACCTGTTCAGTCTCAGGATCCAGATCAATGTCATAGAAACAAGGCCTGGTGGGAAGACCGGGGATTGTAGGCATCTAGGGATGAGGACAGAGACTAATGAGTAACTCTTGATGAAAACAATATCTAATGAAACATCAGGCCATTCATTACATTCATGTTCTGCACACACACACACACACACACACACACACACACACACACACACACACACACACACACACACACACACACACACACACACACACACACACACACACACACACACACACACACACACACACACACACACACACACACACACACACACACACACACACACACACACACACACACACACACACACACACACACACACACACACACACACACACACACACACACACACAGAGAGAGAGATAAGATAAAATCCTCATTCACTCCTGGGTCAAATGATTCTGCAGTCGACATGGTTTTTATTACAACCATTTTACAGTGATGGAAAAAAGGCAAACTCCTCTATTGGCACTAGGAAAGGACTCAATTGCTTATCTCCGTACACTGCATGTATCCAATGCCAAAGTCGCGGATCACTACTGAGTATGATGAGAATGTGTTATGAGTACTTCAAGTCTTAATTTGCATAGAGCAGTTGATGAATGAATGCTATCATGTGATTTGAAGCTGCAGAGCAGTAAGGTGTCACACCCCCGCTCTCCCACTGCAAAATCTGAAAAAAACGCAGTGTCCTCAAGTGAACAAGAGCGTACCGTGCCAACCAGTGGGAACAGAAAGCCGGCGCCCACACTGGCTCTGATGTCTCTGATTGGCACGATGAACCCCGTAGGCACACCCTTCTTCTCAGGGTCGTGCGAGAGCGACAGGTGCGTCTTCGCCATGCAGATTGGCAGATTGCCGAAACCCTGAGGGATAAAGAGTACACAATGAAATGTATTGGATCTTTCACAATAGGGCAACTGGAGAATCCACCGTACAATTACAGTTGATCTACACTGACAGACGACGGAAACAAGTCAACTGAGGTTCACTGACCTGTTTGGTGTAGAGCTCCACCTTGTGTTGGGCCTCTGGCAGAAGCTCAATATCATCTGCACCGTAGATCTTCTGGGCAATCATTCGAATTTTGTCAGCAATGGGGAGCTGAATGGGAATTAGAGATATAAATATGGCCGTCAAGACAGTCCTTTAGTTGACATGGCTGACATAGCATTTTCAATACTAGACCGTTTTTTGGGCCGAAATAAAGGATTCAATTCCTCGTGAATAATAACATTACTTTTTTAAGTTTTTTTTCAATCTGGTAAAATGGACTGTTTAATTCAGGTATTATATTTTAAACCCAACGCTGAACTTCAGAATTCAAGTTTACAGCCTATACCTCCAAATCATAAAGGAACTTGAAGTTGCTGGGGGCCCCGGAGGCTCTCTGGACAGCCTGACCCAGGGCCAGAGCCCCGGCTCCACCCTCGGCCCAGTGGGAGCATATCACTGCATCGAATGCTCCAGCAGCTTTAGCCATTCTGCAGACCAAGCCCAGCTCAGCCTCAGTGTCTGTCCTGCAGGAATCAGCACAGAAAATTCTTGAGGGGTCAAACAACACAAGAATTTTCCTGTACATGTCAATATGGCACAAAACATTTGCATCAATAACTATCATCTAATCTCTTTGCTAAATTAGCTTTTCTGCTGTTTGAAAAACAGTGATGATGTGAGTAGTTCCAAGAGTGAAGTGTTACTAAAATTCTTTGGATCTGTCTGTTTAAGTGGCATCGTTCAAATTGTCATGCAATCCTTTGCGAGTGTAAAAATATTGACTGGTGTAGCTTTATGTGAAATTTAAAAAGAGTCCCCTCCATTTCTGCCATGTGGTCAGCACTTACTTGAAAGCATTGACAGCGATCACCACAGGCACACCAAAGTGCTGAGCATTCTCTATCTGCTTCCTCATGTTGCTGCAGCCCTTCTCCAGGAGCTCGAGGTTCTACACACACACACACACAACATGAACACACAAACACAAAGGTTGACTTTTGCTTCTCCGTAAAGGTTTGGTTTTAAACTCTTCGTTATGATAATAGCATGACAAACACATGATAAAAAAACAAACATTTAATCAATCAGAGTCTGATCAATTATCACTTTGATTACAAAGGACAGAAGCATTCAATTGATTATATTAAACCTTAGATATATTGCTACTGATGAACATTTTACTGCCACAATATTGTTATATTCTCCAGCCCTAATTCTTCCCGGACATGTGTTAAAACAACTGAGACTGTGGCTCAGATGCTTCATACAAATAAAATAAATACACAATGTTGATCGACAGAATATCATTTACAGCAAAGCATATCCTACATTACCTCCTCAACATATTCCTTTGGCAGTGGCATTCCAGCAGTAACCTGAACGAGACAGATGAAAAATGTGGCGGTTCATTTGATCATTACTACAGCTGACACAATGAATTTCACATAAGATTGATCATTGTGTTTTTTTTATTAGTGATAGAGCTAACGATTGTGCGAATGAAGTGAGTCAACTCAGCAGCATATAATGACACTCCCAGCAGTCCACCGTCAATGACAGAGGGTGAAACATTCAGTGCAGACGAAATCTTTGTGTATTTGAGGATGAGGTGAGATTTTTATGTAAACTTGTTCACAAATTTAGCGGAATTTCAAAATAGTGCCAATAAACGAATCATCTTGTAATTGCAACGCTGTAGTAAACTCACTTTTGATCCTCCTCCATGCATCTTCAGGGCTCGGACAGTGGCCACTAACACCACCACCTGCGGCCTCAGGCCTGAGTAGCGGCACTTGATGTTGAAGAACTTCTCCATGCCGATGTCAGCACCGAAACCAGCCTCAGTCACTGTTGAGAAACAAGAGTCAGCGGTTGTGAGATGAAGAGAATGGTGTCAGAATCCCAGTTATGAGGAGTACAGAGGAATATCTGACTGTAATATAACATCTGCTGCACAATCACATGTACGGAAGGAGCAAACCATCCACAACAGCAGCAGTAGAACAATTGCTCCCCTTACCTACAAAGCCCTCAGGTCCAACCAGCTTCAAAGCTATTTTATCAGCCAGGATAGAGGAGTTGCCATGGGCGATGTTGGCGAAGGGGCCCGCATGTACAAACACAGGAGTTCCCTGTGAATTTATTTCATACAAAAAAGATATCTCAGGCACATCAGCATCTCTTAAGAAAAACACTAAAAGATTTAGTTTAAAAAATATATAATATAAATATATATATATATATATATATATATATTTCAGATCAACAACAACAATTAAAACAATGTGTCAACAAACATGACACAACATGTTGAAGCTTGTAGGAGTTTATTTCCGTTAAGTCTGACAACTTAAAAACATTTTCCTTAAAGTAAATCTTAGTATAGGATCGTGTACGTGCTGTGTTTCACCCACCTCCAAAGTCTGCATCAGGTTGGGCTTTATTGCATCTTTCATCAGCACAGTCAGAGCACCACTCACACCCTGACAAATAATGTAAAAAAAACATTATAGCAGCCTACTTTTACCAATATCCAAAAAAATAAAGCAGGTCGTGTTGTGAAGAAGACACCAGGGCACAGACCAGGTCCTCTGTGGTGATAGGCTGTCCACTGCGGCTGGTGGCCACCACCATCTTTGCCAAACGCTGACGCATATCCTCCAGGCTGCTGGTGAGGGCAAGCACGGCCATGATTTCACTCGCCACTGTGATGTCGAACTGGGCCTGTGGGAAAGAGGAGGGCAAAGTTATTACATGGGTTCTTATCATAAAGATAATTAAGATTCCTAGACTTGAGGAATCCCCTATCTGTAGAATCTGTATGTGATCAATGATTCTTCTTCTTCTTTGAGGTTTTATGGCCGCTGGCATCCAAAGTTGCATTACTGCCTAGATCACAGCTTCTATCTGTACTTCTACTTATAACTGCTTTCAGACATGCACTGAAGTCCTGACATTTTCCTGAAATTATAATTATAAAATAATAATAAAATGCCACTGGGGGGCACCGAAGTAAATCCTTTTCATACATTGCATGTTGTTGCCCTAGCTCAGAGGTAGGCAACCTTTACTATCGAAAGAGCCATTTTGCCCCCTCTTCCTCCAAATTAAATTTGTCTGGAGCCGCAAAACATATTTGATAACACAGGTTATAAAGTTATATATATATATAGTTATACAATATATATAAAAACTATAGTTTGTTGCATTTATTAAATTATAGAACGACAACTAAAACTGTTGACATTTAACTGTTATTTTTACCTGTTACAAAAAAGGAAAACACCAAACTCTTATGAAGAGGAAAACAAAATACATGTGTAGGCCTACTTTGAAATAAATAAAACACAGAACTATGCTTGTTTTGCTCATCTCCAGCTTGGTACTTATCAGCAGATGCATTACTTTTTTTTGTTTGCTAATTCCTCGTCACATATGAAGCATACAGGTAAGTCAACATCGTTGGCAGTGAAAGCAAATTAATCTGTCCACGCAGAATTAAACTCGCTATTTTCCTCCCAGACGTTTCTTTTTGGGGATTTATCCATGGTTTGTTTACCGAGGCCGGTGGTCGGACACTATAGATTAGGGGCATGTAGGGAAGAGCACCGGGGCCGTAATAGGATATGAGGCATATTTTAGTTGACGAAATATTAAAACGAAACGTGAGAGCAGGTCAGACTGGAGGCCGACACAGAAACTGAAGCCCGGTACAAACCAACTGCAGCTTCTGCTCTGATCAAGAAGCTGCGGCGCTGATCTCTGAGCAGCTGTGACCAGAGAAACTCTGTGTTTTCACTGCTTCCACTGTTAATAAGCAGCCGGTCAGTCACTGAGCGGCTGCTTCACGTAAACTAGCTCTGATCTCATTGTGTCTCTCTGCGTGAGAGAGTGGGGTGGGGGGCGGAGCCCCGGGGCCTATGTGCATGTCCGCTATCTGGGAGCGCGCTTACACACACACACATTCACTCGCTCCTGGCAGTTCATGACGGCCTGATACGATGATTATTTCAAAAATGAATGTGAACGTGACCTTCATCATATGAAAACTGATTCGTTAAGTTCACTGTTCGCGAAAAATATGTGCAACATGCACAACACTGTAGCCTTAAGGGAGCCACTGCAGAGGGGCTGAAGAGCCGCAGGTTGCCGACCCCTGCCTTAACTGAATGATGAACTACTTTTTACCTCTCTTGTGAATCCCTTTTCAGTTGGTGACTGGCCAATGGTGATCTTCCTCAGGAATCGATCATTGGTATCCAACACTGAGGTAAGGAACAAACACCTTATGAACATTATATATATATATACACACACACACAAATACACACACATAATGCAGTATGTGGTTGAATCCAATGCAAAGCAGACCTACTAAAGCACAAGACATCAAAGGGACGCAGACTTAGAGACTTGCGAGTTGTTCATACCTCTCTGCCAGGTGACAGAGCTTGGCTCAATGTCCAGACGGGCAAAGCGGGTGATCTCTTCCTCAGTCAGAGTGGAGGGGTCCGTCTTTTCTATGCCCAGTTTCTACACAAATACATAAAACCTCAGTGTTAAAAAGCAGTGAGTTGAGTCAAAGCCCATGTAGGTTTTTGATCAAACTCTAATCACTTACCTTCAGTCTGTTGATCTGGATGGGGGAGAACTTCCTCTGTCCTCCACTGAGTGGGACCAAGCGGTTGTACAGAGCCTGCAAACGGAAAGATGTCACTCATTCATGATCTTATAATAAGTATTTTTATATTTAAAAAAATAACTGTTCATGAACGGGACACACACCTTGTCAGTTTGTGTGGCCTCGTGGAACATGCGAGCGTCGATGGCAGCAGCTACCAAGTTGTTGGAAGCTGTGATGGCGTGAATGTCCCCGGTGAGATGGAGGTTGAACTAAAACAAACATATTTCTTTATTTAATTGTGTGCTTTCTTTGTATTATATCATCTGCAGTGTTTCTAACATCAAACAACAGTGCAGTACCTCTTCCATTGGGATGACTTGTGAATATCCACCTCCTGCAGCACCCCCTGTTGACAGACGACATAATTACAGATACATTAATCAGAACAGGACTTAAAAATGTCAAAATGTAACCTGTGCAACCTCTGTGACTGTGCATTATACTAAAGCTCACCTTTAATGCCAAAGGTGGGTCCCTGAGAGGGTTGTCGCACACATGCGAAAACATTGAGGTTCATGTGGGCTCCCAGGGCCTGCACAAGGCCGATGGTGGTTGTGCTCTTTCCCTCACCCAGAGGGGTCGGTGTAATGCTGCAGTTAGACAATACTGTCAGCACTGAACATATTCAAAGGATACATGTGTAACCATTAGGCAATAGTTTCAGGAAACTTACAGTTTCAGTTTCAACAATCTGTATTATTATGTACAAATTGATAAAGGTCATTATCATTACCCCATGATCAGTTAACATAAACCACTACACTCCTGTAAAACATGCTATGGTCCAGGGAAGAACATACAGATAATGATGTCTTACCCAGTGACAACCACATATTTGCCATCTGGTTGAGCCTGCAGGCGTTTGATGATATTCAGCTGGACCTTGGCCTTAGTCTTGCCATAGAGCTCCACCTCATCAGAGAGAAGGCCCACCTCTTTGGCCAGACGGTCAATGGGCTTGGGAACACAGGAGCGAGAGATCACAATGTCGCTGTGGGAGAAACACACAATCTGAGCTAAAGGAAGGAACAGCGAGGAAACAACAAGACATGGAGAACATTCAGAGTTTTCTACTGGCTACTCTGGAATGTGGTATGTTTAATTCGAGAAACTCTCCAGCCTCTCAGTAACAATTAACAACACCCATGACTAAGAAGAGGATTGGAGGATGAGTAGACAAACCTTGGCACCGGTTTCTGCAGATTGAGTTTGGTGAGAGAAATGTTCCATTTTCCTGGTTGATGTCCCTCCAGGAAGCGCTTTGCACCTAGCACTGTGTTCTAGACACACACACACACACACACACACAAACACAAACACACACAGTTATTTAAACCCAACTGATGTGGATTTTTGAGGGACATTACCAATTTTAGGTAATGAAATTACCTAAGATACATAAAAATATATTAATATAAATTGGCAATGATTTCTATGATGAAACCCTTACGACAAAGAAATGTAATTGAAGCTTAATATTTTAACCATAAACATTATTTTAAATAACAATAAATAAAACGAACACACAAATACTACCAAATATATACACTTTCGATAAAGAGTATTTTTTCTTGCAAACATAAATGCACATCTTTTCTTCTATGTTTATTTTGTAAAAAAAAGTTTCCATTTTATGAGTGAACCCTACCGCCATCAGCATGGCCACAGTCATGGGTCCTACTCCACCAGGCACAGGAGTGATGAAGCCAGCCTGCTCCTTAGCTGAGGAATAGTGGACGTCACCTACCACCCGCTTCCCACTGGGTCTCGTCTCATCTGAACCGCACATAAATTTCAATATTACCACCGACCTCCACTGAGTTCATTCCAGAGCACCACGATAAATCAAGTAGACTCAGTCAAACCTGGAATGTGGTTGATGCCACAGTCGATGACGACTGCTCCCGGCTTGATCCACTCTCCTTTCACCATCTCTGCTCGGCCGATGCCAACAACCAGGATGTCTGCCTTTCTCACCTACACACAAACAGTCACAGACACAAATGAACTTATCCATAAGGAACAGAATATCCTGTGCAACACTGATTCTGTACATATATTCTGTATAAATTATATTTACCAGGCTCAACACATCATTTTTCTAAATAGGTTAATAAATGACATTACACTTTCACCTGGTGGCAGCAAAGATTTGTAATATCAAATAGTCCTGAAGTGTGAAAGAGCCTGTTTGTTATGGGCTGTTTGCCTGACCTGTGTTCCTGATCCAGAGCTACTTTAGAATGATTCCTCTTCATTAGCAAGTCCTCCTAAATCAGTTCTACAATGTTATGTCACATATTTTTATGGTTAGTAAAGTTCATCCTACATGGTTTATCTGCAATAAAGATTTTATAGAGTGCTTTTTTTTTATAAAATGAGACATAACTTCCTTTATTTTACTGTTCACGTGTTGCTTATATGCAAGTTTCAATGATTTATTTAATTGGTGTTATTTTTTCATAAGTTGCATGTCTGCTAAAATATCGACACAATCTTTAGAACCACAGTTCACTTTTTTCAAAATAAAAGCTTGATAGAACTGGATATAACGCATTATAGTAACAAAATGAATGTTGTGCATTTACTTTGAGGACAAATTGCCAAACAAAACTTTTATGAATGTTGCTGACACCTGTGATCCAAGTCCAATAAGGTGTGACTGAGGGCATGCTGCCCTGTCCCACTGCCTTCTGCAGTAATGCTGTTTATCTGCTATTTATTATTGTAGTAATATTGAATATATTGTGAAGCGAAAAAGATGAACGGTTTGGGAGATAAGTGCTCCACATACAGGCAGAGAGAAGGAAGCTTGTGGAATTGGTAGGTAGATTGATGAATTGCATTAGTCTCTTAATTTGCCACCTTCCATATCTCAACTCATCATCATCATCACTATAGACAAATGCAGAAAGCAGTTTGCTTGGAATAAACAAAAACCAGCCCTAGATAATCTGTGTGCGCTGGTGTGACACACATTATGGTGATATCGGACTTCCCTCCCAGAGTCGGAACAAGGGGGATGATGTTGTACCTCTTCTGGGAGATCGGTAGTTTTAGAGTGGCAGGTGGTGACAGTGGCGTGGCTCCACAGCAGCAGGTCATGCATCGGCGCACCCACGATCTTACTGCGGCCAATCACTACAGCTCTCTTCCCTGCCACGGAAACACCTGTAGAAAAGGAGACGGCAGGATTACACACAATAGAACTCAACGGATTTCCAGGAAACCTGGTGGAAGTATGGAGCATAGGCTGTTTATTGATAGGATAGACAACGTGAAACATTTTTCTATGCATGTGTATCTGCTGCAGCTAGAAAGAATTTAGGGGCCTTAGGGTAAGTGTGAGCTCTTTGCTCAGGTGTGACTGTGTTTACCAGTTTGTTTGATCAACTCCATGCAGCCACTTGGTGTGCAGGGGATGAAGCAGTCGCTCAGGTCCCCCCGAGACAGCTTCCCTGCATTTATGCTGGTTAGCCTGCAAAACATACAAAAATATATTTAATATCATTAATAATCAACGTGTACAGGTCTAAAAGTAGCTGAGCGAGATCCTTGTTTTACATTCACTGAAAGGTTGCAAGGAAACACACCGACTCGATCCAGAAAGGAGAGTAAGCAAACCTTCAAGATGACTACATCTACGGTTTCATGTGTGCTCTTACCCGTCTACGTCCTTCTCTGGGGCCACGGCATTGGTGACCTTCTCTGTGTCGATCTTGTGGATGGAGTCTAAGGGCAGCTGCACAATGAGGCCATGGATGGAGGAGTTCTCATTCACCGATGTAATTTTGTGAAGAACCTAAGGACAGACAGAACTTTACATTCTCTGTGCACGTAAAGAAACTTGGGAGCTTTATTATGCACAGTCGTAACCTCACCTCCTCTTCTGTTGCCGTCTGGGGAAGTTTCATATGCGTGGCATTTATTCCAATCTGCATTAGAAATATTAAAGAGTTTGGGCCGAGCTAGTCAGTGCAATTAAATGCAGGGTAAATGCTGCATGTAAATCTCGTTTTCAGAAACGACTGCTATTACCTCTGCTGCTGCCTTCAACTTCATGCTGATGTATAGATTTGAATCATCACGATCTCCAACCTGCAATGATATGAATTATCACCTTTCCTGCTTGTAGGAAAGAACGGGCTCCTTTTGCCCAACAGATCGAGCACTTAGTGTCAATACACCCTTCCATCTACAAAAAGAGACACTCATAAACTTTGTTTCCATGCTGCAGTGCACAACACCACAAGCTACACAAACAATAACCAAAATCCAAATATGCCAGGGATCTCCAGAGGTGGGTCATCATCCCATCTTGCACGTACCTGTAGAACCACTAAACCTGGACTGAAGTTGGGGTCCTGGAGCTTCATCTGCGCTACATCCTCCTTCAGACGATGCCTCACCTGCCTGAGAACCCATGATAACAGAAAAATCACTGTGCATGCTGAATAATAAAAGAGAACGGTCAAGATACTAAGCAACACATTTGTAAAGGTTTTGTATTCAGATAAAGCAGCGAGCAGGTTTTGTATTGGGAAGCTGGTATTTTTGTTCCAGGCCTCCTGTAGATGCTAAACCATGACATCAGAATCAGATCAATAGACTTCTTTGGTCTTTGCTTTATCTTTATTCATGTTGTGTAGACTTTGTCTTGGTTGTGATTGATCTCTTCAACTCAACATAAAGATGAGGCTGAGCCAATCAAAGACAGAGTGAAACAAAAGTGACTTAAAGGTAACTGGAATTTAGAAATCCATGATGTGCGTAATCATGGCTGCATTAGGCGAAGGGGTGACACCAATTTAAACTTCCTTTAAAGTAACCTCAGTGGCCTCAGTGACCTCAGTTTTTAGACCAAATTACCATTCTGTGCTCAGTGACAACCCTCTTTCAAACCGGTACTAAGGACTTACTACTAAAGTTTTCACCCATTTTCACACATTTGTATTTTGGTTTGTTTGTTTATAACAGGATTACACAATTATTATTATTTTTTCTGTTATCCAAGAGAATAACTCATAGATTTTGAAGGGAACTGATTTCTATGAGTGTGACATTTGGTACAGCTTGATTGAGTTTAGGAAGACAGATTATGGGCCTTGGCAGAGGTGTGTGCTCTATTGCTCTAGGGTGAATCAATGACTAAAAATCATTCCTGGAATTCATAAAAACGGTCCTAAAGATATTGCATCATAATAAGATTTCTTATTACAATGATGGGTGAAAAATTCACCACTGGTCACTGATTAACTAGTGCAATTTACCAATATACTATAAAAGTGCAGTAGATCTTCTCATTGTTCTCCCCTTGATTTGAAACAAAACCCTTTTGAGTGAAGGGTCATATAAAGCTGCAATTCCTGAAAGAGAGAGGCAGCCTCGTCTATAGAAGGGTCACTTGTTCTGCACAATCAGTTGTATGTGGGCTCCTGTGAAGCTTCAGAGAAAACTAAGAGACTCCAGATCAGTGGAGAGGTGCAGGCAATTTGTGTTGCACAGAATAAATTAGCTAATGGGCACAGTGAGGGGAAGTTAACAGGGTGCAGGCCGTCATGTCTTGTGACATGCACATGCAACTAAATGACGTGCGCTTTCAATTTTTTTTTTGTTCAAGCGAATATATTTGGAACTGCAAAAAAACTTTGGGTAGCAGGCAAGAATTGGATTCAGTTATAGACAACTTAATGAAAACCTAAACTTAAATGAACAATTGTTTTGTTTTTTTAAAGTTCCTCTTTGATTTCTGGGGTTTCACAAGTGAGGTTACTGTCAGCACCTGATCTCACTGGATCAATAGAGCAAAGATCAGAACACACGTCCACTGCATCTTACATAACACTGCATGTCAGATCTGCAATCATTCACCAATTTAACACCATCACCAAATTACAAGCTTGACAATCGCATTTCCTCGTGCAGCTCGATAAAGAGTCCACTGGGATTTTCCATGCAAACTAGTGGCACACTTGATTCACGTGGCCAGCACCATGTCCAACCAATTCATGCTGAGGTTTGAAATCGGCTGCACATCAGGGTCTAAAAACGCGGCAGCAGCGGCGTGTAGAAATCAGCCATCACACTGGGATAAAGCACTCGAGTCGTCTGAGTGTCACTTTGGCTGCTGAGTTCCCTTAGATAGCGAGTTAGCTGCCATGTTAGGTAGTGCACAGACACATGTTACGCCAGGATTCCCACATGTCTAACTTTGCATTCAGGAAGTTGCAGTAAAAATGAGGTACTTACGCAGAAACCTCTTTCCCGCTGATAATTTGAGCGGACATCTTTTTGTAGGAAGTGTGTTGCTCTGTGATGCTGGGACCTGATGCTCGTTCACCGCCTGACAACAAGAAGAGAGAAGCGTACTGTGAACTTCACCAAAACTTCGTCGGGCAATACGTTCGTGACGCAAGCTCCGTTCGCACAGGGGGTGTGACCGCAGGAAAACTGGCGTGTGAACTTTCAGGAATAGCGTCGGACGTAGCCGACGCATGGGAGAGTGACAACTGGAGGAGGTAACGCTGTCAACTCCTGAGAGCCAATCAGATATCAATAATGACGGCCAGTGGAAGCTATTGACCAATAGCATTACAGGGGTGACTGCACATTCTCTTAAAGCTGTATTACCTGGTTTATGAAGCTTTATCAGACACACAACGGACACACTTAGCTTTATGTCCCTGGTAAAAGTAAAAGCATGTCTCTGTGAGATAATTTTTACATTTGGAGGTTTGACTTTAATTAACTTGATTTATAGATGGGTAAAAAAAAGACAAGCAATTACCTCTGCAGGGAATTTTTACTTTTTTTATTAGTTTATTAGTATTCAAGGCAACAATACAACTCATGTCAGTTTTCAAGAAAAAATTATCTCTATATTTACCCATCTATCTATCTATCTATCTATCTATCTATCTATCTATCTATCTATCTATCTATCTATCTATCTCACACAGGAGAGGGTGTAACTACGCAGAGAGCCAGCAGGGGGCAGCATTGTATGTCCACAGCGCCCCTCTGACCTGTCAGCAGCAGCAGCAGTGTTTATGTTCCTGGGCCTGACGTGACGTCCACCGCAGGTCTGTTTTGCTGCCAGCGGAGGTGTCATCAGTCACACTGTCATTAGAAAGAGCTAGAAATCACTACACTCGTGTATCTGACGTTCACTCCGACGAGAGACATGAAGAAACACCGGGAGCTATGGAAAGTACATGTTGTGTCCTGAGCGACAACGAAGAGCTGCAAACACGACACACCGAGAACAACCCGCACACGGAGAGGTAAGTTGATAGCAAGATGCTAATTGGTCACACGGGGAGGTGTGGGGGCTCTGTGTATTTCCTGGAGGAGGTGTGGGCGTTACTACTCCATGCCAGTGCTTTGTTTTGTCTCTGCGAGCTAACTCCATGTAGCTGTTTGCAGATAGTCTGTTCACGTTGCTCCGCCCACTCGCAAAACTGCACCAGCACCACACCGCTGCTGCAAACCAAACCTCATCCACATTTAAGCTAACTCGCGTGCATCATGTGCCGTTAGGTCCAAGACGCTGTTTGAGGAAATCCGAGCCTCCATCAACAACAATGACAAGGAGGACCGCTCCTTCTGGAGGCCCGTGCTGCCCTGGGGCGGCGTCTTCACCATCAAGGCGGGACGAAAAGCCATATCATGCACCCCCCTGTACGTCAAAATCAACCTGAAGAACACCTGCACCATCGACGGCTTCCTCATGATCCTCTACGTGATCCTGCGGGACAACCAGGGCTTCCCCCGGGAGCTGGCTGTCTTCCTGGGCAAGCAGTTCGTGGAGTGTTTCCTCTACCTGATGGACTCCTGCGATTACACCACCGTGAAGATGCTGTGGATCTGGGACAGGATGTCCAAGAGACAGTACCGCTCCGAGGTCCACCAGGCGGCGTTGGAGATCGACCTGTTTGGCAACGAGCACGAGAACTTCACAAAGAACTTGAAGAACCTCATGTCCAGCATACAGGAGAGCCTGTGCACCAGCTGGAGCTGCCCAGCGCGCTTCCAGGAGTTCATCAAGACCACCATCAACATCAGGTATACTGCACACAGACAGTATATTATAATATCAGGTATACTGCACACATAAAGTATAATATAACATCAGGTATACTTCACACAGACAGTATATTATACCATCAGGTATACTGCACAGAGACAGTATAATATAACATCAGGTATACTGCACACAGACAGTATATTATACCATCAGGTATACTGCACAAAGGCAGTATAATATAACATCAGGTATACTGCACACATACAGTATAATATAACATCAGGTATACTGCACAAAGACAGTATATTATACCATCAGGTATACTGCACAGAGACAGTATAATATAACATCAGGTAAACTGCACAAAGGCAGTACAATATAACATCAGATATACTGCACACATACAATATAATATAACATCAGGTATACTGCACACAAACAGTATAATATAACATCAGGTATACTGCACACAGACAGTATAAATCAACTTCAGGTGTACTGCACAAAGACAGTATAATATAACATCAGGTATACTGCACACAGACAGTATAAATCAACTTCAGTTATACTGCACAAAGGCAGTACAATATGACATCAGGTTTACTGCACACAGACACTCTAATGTAACATCAGGTATTCTCCACACAGGCAGTACAATAACCTGATACTACAGGCACAAGATGGACAACGTGTCTAAACGTCCTCCCATGGTCCAGAAATTATCCAAAATATCCCGGATACGAATGCTGCCATCTTGATTTGTGCCCCTTGATGTACTAAACTGTAACAACCTCCACCTGGATGCATTCCCTGATGCCTCACTTTCTTTTCACAGACATATTTTCATTTCACCAAGTTGGTCAAATCCTGAATGGAGTGTTGTTGGATCTACATTTCTGTTAATGTCATTGTCACATTTTTCCACCAGCCCTCCTCACGAGCTGCCTCACAGAGACCCCATTCAGTCGGCCGTGGACGAGTTCCTCTGCCCAAAGCTCCTCCTCTGCTCAGAACTGGGGTGAGATGCGAGGAAGACGTTCGTGACCCTCTGACCCGGTTCAGTCGTGTTCCACTTCTGTGACCGGTTGTTCGTCTTGTGTCACAGGTGTGATGGGCTGAGGGAGTTCTCTCAGAGGGTCTTCTGCCACGGACCCCCACCCTTTGTCATTCTTAACATGCAGCGGTGGAAGTCAGAGGAGTTGTCCTACGTTCCATACCACTTGGCTCTCTGTCAGCACAGGTATGTTTGGTGTACAGCAGCGTGCGTCCGCCTCACTGTGGTAAAATTCACTATCCCATGAACTCCCACTGCACTGGGACTATTATGGCTTTGGCACAGGGCACATGTTTTCAGCTTTAGGCAGAGATATAAAAACGATTTAAGCATTATAAAAACTCGGCTAAAAACAGTAGTAAATGTTAAATGAAAGCTTATTGATAGTAAATTTTAGAAAATATTTTAGTTTTTTTAGGAGTAATAGACAAAAAATGAGGTTCCTATAGACTTAAAAGGGTTACTGCAGGATCTTGGATAGTTAGATAAACTGATTTCTAGGCCCTTAAAAATACCTTGAATATTTTTAAATATTACATACCAGATTATGTCAATTAAACATTAATTTAATGCTACTTCTGTCATGCTTTGAAATGATTTTCCTCTATTAATTAATTTATTTTGTGAGAAATGTTTTGTCGGTCTGCGTAGTTTGCAATATCTCTCTGTAACGTGTAGTTATTTGAGGTTTTTGTGGTATAAATCTCGGAGGTAGATGACATGGGCTTAAATACTTGTTTAATGCATCAAAAGATACTTGATGTTCGACCAAGCAGCAGCTGCCACATTTGTTGGGGACTTTAGAATCCATTGTGTACACTGCCTTTATAATATGGCAGGGTTATGTACATGTCACCGCAGCACCTCTGACACACTCACAAAACCAAAGAAAATGTACCTCCATTCCTGTTGAACGCTGTTTTCAAGTAAACATGTCGCTCAATCGTGATATCATACCAAAATGGTGTAAAAGGTTTTGATATTGAACGTGCCCCAGCAGTCATTAAACAACCAATTGAATTAAATGTTTTTAGACCAGATGCAGGTAACTTTGCCTCTGATACCACCTTGATCACAACATTGCAGATAAACACCTCCTGCGTCCTCTTCTCTTCACAGGTACTTACTTGAGGGCGCCACACTCTTCAACAAGGAGGAGCATCACTACTCTGCAGCTTTCCAGATTGACGGCTGCTGGATGCACTATGACGGATTGAGGAGCGACAATCTGATCTTGTTACACAAGCCGCCCGAGCTCTTGCTGCTGTCCTCCCTGGTCTACATCCGTGCCTCTGAGAAGTGAACTGTACGGAAAGATGGATGATGAGCAGGAGACGCACTAAGCATAAGAGTGAAAGCATTCATCCACCCTTCCTATGATTATTTTGATATGACCCCATGTTGGGCATCACATGATCGTAGCCATTTCCCTCTACTTACCGCATCATTTGAATCTTTTAGTATTTCCCGTCAGCATTTGCTTGCTGTTGGCTGTGAGAGTGCTGAATGACATGCTTCATTTCACCTGAATGCTTGCAGCAAGCTCACTGTGCAAAATGAAAGTTACTTAAATTTTTCTAGAGGCATGCTTGGAATCCAAGAATATAATGGACTATAATAGTTCTGGGTTGATAATCATAAATGACCATATCGATGAATAATGCACATTGAGTGAATTATCGGTCACAAAAAAGTTGTTAAATTCATCACAACATGAGGGGGCATTTCTATTAAGGAGATTACATTAACTGTGTACCACATTTGTAAGTGTTTTGAACTCTACATTTATGCATATCAGCCCTTGCTCAAATTGAACTGGTGCTTTTTGTATGTACACTGTGGTGTGAGGGTCAGAAACAAGGTGAAGGTCCCTGTCAGGTTAACAGGTCAGCTTTTGTTTCTGACCATGTTTGGGATGAGTGAATGTTAAAAGTACAATTGTACATTTAAATGTTACCCGTTTGGCTTCCAGGCCACTAAGCTGGCAGCATTGACTCAGCATATACTGCATTCTCCTCCACAGAAGAGATTACTTTTGATAACTTTAAAAAGATTTGTTGGTGTCACACGGTGCCTCTGCCAATGAGAGTTAGTATCTAAGTGAGCTCTGTTGAGCATTAATCCTTTATCAAGGCAATTTTTTCTATGCAAACGTTGTCTTTAAAATGAAAAATACAAATATTTTGGCCTAGGTGTGTATTGATTTATTCGTGTTGCACGTCTGAACAGAATGGATGAGGATCAAAAGAGCCACATAACAGCAGACTACCTTTTAAGGCAGGCATTTTATTTTTAAACTGGGTACAACTGCACCACACAAACTGACTAGAATGTATGTAAAATGTCTTCAATCAAAAACATGGTCAAAATGTGAAAAGCTACCGTTTTTCCTACACCTAAGGTTATCTTGTACTTCCAGTATTAATCCACAGGATATAAAATTCAAGATCGCCGTCACCTCACTACTCCGGACACACGATGGGGAGGGGGGGGGGGGGGGACGTAAAAGAAGCAGAGTGGTCATTTGGCTAAACATTGACATCAGTTTCAAAAAGGATTTTTTTTTCTTTCAGACACAAACATTAAGAGTGGCAGGCCGTCGCAGACCAGGTGTTAGTCGTCTTCCATCTGCTCTCTTTGAACAAGCACTTTGGTGAGAGTGGTGGCAAAAATAAACAGGACATCGGTTAGTTAGGCCATTACAAAAAAATTCACACACAAACTTAACTTTAAACGCGCCTTCCTTTTGCAGATTAACGTTTGCAGCTTTTCATCAGCCTTGCTCTAAAAGTAGTAGTTAGTATACACCTCAGATGATGATGACATTACACGTAACATTGACGCTAGATGAACCATGGCAGCAGCACATATTCACGCCTGCATGATTTGTGCTGTGATAAAGAGACATAACAAAATCCATTACAGTAGACAAAAAAAATCTGGTTACAGAACATTAACAATACAAATCATAAATACGAATAAAAGAAGTCATTCACATCTTCATAAAATAATTATGCAGGAGCATACATCAGTTTGCTTACACTCCACATGGTGAGGCAAACAATCTGTGACAGACTAAGTCTCACCAGTGACACTCTGACCAACATACAAGGCAATAGCATTAAAGTGGAAGAGCACATGTCCTGTGGGCTGTTTACATGACCGGTACATGGTTAAAAACTGCTGGTTATCAGTATTTTAATGTGTATACTTCAGTTTGGCACCAATTAATTCATTAAATTGTGAGCTATCCATTAGAATCTAGATAAATAAACATATGCCTTGTACAAAATTAAACAGCATGCACAAAAAAAATGACAACACAAAATGTCAATTAAGATGAGGCAAAGTCAATGGTACCAAAAGTGACTGGACAGACATGCCATGTGGGGAGGGGGTTCAACAATATGAAATGCCTTGGCTTTTTAAAAGTGACAAACACAAAACACACTCGTCCACACACGGAACAGAAAATAATAATATTGCATTTTCTAAATGCCGTCAACCTAAATTATAAAACATGTACAAATTACAATATGTATCAAATAGTTTGGTAAGTGCAATGCAGAGCTTGGTTTTAAGTTTCCATGTATGTGCAAACCTCAGTGCACAAAACAACCCAACTAGACTTGAACGTCGACAGTGACTCAACAAAGTGGCACCACGAGTAGTCGTTTCCTAGTTTGGCACCCCCTCTATTGCTGTGCGTCGCTTGACCTTTCAGTCAGTGGAGCCCGAAGCTGCACAGAGCGACACCTTCAGCCAGCCTGGGGTCATAACACACACCCAGACGTACACAGAGTCGGCTACTCAGCTCCCTCTCCCAGACACAGGACTGGTGACAGTGACGACTTGGCCTGAGGTGGCTAACAAAGCCCACGGTGCTTTGTCTTCCATAACCATGACAGTATGGAAGAATGCGACGCTAATACATTAGCAATGATTAAGTGTTTCAATTCAAAGAGGGATGCAGTTTCTGGCCCTAGGGGTTGGACAAACGGAGATAAATAAATAAAAAATAAGGTGCATGTTGTGGCACTTTACATGAAACTGAACCAATGACCTCAAACCTGATCTAACACACAAGACCATGGCCGCGTGTTTGGTAGCAGGTTGGCGAGCATACAGACTTCTCACACACCTGATTGGAGGCGAGAGTGAAGAGTGACATTGTACTGGCACCAGGTGTTGAGACAAGGCAAAGCATGCTCATATCCTGCATTAGGGATCATGTGAAGAAATGAAATGCCTATAAAACATATTACAAAAAAAACAGTGTTGATTTTTGATGGGGGGTGGAACTATGGGGGGCAGAAGTTTGTGGTTGTCCAACCAAAGGACGTCCCTTTTAGTACGACTTCATGTTATTGCATCGTTGGGGACCATTTAGGTTTTTAACGCATTTAAATCAATATGATTAAACATGTAAAGCTGTAATGATGCAGAGATTGACCTAATTGTGTGAGGCAACACAGACAAACAGCTGAATCCTGAATCCTAAATATAGCACCAGTTGGTATCTTGTACAGACCAAAGGGTGAACATAGGGCCGGGGTCGATTACAACTATTGTGAAGAGTAGCAAGTGCATGACCCGACCTCAAGAGGCTGTAACAGAAGCTAGAACATGGGGATTCTTTTCTTTTTTTAACATGGCTCCAAGAATGACAGACTAGTGGCAAACAACGAGGAGAATTCGTCATTCATCTCTAAATTGACCCTTGGAATCAAACTACACACATACATTCACACGCTAGTGACCCAGTGCAGAAAAAACATTTACAGGCAATGCACTAGAGGATATATTCATCTATATATTTCATTTAGACAATTTACAAGAGAGGAAAAAAGGCAGCCCTTTTTGAGAAAATATAAAGATTCCAACGTTTGTTTTGTGAAGCACTGATTTTGATGCAGAACTCGTGGGTCGCTGAGCCCGAGTATCGGTTCTGCACGTAAACACGCGGCAAAACAATCCTATCCGACATGCGCTTACTCCTCGAGCATACACACGGACATACACACGAACATGGCCGACAACCACATATTTCATACAAGTACACAAGCGGTGTTCTAAAGTTTGAAGATATGGTTCCGTTTTGCAGCAGGGAAATTAACGAGAAAATGAAAAAAAAGGTAGGTGTTAAATGGTATGAAGTAAATAAAAAACAAAATGTGTGCTGACATAACAGAATAATGAAGAAAAAAGTGACAAGTTTTTCCCACAATCCTCTGGGAAATGGCTCAGAGTCCTTATTGTGGTCCAGCAGCAGCAGAGCGGTCGTCTCCTTGTGCCCGTGACAACAGCCGTCCAACTCTCTTCCTTTCACAGCCATGTCTGTGGTCCCCCTCTCTCTCCAGCCAGCTCGCCCAGCACATTGATCCACCCAGCAGGCTCTCTCACCCTCTCCTCTGGTGTTCCCATTGCTGTGCAGCGCTACCCTGCACCTGGAGGATGAATGTGGGACGGAGGAGGAGACAACAAAAAAGAAATGTCTTTGTGTCTAAGTTCTCTTATTGGGTCCTAGCCGGCTGGGCCATGGGTCAAAGGGCAGTCAGGCCAAAGTTACAACGGCAGTACAACATGCCGCTCGAGTCCAACCAGCTGTCTGAGATGGGGTCATAGCGCTGGACAGTGTTCAGGTAAGACGACCCAGAGTGACCTCCCACCACATAGAGGTAGTTGTCCACAATGGCAGAGCCTACACCTGTAAAACAGTGATATCATATGTGGCTAGTTAGAAGAGTCATTCTCCTTTTATTTGATGCAACACTATCAGCAGATGCATTATATCCTCCAACAGTGGGTTTAATCATACAAGAATGAATAGGGCATGAACTCACCTGTGCGAGGTTCGTTCATCGGCCGACAGGCTGTCCACTGGTTCTGGTGTGGATCGTACCTCTCAATGCTGGACAGGTGTGACACTCCATTATGTCCACCAACCACAAATATGAAGCCGAGCATGACGCCTACTCCAAAGTTAATCCTCTTATCTGCCATGGGGGCTACCATTTCCCAGGCATCCTTGCTGGGGTCGTACCGCTCCACGCTGCGCAGGACAAAATAACACAAAAGGTTATTCAATTAATCCATCAATTACAACTGGTGGTACAGAGCTGGGCAGACAGTTGTGGTTTTATGCGCTTTGCATTTTTTAAGCTTTTAACTAGTGCTGTCAGTTAAACGCATTATTAATGACGTTAACGCAATCCCATTTTAACGCATTTATCGCCTCAAGTCTGACCTGCTCTCGCTTTTTGTTTTAATATTTCGCCAACTAAAATAAATATTTTTAAGCCATTTGGCTGCAGCTATATGTTTTTATTTATTTAAAAATAGGGTACTTATTATTTCATACATTTTCCACAAATGTGGGGAGGACTCAAATAGCCCTACAAAGTTCTGAGTTTAATTTATCTCAAAGTAGGCCGACACTTGCCTGTGTATTTTGTTTGTTTGTTATTTTGTTGATTGTCTGTTTGAGTAGCTGGCTGAAAGCAAAGAAGTAGTAGGCTTTGCTTTTATGGGTAACCTAACTGTTACGGTTCATTGTTTCTGAAATAAGAGGCCTGACTGCTTTGTTCACAGCAAACTTGAAAAACATAAAATATTAAGCCATGGTTTAACTGCACTATAGGCTGAGTCCTTGTTTACCTGAAATGTGCACTTTATAATTTTATACCACCCTGTTTGGCAATGTTGTTTTTCAATAAAATAAAACATTTGCATACAGATGCAGTTGATCAGAGCATTAAAACGAAAAAAAATTATGGAAAAGAAATAAATGAAGGGGCATTTAGAATAGATACAAATTTGCGATTAATTTTGAGTTAACTATGACATAAATGCGATTAAATATTGTAATCGTTTGACAGCACTACTTTTAACCCTTGTGTCAGATTATACTTTAACACATCAGGTTTTCAAACAAACAATATTTACTCATATTGCATTACCACCCGTCAAATCATGTACCATTAGATAATACATCTATCCATTATCTTTACAGCTTATACTAGGAGGGTCGCAGGGGGAGCTGGAGTCAGTTTCTACAAACAATGTGTACAAATATATGAACATACAGACATGTACTGAAATAAAGGCTGTTTTGGAACAGATGTTGATATTTTAAGTTTATGAAATTTGGCATAAATTGGCTATGATAAGCAAAAAACATCTGAACGCACTTCAAAAAGATGTTTCAAGAGCAGGAAACATACACACGCACTATACTACATAAAAAGCAAATCATTAAAAAGACTTATTTCAAACTACAGAAAGTGTGTTTGTTTGGTCTCATAACAAAATCACTCATACACACAGTCAAATGAAACCCTGGCAATGTGGGGTTGTTTTGCAGTGTGCTAGAAGCCACTGGGGGAAGAAAAGAAAAAAAAAAAACTGTCCCCAAAGATTGTTTGTCCAAACACATTCTCCTGAGGAGTTTCAGGAGTCAAGGAAACGAGCAACAGAGACACGGCTCTCCGGAGATCTACAGCAACAACAGAGGTCTGAGCTGGCAGCACACAGTCAGGCAGCCTCTCAGGGAAACTTCAGCAACCACTCACTCTCCGACTCCTCTTCACTCATTAACAGGTTCCTGGTCCTTTTCTCAGAGACACTTGACATCCTTCACTTGATTGCCAGTTCAATTAAATAACTACAAGACCTTGAGAGAGAGAGTTGGATTCGGAGATCTCAGAGGGGTGACAAGCTTTTCACTGGGATCAAGGTCTATTTTAAAATAGGTGCAACAGAGCACCACAACCTTACAAATCTTAGGTCAAATGTCATCTATAGGGACAAAACTATATGGAGTTGCAGGTTTTGATTATATATGAAGAAACTGAGCTGCTACAGAATATTCTTTGGGAATACAATTAATGCAACCCATACAATTTTACAACATATGCACGATTGTGTTATTTACAGTTTCGAAACAGCCAAACACAAGATTGCAGCACTTTCTCACTTCCATATAGGTTCATTAAACAGGCAGCATAACCATTTTCAGTGGATTTACCTATTCATGTGGGCTGGGCCGTAGCCTCCAATAGCGTACACCATTCCATCCAGCACAGCAGTGGCGAAGCAGCTGCGGGACTTTGTCATGGGTGCCACCGGCTGCCACTCCTTCAACTTAGGGACGTATTTCTCCACCGACTGAAGGTAGTACTGCCCGTCATAGCCCCCCAGGGCGTACAGCTCTCCGGCCAGCACCACCACCCCGAGGGTGCTGCGGCACTCGGCCATGCGCTCCACCGAGGACCAGGTGTTGCTTTCGGGGTCCCAGCTCTCCACTGTGCTCTCGTGTCTCCGATAGCTGATGCCCTGTCTCATGTGTGTGGCAATGCCTCCCACCACATATACCTTGTGGTCCAGCACTGCTACACCAAACTCGTATCGTGGCACACTGAGAGGGGCCAGCCCGATCCACGAATCGGTCTGAGGGAAATACATTTCCATGCTGTGAGAGAAGGGCAGAATCTGATTAATCTGATCGCTTTTAAAACAGATCATACCAAAGGCTTAGACAATACAGACATTTTGAAAGTTACCTTTATAACAGTGCTTAAATTATTATCCAGACATTATCATCATTACCTTTCTAGTGTGGCAAACAGTCCAGCCTTGCCTCCGACTGCAAGCAGCACCTTGGGAGCACACCTGGGCCGTGCGGACAAAACTGTCTGATAGGAAAGTCGGTGCTCTGGCATAAAATGATATTTTAGGGCCTCATTGAGCAGGTGCTTGCATGCGTGGTCATCTCGTATAAGGTGGTTGGCTTCATATAGGCGAGTGAGGAATTTGACGCTGAGGAGTGGAAGGCGAACGCAGTGCAGCAGCTGTGCCAGATGCTGCTGTCTCTCAGTTACATCATATTTGATCCACGATTCCAGGGCGTAAAATACAGTCTCCTCCGTGACCACCTTAAGGCAGTCATTGGACACAATTTCGTCCAACTCGGCCCTCGTCAGTTCAAAAAACTCCTCCGTCTGACAGACGTCCTCAAAGTTCTCACAGATGAACTTAGTTGCAGCCAGGCACAGATCGTGACAGCCATACGTCTCTGCAAAGCGAGAGATGCCTATACAGTTCCCAGCATCGAGCTGGCTCTCCAAGAAGGAGCAGCACTCCTTAAGCACTAGCTTAACCTGGAGTAAGTTGGCAGCCGGGAGCAAAGATTCCACCGTTTCCTGGGAGATAAACACAGTACCAGTGTAGGCGTACTCTACGATGGCCTGCCACAGAAAGAGTAAACATGTCACATAAATAAAAACCAGTGAGTGCAGTTAATGACCGCCGGCTCCGAACATACCTGCAAGGCAGTCTCGTCGATGCACTGGAACTCCACCTCAGAGGTCTCCTTCTCGGACAGGTTACCCGTGAACATGGCCTTGAAGTAAGGACTGATGCTGGCCAGCACTACTTTGTGGGCATGGATCTTGGCATCGCCCACACGCAGGACAATGTCACATAGTTCATGATCCTGCCGCAGGAGCTGGAGGCCTTGCAGCAGCTGCTCCGAGTGGGGCCGCGTGAGACTGGCAAACATATAGGATTGGTCCTGCTGGTCCATCTGCGAGGAGGGGTCCACACGTTAGTGCAGTGTTGACATTGTGGTTTAGTGAGATCTGTTAGATTTACTGACATGTAGCTGGAAATTACGCAGCCGTCATCCCGACCACAAGCTCAAAGTAAACACAGATCTGTGCGACATGACACAATAACAACACGTGTATGACTCATTCGGGGATGTTTTGAAGTAACACGGTGGTGAATCAGACGTGTACTGCTCATTGTCTCATAGGGAGCATGATCTTTCTTAATCCAATGCTAACGCGGCTTAAAAGTTAAACAGTCGTACCGGCAAGAAGCAAATAACCGGTTAGCCTCAAATCTACGATCTATGTGCATGTATGCTTAATGACGTCCAGAAACAGAACGGTAAGGGTTTGTTGTCTGGGGCCTTGGCTTGATTTCTGTACACGGCTGGTCCACAACTCGCTAGCTACCACTTAGCTTCGCATCAGCGGACAGTTAATGCAGCTACCACACTTTTTCCCCAGAAACAAAATCCCCCGGATGTCATGTTTACATTAACATTCATGTCGCCGTCATAATGTCAACAACGTCCGACTTGAGCAAATACACGGCGCCGACATCTGCTCCATGCATTGCAGTGAGCGCACGTTAGCTGCTAAAAATAAACACGGTTACTGTGGCTAGCTGCATCATTGATTGATATACAGTAACATGGCTGACAGGCACTGTACGGGACTCCACAGCTCGGCTTCACGTCACATGTACACAGCGCCACACGCAGAGGGACAAACCTGTAGCCTGTGGTCCGTCTTTAGCGCCGCAGGAAAGGTAACGACGGGTTTTGCAGCGTCGGAGTCAGCGGCGGCGACGACGAGTGGGGACCCCGGGCGGCGATGAGGAAAACAACCAGCTACCACTGTGAAGCTAAGCTCAGCGCTACTGAGAAGCTTTTATACGAACCAGCCATCACAGGAGCACACGCACTTCCGCTGCCTTCAAAATAAAACCACGCTGTCACTGCTCCATGTTTCACACGCAGAAGAAGTGTCAGAATCCGGTGATGATCATTGGTTCTAATGTACAAACTTCAGCAGTGTTTTCATTCTTAGAGGCAGAACAACACTGTCCAATAGACCTGATTCATAACAACAGTGTAATGGTGTACGAGTCCCAAATGCACATTTATTTTAAAGTAAAAGTTCAACATAAGGGGATAAAATACAGATATTAATATATAATTTGCTTATTTCTCAGTATATCTCTAGATGTTGTACAGTGGAGTAAAAATGTGGACACAGAAATAAAAAAATAGTAATAAGTATTATGTTTGGAAGTAAGTGAAGGATATCGGAAATGGGCTTTTACTTTCTTTGCTCTTTTCATTCATAAAAGTTATTTAATAACAACATGAATGATATGATATTAATAATGATACAATATTATTAACATAACTAAATAAAAATCTCTAATAAGTTACATGTTTTTAATGACAATATAGATACATATCTGATTATTGACGATATAATATCATATATTTGTAATATTATATATCAGTATTTATAAATGTATTAACAATATTTATCAAATATGAATAATTTATAGTGTTATGATTTCATTTACAATATAAATATGAATGACGGTACTACGTATCATATATAAATATATATTATGTTATATTATATTATGTACTATATATACTGTACTATTTGTATATACTGTCTAACAATAACATTTCTATCATATCATCAGTACTATTACCATCATCTTGCCACTGGACCTTATCTACCTATTTATCTTGTGTTTCTGTTTTTATTCTTTCTACCTACCTCAATATTTTTTTATTTTTACCTTATTCTATTGTATTGTATTTTATTGTATTCAAATATACCGGCTGCCATGACCACTTAATTTCCCTTCGGGGATCAATAAAGTAATCCATCTATCTATCTATCTATCTATCTATCTATCTATCTATATTATGAATTATATGATAAGGTTTTATCGTGTTGTGTTATTATATTGAACAAAATTTGAATATTAATTATATGGTACAAATTGGAAATATTAACATAAAATATTTAAATATAACATGTCCCGCTTTAATAAATATATTTTGCAAACGTAGCAATTACTCTAATTGCTAAGCAGTGGAGTAAAATGTTAATGTATTTTAATTAACATCTTCTGAAACAATAAAAAATATATTATTTATAAAGTTGCACAATTGTAAATCAAAGGATATGATAAGAGTTTGTCTTTGAATTGAATAAGAATTATTAAGTAAATTTGGAAATTTAGTAAACTGGAGTAATTTTTCATTTACATTTTTTGAAAAATGTTTAGGTATTGGTACCCCTAAGATGATATAGCAGTGTAGTATAGCATTTCCCATGACCCCTCTTCTGCCTCTCTCCTGAGCTCCAGACACAGCAGGCTGTTTTTCTCTTGCTTCATTAAGTATTTATGAGGCCCTCCTTTGAGTGATAAGCGACCAGGCCTATCAATCAATCAATCAATCAATAAAATTTTATTTGTATAGCCCATATTCACAAATCACAATTTGTCTCATAGGGCTTTAACATGGTGTGACATCCCCTGTCCTTAACCCTCAGCAAGAGTAAGGAAAAACTACTAAAAAAAACCTTAACAGGTAAAAATCCGTAGAAACCTCAGAGAGAGACACATGTGAGGGATCCCTCTCCCATGACGGACAGAAGTGCAATAGTGATATAAATATAAATGTCAAGTGTAGGAAAACATCATCAAGATTAAACACAAATGGAGACGACCACAGCTGAGAGTCACGTTATTATGTTTGTATACAGCTGTAGAAGACCAGGTTTACAGTCCTCTTTCCTCTCCAGGTGCACTTGTAGTAATGATGCCATGATGACAACAGAAAGAGAGGATGTGCTGTAGGGAGACACACACAGTAGATTATCAAATAATAATGGTAACCTTTACTGTAGCCAAAGTCTTTACGTTGTGGTACCAAAGTTTCCTATTTTTTCTGCTATCAGGTTCTTAGGAGAATGAAGCAGCTTCAGTCCCTCACAAACTGCATGACAGAGCATCCTGGCATGGAAACTGTGTGCTTGACTCTCTGCAAAATGCCTGCAACATTTATCGGGCTGACTATTGGCCTTTGAGGCTCAGGCTTCACTGGTAAGTGAGTAATTATTTCATAATTAATAATTTAACTTAATTTTTATACAACTTTTCATACAAAAAGGCAGCTTTACACATACAAAATAGATACAAAACAAAAAATTGTGTTTCATATAAGAGAAGATTTTATAAAACACAACAGGTTAAATTATGTTTAAAGGAAAAGGACATAAAATATATTTTAAAATGCATTTAAACAGAAAAATAAACTGATAAAAAAATATTATAAACTGATTATTATTTATGGTTACTTCACTTGATGAAAAGGAAACATTTGAGATACTTGTGTTCAGTAGAAAAAGTACTTTATTACAGAAAAGAAACAGTAAAAGACACACATGGTGGTGTTTAGAAAAATCTATGATCTTAATTTAGAAAATTGAATTATAAAAAAAAAGACATTTTGTGTGTCTTAACATATGTTGGCCCTGTTTTGACTGTCTTTGCTGTGCAGTGCCCCTTCTTTGCCTTCGGATATTTACCTTTTTAGATCTCAATTAGAGCTCTAGATTTCAATTAATTCATTGATTATCAGATGAAATTCTATTTAAATGTGGTCACATGCTTCTTACATTCTAAAAGTCCCCCCCCCCCCCCCCCCGTAAAATATAGATTTACAAATATTTCGCATTAAACTGACATTAACTATCCCATACAGAATAGATTTCTTATCTGCAAAACATCCGATAAAAGGGAAGATGACATCCTTTGAGGCAAAAGTAGGACAACACTGTGGAATTCCTCCAAAAGATAAGTGGAGGGGGGGGTCTGAGGCTGGAGCTGGGTTGGGCTCAGAGAAGAGTGTAGGTCCCATAGATGGTAGGCCCTACTCGGCCGGAAGTATGAAAGGAGCCGTTTCAATTAAATATTTCTTGGAATGGACCAAGTGAAAAAGTCCGTGGACTGATTTCATACTTTGAGGGTCCCTGCTGACCCCCTTCAAGGAAGTCGTACAAGCCCAGAAAATGTGCTTTACACAACATGGGGTCTTTAAGTATTTCACTCTCCTCCCTTAGCTGTGTGACGGTGATGCCGACTCGAGGAGCCTGGAGCTCGCGTCACCATGGAAGCGCTCAGTTTGCGACGTGCATTCGCCATTTTGCTGCCTCGGTGTGTGGCTGTGTGTCTATGCGCGTACATGTGTGAGTGTTGACTGTGTGGGTTCCTCTCGATGTCAAAACCCCCGCAGCTCCCAACACCCCTCAGTCCGTTCACCAGCTCCAGCAACCGGAGGGGAAACATGTCCGCACCCGGGGAACAGCCGTAGCGGCCGCAGTACGACATGGACATTCGGACGACGTAGCGTGTAGTCTCCTCAAGCGTCGACGGAGAGGACCGAGAGAAATGCGGGGTCTGTGTCATCTCTGTTTTTCTAACTTTGCTAGCTCAGTCCGTCAGCACCAAACACTACAACGCAATTAGCGGAGTTAGCTTAGCACCGCTTCACCGCTGTTGTACTTAGCAAATGTTTCTAGTTGCTAGCTAACTAATGAGGCTGCTTAGCGGTAACTTGTCGTTAAGAAGCTAATTGAAGACATTGTTAGGTGTCGTATACCTGACGACACTTTTTATATTAACTACGACAGCAGGGAGTCGTGTAACGTACAGCAGTGATGGTGATCTCCATCGGTGTGCTGATAACCGCCGACAGCCACAAGTGGTTGTGTCCATTCACTGCTGTGGGGATCGATGTGGTGGTGGTGAAAGTTCCCAATCCCACTTAAAATGGTCAGAATAGGCAGTTCCAAAGCAAAGGTGACACTGACACAAAGGTGTCAGTGTCACCTTTGCTGCCCCCCTGTCTAAGGGGAGCAGAAAAGGCAGTACTTCCAAGCATTAGTACCGACGCTGCCACCAAGCTCCATATTGCATTTGCATCCAAGCAAGTAGGAGTTTACTCAGCCTTGTTCGCTGCTCCTGCTCGTTTCCCCTGTGCAACAGAAACTGCCCCTGATTTGCCCAGACAGGGTCTAAGGGCAACTACTGTTGTTAGTGACTTATTCCCTGAGATCTATACCTAGTTTATGAATGTTCATCAGCGTGTTACTGTTCTGAGCACCACGAATAATTGATCTGTATTTCTCTTCACTTCACTCGTATTGTGAAACATGCTCGTTTATGTGGCTGATTTCTTTGTCATGTTTTTTTTTTTTTTTTTTTAACGATTCGGCATAAATGCCTTAAATGTGTCCCATATGTTTTGTGTCATTGAACTGAAACTTGAAATCCCACTGCTGCCAGGCTGCATTAGGGCACCTGCCGCGGTAGCTCCCAGCTGCCTCCCTTTGTTTGGAGGCAGCTGCCTTTGCTGCCACACTGTCTGAGATCAACTACCGCTGTTTGTGCCTTACTCAGGGAGATTTGGACTAGTTCGTGATCGTTCACTTTTTATTAATATTATCAATTATTAATGTCTCGGAATGGATGGTTGAGTCGCTGCGTGAAGCTATGGTGTCATCCCTTCACATCTGCTTTATTCTTTTCTACTTTCTGTGCTCAGATGTACTATATTTTAATACGGCCGAATTCCCAAATCAATATTTTCTCTACTAAACATATTGGTTTATATCTGATTTAAAATGTTTAAGGGTTTAGTTAAACATTAACAATATTTATTGCGCATTTTATGGGTCCATGCCACGTTAATTATTTTATTTTAGTTTACTGGTCATTCATAAGCTGTGCCTGTGCCACCCTCCAGACTCTTAACAGTGACACAGAACAAATAACATCATAATATTTTAGTCAGTGCCAAAGAAATCCAGTCTCCATGGAAAAAGCAGTTGACTAGTCAGCACATAATGTAGATGAATGCTTGGGCTAAAAAAACTAGGTTTCCCTAAAGATCAAGGAGAACAGGAGTATTGTGTCCTCATATTGCTTAGTAATATTTTTTTCAACTCCATTTAAAAATAAAATGCTATCACTCTTAGATACATGTAGGCTATATTACATGCATTTCTTTACATTACATTTAAGGACATCGTTATTACTTTGCACTGTTACAATGTGCAAAAAGTGACAAGTGGACACTTCACTGCATCACCATCTGTACATTCCGATATTTACATATGTATATTTATGTAGCCTATTGCACATATTTTAATGTGGTAGGACTTGGCAGTGATGTCAATGGAACATGATGCTTAATGACTAAAACTTGAACCCTGCTTTCTTTTCAATGAGATACATAAAAAATACTCAAATTTGCTCTGACTTTACTCTTCTGTCTGAAATGATGATGGTGAGAAGCTGATATTAATCTATCATTAGCCATGAATTCATGTGTGTACATTAGTCACACTGGAACTGATGAATACAATCTTTGAGTTCTTACCTATCCATAGACACCAAGATCATGCTTATGAATCTGATAGCTCTGGAGCTTGATTCATTTTGAGTCAAACCCCCAGATAGCTAACAAACTATCCAATAAACCTTCAGAAACCAGTATATCTCATTGCATATATTACAAACAGCTTTAGTTGCTCTCAAACAGTGTCCCCAAACACTTGTGGCAACTATGACAGCTGCCTCCAATCAGTGCTAAAAAAGGCAGCTAGATGCCTTGGTTGTCACACTGTTTGGCATCTGCTTCCAAACAGTGTTGCAACAAAGGCATCTGCCTCCAAACAGTGTGGCAACAAAGGCAGTTGCCTCCAAATAGTATGACAGTTTCTGTTGACACAGGAAGTGCCTCTACCAGTAACCGTTGCCATGATTTCAGCTTTCCCTTACTGTGTTTTACATCCACAGCTTGACAAACAGCAGAGTGGTTTTCCATCACCAACCACTCCGACTAAAGAAGAGGAATAGTATTGCCCTTGCAAGTTGTCTTTCATCTTAGGATTCTCAGTTTTGACCACATCCATCACACCATCAATAATGATCCCTGGATTGATCTCCCAGGAGTTACACAAGCAGCTTCTGGACCCAAAGAATTACCTAAACCGCACAGATGGCGTGGAGGAACTTAAACGCGTCCTCTCAGGGGTGGACATCAAGTCAGTCCCCTCTGCGAGTGTTGAGGACTTCATAAATTTTCTCCCTCGACTCCTGGATGACAGTAATTTCAAAGTGCTGTACGGTACCTTACAGGTTTTAAATATTCTCATTCAGAGGCTAGGCACGAGTGTAGAGAAATATTTCAAACTGTTACTCTTGGTGGCCTTCAAGGCCCTCGGGGATGCTCGCACCATCACCAGGAGTGAATACATGAATGCGTTTCAAAGGCTGATGGAAACTGTTGCGCCACAACAAGTGTTAAATCTTCTTGTCAGCAACTTGAAGCACAAGAATTCAAGGGTTAGGGAAGATGTCCTTAACATCATTATGGCAGCTATGCTTACTCATCCTAGGAGAGATTTCAACATCCCTAAGCTTTGTTATGAGGTTGCACCATATCTGGCAGACAGCAAGAAGAAAGTCCGCCATGCTGCCCTAGAGCTGTTTGCTGTTTTCGACTACTGCCTTGACACCGGGAAAAAGCAGACTCTGATGAAAGCTGTGGACATGGTTGAGCTGAACGAGGATGCAGAGGGTTTAATGGCAGCTGTACAGGCAAGACGAGCAAGGCGTGTCCTCCCTAAACTCTCCTCAGACGGAATAGTGGAGTATGGCTTAGTTGTGCCCAAACCAGGACAGAGGTGCTCACTGCAGTACGGTTCTGGAGCTGATATGGACTGGGTGATGAACAGAGGGCGCATCAGCAGTGCAGGGAGCCACCGATCCGAACCAGACTGTCACCGATTGTATGGCTACGGCAGCTTAGGCTCCCTTACTGATGACCTTCCATTCCAAAGGAGGATTGTCAGCGCGGGGAAAGGGAAAAACAAACTACCCTGGGAGATGTCGAACTTCTCATCCACTGAGAATCAACAGCAATGCAATTCACCAAATCGAACGTGCTCAGAACAGGTGGGGTCTTTCATCCTGTCAACCTTCCATATTCTTAATTATCTGTTGTTATAATTCACCTTCCCTAACTTAGCATATGCTTCTATAAATTTCGTGTTTAGTGTTTGATATTAATGAATCAGCTATTGACACAGGAAGCAGTGTTCACCTCTTTTATTGAATTGACTTCTAAAAATCCTCGACATCCAAAGCATTTAGGGTGTAATCTCAGGCATCTCAGTGGCCAGGTAGTTATGTTTATTTGCCTCTGATCTTATGATGGGGATGCAGACATTGCAAGAAGCATAGGAGTAGGTATTAGTTGTGCACTAGATTTCTCTGCCTCCATTTTAGAAATTATTCACCGTAAAAAATCTGTTATCCTTCTAGTTTCTCCCATAATTTAAGAATTTAGTTTTTCTGCCTTTCACCTTGTTGTTCAAACAAGCTGAGTCACAACCAAAGGCACCGGTCCAAAGAGACTAAAAATATCGTAGAGGTGGCGCTGTCCTTAGAGACAGTTTAGGGGAATCTCTCATAATGCAAAATGGAGAGGGTGCAGCTGAGAGGGACACAGTTATATCTTCTATATATATGTATACTATATTGCTTCAACCATCTCTCACTCTATATAACATCATGATATTATTAAATACACATTTCCATTGGGACATATTCTCGTTTATGCACAATGCTTGGCTTCTTTTAATGTGTTGGCAGGGTAACAATAGGCTAAACTGTATCACTGAATATTAATTTATTAGCGGTCACAGGGGGGCTAGAGCCAATCCCAGCCAATGAGTGAGAGATGGGGTATACCTTCAACAGTTGTCACTGAATATGTGGTTCTTAATTCTTTATAAGCAGATATGTATACAGAGAGAGGTATAGATTGGTGAACTCAAGGAACATGGAGGTTATTTGCAGAAGAAATTAAGTAGGTGACTCAATTCCCTGCTAAATGACACTGTCCCTGCAAAGATGTGTATTGTCTTGAAAAATAAGCCGGAGTCAGCCTCCCACTTTGTAGAATAACTGCGAAACGCATACTGCGTCACATGTTCTTAGCTTACAAACGCAAATTATTTGTTTATTCTAATAATAACCAATTGAGTGGCTTTGTTAGGAGAGCTTTTAATTGACTATATTGGTTCTGGAAGCTAGCATCCTGCTTAGAGCCTCAATTTGAAATACCTTCTGTTTACTGCAGCGTCTCGTTTCCCAGCAACCTAATAATCACACAGTGCACTTACTGAAAGGAAAGTCAAACATAAATGGCATCACCACAGCCTTATTGCTTGTAAAACATGCCTTACTTACTGCTCTGGTGTTGATTGCAATCACACCAAGTGGTCTGCAGTGAGTGTTTGTGATTGTAGAGGGAGGGGGCTGTAAAATCTATTATGAACCTCTCTCGCTTTCTGTGTTTCATTAATTTATCTCTGACCACTGTACGATGATAGAAAAACTAAAATGAGAACAGTAATGTACATTAAGTTAAGATCTAGTCAAGGGCCAGTGTCTCATGTCTGAGCTGGCTAAATATCTGTTGCCTCCCTCTGTTCAGGCCATTGGATGGAATTACACTGAAGTTCTTGTTATGGTTAATAGTTGTTATACTGAACTTTTATCCTCTATTGTTGCTATTAAAATAAATAATTTTCTGCCCATGCGCGTTTAGGTGGTTAGCAAGGATTGCCTTCCCCTGTCCAGGAGATTGAGTCCAGAGACCTACATACCCAGTTTTAGTAAGTGCCAACGTTTGCTCATCTCAACCTGAAACCCACATTATTTCCAGATAAGTTGATGACTACAGTTGAATGGATGTCACGGTCAAATTCAGCTGGACTCGAATTAGAGCGGCTTTAAATTGGATTGGCATGCTGAGTCATTGGAGTCACCACGCCACATCAGATGCCCTGCTTTGAGCACAGTTGTAAAGCAGATAAGTGTCACAGCAGTCTCACAAGAAGCCAAGACACTTTTGTGTCAGTGGTTTAGTCATCTAATTATCACTTTGTATGTGTTAAATGAGCAGATGAACAGGACCCAATAGTTTCCACTATTCGATGCTAAAATTGATGTTTTTCTAGGATATGAATGTTGTAAAATCATTTTACTATTAACCAACATTTAATGTGTGAAAATCTTTTATCATTATTATTTTAACCAAATTACCTCGGTTATCAGTATTATTGCAATATTGTTCATGTGTTGAAAATGTTCAAAAAGTGCTTTATAGGCAAATTTAAGTAATATTATTAAGATTTAGTATCAATATAAATATTATAGCACCGTATAACACCATTTCAAATGTGCTACATTAACATTTAAGAAGAAGCTTTAGCTTCCTAAAGAAGCTTTTTGTTTTACAATAAGTAAATCAAATGTGCATATAAAAGCATCCATTATGAATAATGTATCATTTTTGACTGTTTAATACGTTTTTCTCACATTAGATTTTAAATTGGATTGTATCTTTTTGACTCATTGGCTGCTTGATGTCAACTACAAGACGAAAAGGGATAAGACTCACTACTACTACTATATCTTGTGTAATCTGGACACATGCTAGAGCTAATCCTAAAAAGGAGACTACCATTGTAGTATTTTTCTAGAATATTTCACTGTAGTGTTGTTTTCTGTACCCTGTGTGTCTGTGATCACAGGCAAGACTGGGCTTAAAATATATTGAGCTTTCTTTGGCTGCAAAGTGTGCAAGAAGTAGTTACCAATGCAGTTCAATGTAATAATTAATCTAAACTGTTTGTGTAAGTTTTATCTTAACTTACTTGCTTACTGTGTCTATAACATCTTACAAAGGACTTTGTTGCTGCCATGTTTATCATGATAAAGTATTTTATAAGACGTTTGTAATCAAAATGGAAAAATATACTTTCCCTCTAGGTTCTGCAACTCCACAGAAGCAACAAGACTCCACAAGTATGGGGCCTCCTGCTCGCCTCAGAAGAAGTGGAAGCCTCAACCTGGAACCTGACATCTTTAAAACCACCAAATTCTGCGACCCAGATGTTGGTAAGAACTTTAAGTTGCACTAAGAGCTCCAGTCACAATTAAGAGTTTGAAGGTTTTTAATCTTCAGCTAGGCATCAACCATATCTCTACCTACCTGCCCTCCAATACACCCAGTTTTTCATGGTTCCTGGTGTGTGATCACCTGTCTCATAGTGGCACCCAAAGGGCGCATGCTCCAGAGGAACCCCAGTGTTGAGCGCACAGTTTCCCTTCCCTCTAACCCCACCACATCTGGCTCGTTCCTACTGCCCTCCTACCCACTGGCTACACTCCCAGGAGGCATGCTTACCCCAACACTGTCCCGTCGCCGTGGAGATCCCTCCCTGTCTATGTCCAACACCTGGCCCAACAAGAGGGAGAGCAGCCCTCACCAGCGAGACACCAGCCCCTGGAGTGACACAGCAGGCACAGCAAAGGGTAAATTTGTAGAATAGATTTAAGTTGATAAATTTTTCTGCTAAATGTGAAAATGTTGTGACCTCTTTCTTATATAATCTTTTTGTCTTTCTTCCCTGTCCTTCCCCTCCAGGAGACCTCTCCAGCAGATGCTCTTCCAGGCCCCCCCGTGCCACCCTAATGAGTTCCTCTTCCACTTCATCTTTCCGCCGGGCTCTGAGCAGCACCAGGGCAACCCTCTCTATCTCACCAGTAGTCCCTCCAGGAGAGCAGGCCCAGTCTCATAACGGCCAGAGGTACAATGCTCCAGGCAGCCCTCAGAACCAACAGCTAGAAAAGAGCCTTCAACTGGACCCCGATGATTTTAGTGCAGTGCAGGATCCTCCAGAAGATGATCTTCTGGACAAGCAGGAGGTCAGGATATTGTCTATTTATGGACCCTTATTCCAGTACATGAGGACACTGTTTGCTTGTTCAGGGTTTGAAGCTTGGCTCCAACCTTTTTTCCTTTCCATGTTCATATGTGCTGATTTGTGTGTTCCTCACAGATGCGGAACTCTCTGCGCTCATTGCACAATAGTGCAGCCAAGAAGAGGGCCAAAGTGAGCCTTAGCAGTCCAGATCCAGGCAGCCCTGACTCTGCTGTGAGATTAGATCTGGATTCCTTATCGCACACCTCTCCAAAGCTTACCAGCTCAGCCAGTGAAAGTGGTCTCTCAACTCTGAGCTTATTGGCGAATGGCTTCAAAACCAGGTAAAAGACCTGCATTTGATGCATTTTGTTAATGTTGGGATCACGGTCTTGGATAATATATAATAATTTTAGCTTTGAGTAAGCTCATACTTGACATAGAATAACTGAAGATCAGGATACTACCGTAGGTTTCTCCAATAGACCTAATCTTTTAGCAGCATTTGAAACACTTTAAGCCTTTCACAAGCCTGTTGACAGTCGAAATGGAATAAACTGGTACTTATCTGTTGTTGTGTGATGGCAGTGTTGTGAAAGTTTGCATAATAATTTATCACTTGTCGCATCTGTCAACAGTCCTGAAAACTCTACAGGAATTAAACCTCGCATCACAAGAGTGCCTTCTGCCCAACTGAAGTCCATGTACTTCAGCAGCCTTCAAGGTATAAAAGGGATAAAGAAGTGTTTTTCCCACGCTGTTAAATTGGGTTGAGCAACTTTTGTCTTTTGCTTTTTCAAGGATTAAGAAATGAACTGTCATCTGAGGTGGGTGTTGTTGGGCAGAGAGTGACTTATTCCAATGGGAAAATCCAAACTGAGATGGAGACAACAGGCACCTCCCCTCCTTTGGTCAAACCTGACTTTCGTGAAGCAGTTAGGGGTCTGAAGCCTGCAAAAGGTCAGCTACGGTTGAAAATGGATCTGTCAATGTTTAGTGTGCTTGCATAATTAATTCAAAAATGCTCTGCATTAATCTTTAGGGTCACAGAACCATAGCAGCAGACACTCACCAGGCAAAGACATGCCTGAAGGGGTCGTTGGAAAAGGTCAGTGTGTTAAAGCCATAAATCATGTTCATCTGTCCAGTATTCTGCTTTCTTAATGATTAGGTACTGTACATTAGTGCTGTTTTACAACAGACTCAAAGGGATGATGTCCAGTTTTTATGGTCCCAATTTTATGACCATAAAAAGTATTGTAGATCTTATAACTGATGATGTTATTTAACATTTAATTCATGTACATTATTCTGGTCATATATTTCCATTACCTGCACTTATCTCTTATCTGCCTGCCGCCCAGGAGTCGTCTTGTCACTTGAGCAGGGTGAATCTATGGCCACACCCCCCACTTATCCCTCAGCTGGTGTCTACAACCACACTCTGTATGACAATCAGATAGATAGTGATGACAGGCCACTTCCTGATGAATTTAAGGTTAGTTGTACTTTTCTACAGTGGTAAATCATAGTGCACCATGTAAAGTGTCCTGTTACCAAAGTATCACCTTGTGTGTGTTTTTTATTTTTATTATTATTATTATTTTTTTTTTTTTAATGGATGTATGTTCAGGAGAAGGTGATAAACTCAGGCTTCAGCCGGGACCGGATGCAGCTTAATCAGCAGGAGTGGCAGTGTGGTCAGGGGAACAGCGCACAAGAGAAGATTCGCCACCGTGTCAGACAGATGTTGTCTGACTCACCAACTGAGGAGAACAGACCATTAATCATCAAAGGTGATAGAAACTCTGAAAACATTACCAACAATATGCAATTTTTCAGAAATTGGATTATTGGATAAATTGTGAAACGAAAAAAGGACACAAACAACCGATCCCGCCCCCACTCACTCACACACTGACACGCAATGAAGCAGAGATGAGAGAAGAGGCGGTTATCAAGGGAGGAAATTATAAACCGTTGGGACAAAAAGTGTGAATACAGTATTTCCATCGCAGACTGCTAACAGGATATGATTAGCGCCGCTGGCTCCCAACCAATGTAAAAAGTTGGTCCGGTGCCCTGTGGTTCACTGGCCTTCATCACAGGAACTAATCCAGTAGTGAAGATTGAACAAGAAATTACATTGTAGGTCATTATCATAATAATTGGTGCAGGTGATTCAAGTGCCTTTCTATATTTGATCAATTTATTTGAGTTTGAAAAAGGGGTTTAGAATTTCAGATAGTAAAAAGAAGCTTTTCAAAGTAACATTTTGCTCCTCACATAAGTAATCATTTCTTGGTTGCTTTAAAATGCATGTAAGTGTACTTTTAATCACTTTTAAGCTTTTTGTCGGTCTATGTATTAAGTTGTCAGATAATAGTGTAAACATTTAAATTGTATTCATATAATAACACAGCCGAGAATATGGTTTTAGTTGTTTGCCGCCCAAAACATGACATTTTGATCCTCTGTGTTGTAGATCTGCATTTAAACGGCAGCACGATGTCTTCCTCCAAAGAAGACTACCTCTCTACCCCTCTTAGCCCAAACAGCCCCGTCAGCCCACTTGGTCCCCAAAGCCCCCTCAAGGGCTTCACACTGCCCCTCCAGCCGAGCCCCCCTACAGTGCCCCCAAACCCTAAAAGCCTCTCGCGACTACGGAGGGCTCCTAGCCTCAGCAGGACACGACCTTCACTGTCACATAGCACAGGTTGGTGGATTTCTAAAGCCAACAGCTCAGCTTCATGCTGTCTCTAATGTCGAGTTCATCTGCTTTAATAAACCAACTCATATCCATGTGCATTTTTGTCTATTATGTAGCTGTGTGTAATCTATTGGTCTTACATACAATTTAGCTGTACTCCACTGCTTTATAAATAGTTCAGCCAGAGCTGGTACGGGAATTAATTTAACTGTCAGAGCCATCAGAGCATGGTTGAATAAGATGTTTGCTTTGGCTAATGTGCCACAGTGCTTTGTTTTGACAACCTACTGTTAATGCACCGCCACCCACCCACACAGCGTGTTTTCAGACAGATAGAGATGTAACATGAAACCTAATCTTCGGCTCTCTGTGTTGTGTGGTGTCTGATGTGCCATTAGATGAGCTTGATTCCCTCGGCACCACAGACCATAGGAAAAATAGTTCTGAGCCACCGGAGCTGTGTACGTTTTCCAAACCCAACCTGGCGCTGACCGAAAGCTTCGACCTGCTGAATTCTGTGGAATGGTGAGAAACACTCCATCCATCATAAGCATTATTAAAACTAGGGATCTTTCATATGTAGATAGATTTGAAGAATAGTTACAAGATCTGAAACTATGCAACTTTAAATCCCCATCATTACAATTTGTTATGCAACAAAATCTTAAAGCTATAGCTGTATCTCTCTATATACAGTATCCACATCAAGTTCAACAACAACCAATATCTGTGAATTATGTTGCCAACTTTTGTCCTTTTTTTTTTTAAATATAGGGAGAAGAAGATTAAGGGTCTGATGTTCCTGCGCTCTCTTGCCCACTACCACTCAGACACACTCCAGGCCAGGCTTCATGATGTCTGCATTTGTCTCATTCAAGAGGTAGCATAACTTGTTGGAAAACATTCCCACATGATTTGTACATGCTTTCATTGTGCTGATGTCATTTGCTCATCAACAGCATCTAATTAATTAAGCAGCATATATTCTGTGCTTTGACTGCCTGTATCCTGATTTCAATCATCCTCAGGTGAAGAACTTGCGGTCAACAGTGTCCAGGCTTGCAGTGTGCACACTGGGTAATCTGTACACCAACCTGCAGAAGGGGATGGACCAGGAGCTGGAGGGGACGGTTATGGCTTTACTGCATAAAGCTGCAGAGTCCAACGCCTTCATCAGGCAAGATATTGATGTAGCCCTGGATTGCATGGTGCAGCACTGCAGCCCCTCTCGTGGCATCCACGCTCTACTCACTGGAGGACTCAGGTTTGCATATTTACACTACTGCAGACACAGTAAATTGTTGTTTCACCAAATGTTACATGCCTGTGGGTCTAACTCACAATTTCAAATATTTGATTGCAATCATTTTACCTCCACCGATAGTCACGTCAATGCAGTGGTGAGGAAATTCACTGCTCAGCATCTGGCCAATGTGGTAGAGAAGGCTGGTGCTGCCCGTCTCCTCTCTGGGAGTAAAGATGTTACTGAGAGGATTTTACCTGCTGTCACAAAACTCACACAAGACACCTCACAGGAAGTCAGGTAAAGTTTCAATTTTATTACTCTTTGAAATGTATTCACAGAGATGTGATCTTGCATGGCTCACATTAAGAACTTATTTAGTTTTTAACATTATTATTATAGAAATACATCAGAGATGACAGTGGGAAAAACACAATATGAATATTTCCACCAGGATTAAACCAGAATAATAGAAAACCCTGAATAATACAATATGTCTCCTTTAAAAAAGGTTTAGTTAAACTAAAGATTGTTTCATTAATCTGATTGAATTTGGGCTCATTAAAAGATAAAAGTGATAAAGGGCTGAAGTAATTTAAAATAGTGCTTTTTAAATAATGATTTAATTAGTTTCCTAGCACAAAGGTGTGAATGAATGGCAAAATAAAGATCAGTATCGGCTAGATTGTTGTTTTAAACATCGGTATCCGCCAACAATGTCCATATCGGTGCATCTCTAATATATATATATATATCACGACACAGCACTGTGATTGCTCAGGTTGCATGACTTTGGAAAAAGTAGTTAGATCCAAAGTAGGTTTCATGCTTTCTTTTACTGCTGCTTTTGTACTGCTGAGAAGTCAGAAGTCATAACTACAGTCTCTTAACATTGGCCGTCAGTGTCCGAGTTGTGATTACACTGGTTCAACACACAGGTACTTTGGGCGTCGGATGTTGCTGTCCCTGTCATCCCATCCTGACTTTGACAATATCCTGAAGAAATGCATCCCCACCAATGACCTGCCAACCGTTAGAGATACTGTCATCAGTCTCCAGACAAAGGTGCTCCATTTGTTCCTCTGTGTTTATAAGATTGATGTTATTGCTCAAGGCCAGGCTGTCATCTTACCTAGAGATTGTGGGTTATTTTAGGGTTGTGGCGAGATGCCCCAAGAAACCCAGTCAGCAAGGTGCAGACGCTCGCTCCAAGGCAGTGGCACATTGAGAACCTCGTCTCTCACCAGGAAGCCTCTAAACCAGACCAACAGGTGGGTGTGACTATCAAGCAGTAAAGCAGATGTGCCTGTAAACACTGATTTAGCCTTTGTGGCAGAGCTGTAGCTTTAACAATTTGTTTGATTCATATGGAAAACAATTGTTTCAAATTTGATGTTCATTATTAACTGTTAACTGACAGATTGATACTATCAGTTAATCGCTTTAAAAAATCCTTTGACATTGGTACCATCCAAGCAGGCAGTCTCCACAGTTCACAGACTGACCCCACAGCATGTGGACATGTTGCTATTTCTGAAAACGCAAAATGTAGAAAAGTTGTTTGTGGAGGACTGAGTAGGCTTTGCCTGTTATTGACAGGTGATAACCATGATTGCCCACAAAGTACGCACGCACTCACTCTCATGCGCAACAAAGTGACTGCATGCCCATTGTGGAGCGCACAGCTTAATGCTTGATGCGTGCATGCCTGCGTTTGTGTGAGAGAGAGATAGCGAAACAGAACTATAGGTGTGTGCTATTGAATGAAACCTTATTTACTCCTGCATAGGCTGATGTTAACAATTAACTCCTTGTAAAACAAACATGTGTCCGACACTCGTCCCTTATATACAATTTTAGGCCTGTCAGTAAATTGATAATAATCGATTAAAGAGTCCCACTTATCATTACAAAGAAAATTAAAAAGGTACATCCCTTATTTATAATTGACTCTCAGGTTTATAAAGGAAAATGTATTTGATGTATTTTGCTTTTTCTACAGGGAGTCTAATAGACAATATAGCTGTAGATCTCAGATTCAGAGTATTGCAGACAAGACTGAATACATCAAGCAGATCTCAGGTCTGCTGGGTTCAAAAGACTTCAGAGAGAGGATAAAGGGAATCAACCAGCTTGTGGATGACTGCCAGCACAACCCCTACATGGTCATCAATAGTATATTCCCGGTTAGTACAAGCCTTTGTCAAAGATTCCAGATAATAACAAACTATTTTGTTTCATAAGATAACTGTGTCTCTTTCACCTTCTTGTTGTTCATCCTTCATTTCCCTACCGTCAGCTGTTTGATGCCTTCAAGGCCCGGCTGCTGGAGTCCAACAGTAAAGTCAACCTGCATGCCCTCGAGTCACTGCAGAAAATCATCCTCACGATGAAGGACAACTTGTCCCAAGTGGTCAACATCCTGGTCCCTGCAATCGTGGACAATCACCTCAACTCCAAAAGCAATGCCATCTACTCTGCTGCCGTTGCAGCCATTGATGCACTTATCTTAAATCTCGGTAAACATGTCAAGCCTTCAGATTATTTTATTAAAGGTGAATTTTCATGTTTGATTTAGAGAATTCATTTCATATTGTGATGTTCTTTGTTTCCATGACAGATAATATTATTCTACTTCAGCCTCTCTGCACCAAGGCTAAATTTTTAAATGGCAAAGCAAAGGTGGATCTTATTGAAAAGGTTGCAGGTATGTGAGTTGTAATCTGTTCACTGTAGTACATTCTGACCTCCACTCTCTTATTGGATTGTATGTCTCACTTCTTCTTTTTCATTTCTAGGCATTGTGACAGAGCTCTATCCTCGCAAACCTCAGATGGTGGAGCAGAAAGTGCTGCCTTTGCTGTGGCACCTCCTCGGCACCACCACCCACAGCGGCACCATTCGTGGCCGCAGCGTGCGGGCAGCTACTGCCAACCTGTGCCAAGCCCTCTACGCCCAGATGGGGACCAGCCTGAGCGAGTGTGCCGCCTCGCAGACTGCCAACATCCAAATGGATTTAAACGAGTTCCTGAGGGGCTTTTCGTAAAAGGCTGAATCCAAACACAACGAAATGTTGGAAGGGAAGAACATTGACACTGACCTTACTTGAAGACAGAGATGCGCTGCATTTCTCACAGTGCCTGCACTTTTGTATCGCAACAGACAAAGTCCTTAAAGAATTCCTATCTCAGTGAGATTTCCTCTGGTACAGAAACATGAACAATTGAAACACACACTCAACCTGCTCTCTTTGCACTTTCAAAAGGTAGCTCATCATCATGATAAACGTAGCTCATCGTCATGCTAAACGTCAATTCATTATGGTCATTGCTTCTTTTTTCCCATAATCTAAACATGTACTGTAGACAAATCAGAAACACTAACGTAGAATGTACGAATGAAATGCACAAAATCGATGAGGAAGAAGACAGGGAATTGAAAGGTGTATATTTTTGCTGTTTCACCAGATGTGATGTTGATACTTTTTAAATGTCTCATGTAGTCGCTTTAAACGTTTGTGAATTCAGAATAACAAGAATAGTACAAAATATTTTTGTACAGCTCTAAAGTGTATTTGCACAGTATTAATCATTTGCTGTTTGATGGTACAGTTATAATTTATCTATCATGTTATGGTTTCAAAGTCATAATAATATTGTGATGAGTTGATGTCTTTTTCCTTTTTTCGCATGACCAAATCTTACTGGAAAGATCAAATAGTTTCTATTTTTGTTAAGTAGATATATAAAGATATATATATATATTTTATGTGTGTGTGTGTGTGTACATGTACACTGATGCCTCGATCACACTTGGTTTCTGACTCATGCTTCTGGATGGGGATGGCGTGAAAGAATAAAGGAGTGCAGTGTTACTCCTGCACTAGCTTGAGAAACAGTGACGCCCCCAACCTGATTCTGTCTCAGAATAGTGCCATGCTGTGTCTTCATTTAGCCTTTTCATTCATTTATTGTTAAATTATGTCAAACTTGTTTGCGAACAAGGGCAAAGATGTACTGATGTATAAATAAAGTGTTTTATTTATGTACATTTAAACTGCAGGAGTCTCATTCAAATATTTAAGGGAAAAGACCACAGTTACATTCTAGCCTCAAGAAGAACTTAGAAATTTGCCCTGTCAAAGAAACACACGTCATTCTGTCTTTAACCTGATTTATCTTTATTCATGGATACAGTTGGTGACACACATGGTAATACACAAGTTTTGGGGTTGTTTTAACTGAGTCCAATTCATATGGCATGATGTGTAAAGCTATTGGTAAATAAATAATGTGAAATAACAGAAAACAGCTCGCTTAAGGATCTTTGATGTACAAACCCAACGAGAGGTTTCACATATTCTATGGCCTTGTAGAAGAGGTAGGCTTAGCAAGCAGTGTAAAAGACTTAGATTATGATTTAATTAACAAATGTGCCAACACATTGACATCCTATAATGTTTCTGATTAAACACTAAAATCACGCTTCAGATGTCTTGTCAAGGATTATATATCAAAGCCAAGATACATCGATGCCAGGTTTGGAATTTAATGAGTCAAATCCCCTTAATCTTAAAACTATGAAAGTAGCTGCCATTTTGAAATAGTACTGCTCAAATGCTTATGCTAGCTGCACTACTCTGTGGATGTGGTATCCAACAGAGTGTCAAACTGCAGATACTCTATGTGATCTACAGGTTGCAAGAAGTGGCTTTTACAGCATCTCAGTAGCAGTGGGGACTAGCTTGTGCTTGCAGGGACGCTGCCATTGGCCGTCATTCACAAAAAATAAAACTTAAAGGCAATCCTGAAGAAGCACTGACAAAATCGCCCTACTTCAATTATTTCAAACCGTCAGTGTAAGCAAATACAGTAGCTGAACTGCACATTGGTGAAACCTTATCAACTATATTACATATATTTACATATAAGTTAATCAAACGTACAATTTTTTCACAGGTCTCCTCACACTGTCCCTTTTAAAATGCACCTTTTTTCAAGAAAGGATCGTCCAGATATTGTTGAAATCCAGTCGGTATTAAACATTTTAGCAAATATATAAAATGAGAGAGTGCATTCAGAATAATAGCAAAAGGTGAAAACTTCCTCTAAACTTTAGAGTTAACCACAGTGGTTCTGTCAAAAAAATGGCCAAATACATTTTCTACTCGATACGAAAGGATGGTTCACATTTCACACCTTTACTGGCAGACGAGTTCCGTCGAAGGCCCCGTTTAGACCTTGCTGCTCACATCCGTCCTGGTGTTCAATTTTTCGTCTATTCACCGACCATAACTTGATTTGTCTGTAGCCCCAATATCAACACTGTTTACCCCATCACGATTTCTATAGTTCTCACTCAAACATACAAAAAGAGACACAAAAGACGGAAGCGTGATTTATGCCTAGAGCGGGGAAGTGAGATCTGATCACAAGTGGACACAGGGGACACACTTTCATACCAGGTGTGATCAGACAAACTTGACGCTGTTTACATGTGATCATATCCCTCAGGATGGATGTGAATACCAGGTTTGAACTGGCTCTAAAATTGAGCAAAGCTCCAGGCATCTGAACGAAACACAGTATAAAGTCTTCAGCTCTCATATAATGTGCTTTTTCTAAAGGAAAAAGGAAGCAACGACTTCACTCGCTTGGATTCGGCTGTTACCATATGATGTAACTAGTAGCTGATGTTAGCTGGAAAATGTTCCTGTTTCGTTCTTCTTCCACTGTGAAGTCCCCCCTCTGATCATTTAGCGATTCATGAAGGAGGGGATGATGTTTTGGTTTGTTTAATGCTCTGCTGCTTCAAGCTACTGTATCGTTCCCTTGGTTTCACTGACCAAATGGGGCAGGAGATGGCTCCTCCTCCTCCTGTGGGTCTTTCCATTCTGTTACTAAGGCAGCTGGATCAACGCCATGGCAACCCGGCCATGGTTAGATGCTGGGAGACGATGAGTGTGCTGTCGCCGCCCTCCACGCCTCCGCTCCTGTCAGGGGCCAGATGTCTTGGGCAGGTCCTGGTTCTCGGCCAAGTGGAGCTTTTGTCTGAACACGGACACGTTAAGGATTCGCAAGGAGGGACTGAAGTGAAAAAAGATTATCTAAATCAATAGTGTGCTCACCTTGGAGTGCTGGCCGACTCCCATAAATAAACACACATTCAATTAGGAAAGGATACATGGAGGTGCTGAGCTCCTCCAGCTGCGGAAACAAATGGAACAGATGACATGGGAGAAAATATGAACAGCCACAAATAGCAGCGGATGTGACACTACAGGGCGCTAATCACTAAACACGATCATATGACATAACAGCCAGTGTGTGGCGCTTCGATATGAACTCAATTCCCATCAACACTACAGTGCTAACGAAGGGAAATGATCAGATTTCCTCATCTGCACAGAGTTAAGTCACTTCACAGCCCAGTTATCCACTCGCTCCACGTTATTCCTGGCAAGTGAGGTCTTATTCTCACCTCCCTCACACACAGCACCGCAGCTTCCCCACAGAGAGCAGAGCAGCCCCAGGCGGGAGTAACCAGGAGCCAAACCACGCGCTAACAATAGAAACCCTTTGCACATCAGTGTTTGTGCTGGTTACTATTTAGTACAGGGACACTCTGGCCCTGCAGTAAAGCATATACCACTGTTCATTTATGTACTCTAGTGTTCCTCATTACATTAACTATCTGCCAAACAAATTCATTTCACTGTACCTGTGATTTTCCTACAGTCACATGTCAAATGGACAGCCTTAAGTGATGACACTCAGATCGGATTTTTTCTCTTGATTTGATTATGACCACGGCCACAATATCAACACTGATCACCACAGAATGATTTATACGGTCAAATCTTTTCATTCACACTCTCCCTCGCTTGTGTCGACACACACACACACACACACACCATCAGACCCAGGACACACTTGTGTGCTCAGACTGGTTCAAAACCACATAACTCGGTCTCCACAAACAGAAAGGACGAGCGTGTTTGTTTGTGTAGAGCAGAGAGGTGAGATCAGATCACAAGATGCATGTCGGGCCACATTTTAATGACTGGTGTGCACTTGTGATTGTATTGAGTTTTCACTTGGGTTCACAGGTAACAGGGAAAGAAATGAAAAGGTAATTTATGTGCATTTTTTTTTTTTATAAGTTATAGGTTTAACTCATTAACACTGTGTACACACTGTGTAATAAAATACTATTTGTCTCATGAACATTGAATCACTTGGTGAGTTTTGCAGTCTTTCAGCACTGACCTAATCATCACTTACCTGACATAACTGTCCCTGAGATTACACAGTTTTTAACTAAATAAGTTCACCCTTGTCAACCATTGACTTTATTCCCTCTTGATTTTAGACTATATTCTTCCAAAGGGGGGAAGTAAGCACTTTGGTGTTGAGCAAAGCGGACCTGTACTTCAGGTTTCTTTTATGTTACAGTTGAAGCCTCAGGGCCCATGTTATCCACATTTTTAGTCGAATTTCCAGATCAATTGCTCTTATATTTCCCACAATGCAACTTCAACCTAAGGTAAAAAAATGTATGTCCAAAACTTTGAGATAGTTATGGAATCGTCCACACATTTAGTTTTGTAACTAACATATTTAAGTCACTTATAGACACCATCTTATTTCTTGAAGTGCAGAAAGTCGTTCTTTGGTAGTTTACAGGCACTGTATATTCAGACGCTCATACAGCTTGATGACCAGCTGTAAACAGAGATTGTGTACTATAGAGATGAGTCCCTGCTGCTGTGGCTGCACTCACGTTACTGAGCAGGTGTTCCAGGTTGTGGTCCGAGGCGCACTTCCTCTGGTCCTCTGAAAGCTCCTCCACGTGGCTGTCGAGGCTGAAGTGCAGTCGCGCCAGCTTCTCCTGCATCTCACGCACATGCTCCAGCTGCTCAAAGGAGCAAACCTTACCTACCAAACAGAGGAGTGAGAGCAGACAGGTGGGACCTTGTTATAGCACTTCTACAGCAAAGTCTAAAGTATTACCAGCAGTATTACCATGGCAGCAGATAAAAATAGCCCAGCCACTGTTTGACTTCAGTGACAAAGCCACTTGTCAACTGGCTTTGCTTTCAGCCAGTAACAGAATATTCCCTCGGTGGCCAGTCTGATCAAGCTTAGCTTACCGAACGCCTGCAGTTTGCCTGAGTGGAAGTCGTTGAGGAGATTGAGGAGGCCTCCCTCCATCTCTCTCACGTCTGAGACGTCAGTGAGGAAGGAGTGCTGCAAGGGGGAAGACTGGACGACTTTACTGGGCCCTGCTGGCTGTGGGGCCCGGGGCTTCTCTTTGTGGGGCCTGAGGAGAAACAGACAGAAAACATCAGTGGCAACCGGCCTCCTGTTTCTGCTATTGTTAAATGAACCAGGGCTTGTGACGACCTTGTAACTTTGGTAGAGCTCATGCAAACTGTATGATCTCACATTATTACCTCCATCGAAAGACGTTATGTTTTAATCTGTGTTTGTTAGCTCGTAGAACTAAACAAATACTGCTCAAAATGATTTACATGACCCAAAGACAAACTTGATACATTTTAATGTGGATCCACACACTTTTTTCACCTTATCTTTTAACAATAAGATATGTCATTACTCAATATTTTCTGAAAATCTAAAAAATAGAGTAATGTTCAGGGGACGGATTTGTATGAGTGTGTGTAATTTGTGGTGCAGATCCGAATACAAATCTGGATCTAGCGAATTTGAATGTGGTTTAATGAGGGGACTGTTGGGCCTTGGCTGAGGCATGAACTGCAATTCCATATTACTTTTTGTGGAGGAAAATGAATGCTAGGACTAAATAGATGTTTATAAATGCAGGTGTTTTCTGGAGGATCTCCTTAGTACGCACCTGGTGGTCTTTGGTGGAGCTACGACGGCTGCGAACACCTCTTTGGGCTGCCCGGGCGCACCAATGGACCTCTTGTACTTGCCTCTGTTCTTGGGGGAGGGAGGCTGCGGCAGGCCGAGGGAGAAGGTGGCACTTTTGCTGGCGGGCAACACGGTGAGTTTGCGGGGGTTGATGGGGGGGGGAGGGGGCTGCGGGAGGGACACCTTTGGGCTGCGCTTCTTGCGTTTGTCTTCCATTATTGTTTGTTGTTTTCCGAGAGAAGTGGATGTATAAATCACTCACTGGCCGGCTGGTGCACAGGATGCAGTAAAACAACAAAAGGGTTGGGAAGCTCCAAACCAGCAGCCTGCCCCTCTGTGAGAGAAGGGCTGTGCTGAGGACTGTGCCAGAGTTAGTGCTGCAGCTCAGGATTCTCCATACTGCAAAAAAAAAGGAAAAAGGTATAGTGATGCTTTCACTAGTTCGTCACATCATTGTATAAGTACAACAGTATATCTGGTATAGAGACATCCAAATCAGAGAGCAGAGGAGAATACTGCTCATCTTCCCACCTTAATCGGATCGCATCTGGATGAAAGTTGAAAATAGAAGCAATTTCCTGCTCTTGTCTCCCTGGTGTAAAAAGTGTGAGTGACACGGCAGCTGAGAAAAATATTTTTAGAGCAGCCTCGAGGTGGAGCAGCCTTAGAGAATATGTGTGAAGTGAAGGAGGGTGTGATGAGTGAAAGTGAACTCAAACCCAGGAGCCGCAGTCAGCTTCAGTGAGGAATGACTGAATTACACAAACAGGACCTCTGACATAAGCCCGTACAGTTACACTAATGGATTCCATGTGCATCACTTACAGATAAATGGCTGAATGATTAAATCAATATACTCCACCCTTAGTGTAGTTTAGCTTTACACTCATCTATTTACACTAAGAGCCTTGGAAAAATGGGAAATGGAAGCACGTTTATAATGCATATTGATCCAATAAAACGTTCAATATATAGTATTACAAGACTTGTATTGCATTGCACTGGAACAGTTGTGGATCACTTTATTTTTATGGGGTGTTTGTTATTATAAAGTTATAATAATATATCAATTATAAAGTGACTACGTTCTTTCTATTATAGTGTCAGTATTGAGCCTAAATAACGGTTTGCACCTAATATCTATCGAATCCCTGTTTCAGCATCTCATCCGATCGACACTGCACCAGCCTCAGTTCAAAGTAGAAACCAAAGATGGCCACTACAGTCATACACAAAGGCAACTTTACACGCATGTATCCCTCTTTACGTGGATTGTATCACTACTGCAGCGTGTGTGGTTCAAGGATAAGACGTGGATAAACAGTTTGTTACAATATCCAGTTAAATGTAACAAGGAAACACTTGTAAAGCAGATGTATCGTCTACGAATGTCACAAATAAGAATGACCGGATCAATTACGCACCACAGAGCAAACCGGCTGCGTCCAGCGTCTCATTTCTCCATCCGGGATTTAAAATGTCCACCGACACTTCATGTACATGAACATTTACTGGAACCGGCGGTAAACAATGGAGAATTGACGCAGCAGCTGGAGATAGTGGAATAAACAGCGATGCCTCAGCTCGTGCGGAGCTGTCGGCTTTATCCGTCTTAAAGGGACAGTGTCCCTCTAAGAGGAAGCAGAGAGTGCAGTGAACATAATGCTGTGTGTACTGATCACTGATCAGCTGCTGGTGACTGTGACCGTGTACAGTGAACCTGATGCTGTGTATCACTGATCACTGATCAGCTGCTGGTAACATCTGTACAGTGAACATGATGTTGTGTGTACACATCACCGATCAGCTGCTGGTGACTGTGTACAGTGAACCTGATGCTGTGTATAACTGATCACTGATCAGCTGCTGGTGACTGTGACCGTGTACAGTGAACCTGATGCTGTGTATCACTGATCACTGATCAGCTGCTG